>NW_012114500.1:6409455-6450616 GCF_000951035.1 Colobus angolensis palliatus | reverse complement strand
TTATGCACATGTACCCTAGAACTTAAAGTTTAATAATAATTAAAAAATATATAAAAAAGAAAATATAGCATTCAAAAAAGCAAGAAAATCCGAAATTAAACAGACGCCTAACAAAAATATATGAGATATTAATGGAGGCAACTGTGTAAGTTTACTGATAGATTCTTGAAAAAAATTTCCAAATAAATGGAGGAGTATCCCATATTCATTGATGGAAAACATAATATTACAAAGATATCAATTCTGCTTAAATTATGTACAGATCTAGTGCCTTACCTGTAGCTGTCAAAATAACAATCAAGTTCGGGCTGCTGTGTTCTGTTCCCAAAATCAATTCTAAAAAACTATACAATGGGAAAATTAAAAAAAAAAAGTATTAGCAATAAAATCTAAACAACAAAACAGAAAAACAGACAAACAAACAAAAAAAAAGCAGCATGATACTGGTATAAAAATAGACACTTAGGTCAATGGAAGAGAATAAATAAAGAATACCTACCACTAACTTATCTTCAACAAAGTTGAAAATACATATACTTGAGAATCATACACTGGAAAAAAGATACCCTATCCAATAAATGATACTGGGAAAATTGCATAGTCCTATGCAGAAGAAAGAAACTAGACCAAAATTAAGAAAAATAGATCAAAGCCTTAAGTACAAAACCTGAAACTAGAAATACTCTAGAAGAATACCTAGGGAAACTCTTCTAGACATTGGCCTGTCAAACAATTTATGACTAATACCTCAAAAGCAAACCCAGCAAAAACAAAAATAGAGATATGGGACTTAATTAAACTAAAAAGCTTCATAACAGCAAAAGATATAATCAACAGAGTAAACAGATAACCTGCAGAATAGGAGAACACATTTAAAAACTATGCATCCAACAAAGGGCTAATATCCACAAGGAAGTCAACCAAGTAAATAAGAAAAAATAACCCCATTAAAAAGTGGACAAAGGCCATGAACAGACATTTTACAAAAGAAGACAGAGAAACATTAAAAAATGCTCAACATCAGTAATTACTGGAGAAATGCAAATTTAAACCACAATTAGATACCATCTTACACTAGTCATAATGACTGTTATTAAAACATCAAAAACAATAGATGTTAGCAAAAATGCAGATAAAAGGCAATGCTTATACTCTGACTGTGGGAATGCATGTAAATTAGAATGGTCTCTATGAAAAATAGTATGGACATTTCTCAAAACATTAAAAATAGGACTATGTTATTCAATCCAGCAATCCCACTAGTGGGTATCTACCAAAAGTAAGAAGAACAATAAAAGATTATATAGAAAGGACACTTGTACTCATATATTTATCACAGCACTGTTTACAATACTTAAGTCATAGAATAAAGCAAAGAGTTCATTATGAATGATTATATAAAGAAAATACTATAGAACAGTACTCAGCCATAAAAAGGAATGAAATAATGTATTTTGCAACAGCATGGATGGAAATGGGAGTCATTATCCTAAATGAAATAACAAGGAAACAGAAAGTAAAATACTGCAATTTCACGGCTCATAAATGAGAGCTGAACAACAGGAGTACACATGGACATAACAGAGTGGAATAAAAAACATTGGAGACTCCAAAAGGTGAAAGGTTGGTAGTGGGGTGAGGAATGAAAAATTACCTATCAGGTACAATGTACACTATTCAGGTGGTAGATATACTGTAAGACCAGACTTCACCACTATGCAATATATCCATGCAGCTAAATTGCATTTGTAGTCTCCAAAACTATAAACATAAAAACAAATAGAAAACAATATTGATATGTGCATGCAATATAGTATCAAAAAGTAATAAAGCAAAATAATTTGTGAGGAGGGTTAATATTGGTAGGTATTAATCCATTTTTTCACTGCTATAAAGTAATACCTTAAACTGGGTAATTTATAAAGAAAGAGATTTAATTGACTCATGGTTTTGCAGGCTGTATAGGAAGCATGTTGCTGGCATCTGCTTGGCTTCTGGGGAGGCCTCAGGAAGCTTAAAATTATGGCAGAAGGTGAAGAGGAAGCAGGCTTGCCTTATATGTCCAGAGGAGAAAGAAAGAGAGGGGGGAGGTGCCACATAGATTTAAACAACCAAATCTCAAGAGAACTCACTATCAGGATGACAGTACCAAGCGGGGATAGTGTCAAACCATTTGTGAGGACTCCACATGCATGATTAAATCACCTCCCATCAGGTCCTACCTCCAACAGTGGGGATCAGAATTCAACATGGGATTTGGTTGGGACATAGGTCCCAACTATATCATGATACATGTAAAGATCCTAAATAATCATAAGTAGTTTTATTTGGTCTTCCAGTCAATGCATGTTCTCTTGATGATGCAAAGAGTGGGAAGCAGAAAGCATGTTGTATTTCAGGGTTTCTTAAACCTTACTTCTTCAAGATCCTAGAGAAGAAGTAGCAAGGCATTGGAGATGTTAACCCTGAAAGAGACAATGAAAATTACCTACTTTATCCTCCAAATTTACTAATAAATAATGAAATTTAGAAATTTAAAAAGCTAGAAGCCTTTTTCCAATGCTTATACCTCATTTCATTCTAATTGCTTCAGCTATGTTGTCTACAGTAAAGTTAAAGAATCATAATAGTTTATATAAATGATTATATACATGTATATTATATATTTTAATGTATTAATTATTCTATAAAATGTCATTTCAACATTTATTGAGATATTATTTTTCTGCCTTAATCTATTAATATTATATTGTTTGTATAAACTTGGTGTAATAGAATTCCAATATGTTCTAAGTCTATATTGCCCTCATCTGTCCTTTTCTCATGTAACTAATATAAGCTAGATCTTAAGTCATTTGTTGACCCATTTTCACCATTCCTTCACTGTTGTGAATATTGCCTAATTTTAAAGCTCAGTATGAGCCATCCAACTACTGAGGCTTGTAGGCCCTAATATAATAGGTTTCAACGACATTTTCATCCATTACTTTTCAGCCATGATCCCTAATTTTGTTGGTATCTATAGCAGATCCTCATTCAAAACCTTCTTTTACACCTTCTGATTACCTGACTATCCTCCATTATCCTTTTAGCTCAATACTCCCTCAGTATTCCCATTCCAACATTGTGTCAGCCTCTCTAAGAATCCCATTTCTCGGCGGGGCACAGAGGCTCACGCCTGTAATCCCAGCACTTTGGGAGGCTGAGGCGGGAGGATCACCTGAAGTCAGGAGTTCGAGACCAGCCTGACTAACATGGAGAAACCCTGTCTCTACTAAAAATATGAAATTGGCTGGGCGTGGTGGCACATGCCTGTAGTCTCAGCTACTTGGGAGGCTGAGGCAGGAGAATTACTTGAACCTGGGAGGTGGAGGCTGAGATTGTGCCATTGCACTCCAGCCTGGGAAACAAGAGCGAAACTCCATCTCAAAACAAACAAAAAATCCTGTTTCTCAAAACTGCCATTCTGTAACTATTCATCCTTTCTCCAGTCAGTAACATCTCATGTTCTTGGTTTTTGTTGTTGTTGTTGTTTGTTTGTTTGTTTTTTCTGACCATCTTAGATTCCAAGATCCATCATTGTAACAAATATCTGCTTCTGATCAACCATAGGGTATTAGCCATTATATTTTTTGGTGAATTGAAAGTTAGATGAGGATTTTTGACTGTGCAGAAAGTTGTCACCCCTGACCCCCACATTGTTCAAGGGTCATTTGTAGAATATGAAGAAACTTTCTCATTTTCTTAGAAGTCTGTCTGCATATACATATTTTGTGCTTTTTCTTTTTTTTTTTTTTACCACCAATGATTGTTTCTGGCCCTATTACAGACCACACTTTTCCTCAAATGTGCTCTAGATCTCATAGGCGCTTGCCTACTCAAGGATTTGTACTTCCTCTTCATCAGCAATATTTCCTCTCTACTGAATTCTTTTATATCAACTTACATACATGCTGTTATAATTTCCAGCTTAAAACAAACAACTATTTAGAACACAAAATGGTGGCAAAATATTACCCTCACATTACTTTTTCTACATCTTCCCCTTATCCAATACTTGTTGTTTATTATAAAACTGTTTTGGAAGATTTGTCTCAACTCATAGAGTTTGTTTCCTCCGATACTATTTTCACTTTAACCCACTTCTTAACCTACTGATAATACTAAATTTACTCAGGTTAAAGTCGTCAACATCTTCTGTCTTTTCAAATGCAGTGATCTTTGTGTAATTCAATTTCTCTATGAAGCATTTGGCACTTTTGACCAATTCCCCCTTCTTGATATACTTTATTTTCACTCTATGACAATGCTGTCTCCTAATTATCTTTTTTAAAAAAATCACAGTCTTTTGTGGTTGTCATCTTCTATTCCTTTCCCTAATATCTGAAATTTCCATACCTCTAACCTTGCTTTCAGTTCATTTATTTTCCCTATTTGAACATTCTCCCTATGAACCTACTTCACTCTACAGGTGTTAAATTTCAACTGTATATGGATGACAACAACATGTAAATGTTAAATTTCCTCTTCCCTGAGCTCCAGCTTCACATGTTCAACTTTCAACTAGTCAACTCAAGATTAACAAGATCAATATGGAGCACTTATTTCTCAGTCTTCACAGAAACCTGCTCCTCCTAGTTTTTCCAAACTCAATGAATTTGTCTTCTATTGGAATTCACTTAAAATCACTCCCTTATAATCAGTAAGAGACACCAGCAATATGTAATTTTTTGTGGACCCTAAATAGTTCTGCCATTAGACTGCTTTCTCATCTGCCTTAATTATTATCAAGATGAATCACGGAGTGGTTGGTAGTGCTCATAGTTGTCACATAATCAATAAGAGTCCCTTAATTTAATTTTTACTGAATCATTTTTATATTCAGTCTACATATTCTGAACTTTAACAAGTATAAAATTCAATACACAATAGTAGGGTTGTTCTCCTCAACAAAGTCATCAAAGTTGTGGACAAGATGGTGCCATAGGAGATGTATCGTTTAAAGAAGAATAACCAGAGAATGGTGTGCTGAATGTATTCTGCTGGGAAATACTTGAAAACGAGACACACTTATAAAGCTAGTGAATTTTCCGTGGATATCAAGAAGATTCTTTCAAAGGCATAATAATTATGTATCCTTTACTTTGTTAATAACCTTTCACTGAGTTTCTACTATTTGCATCAGAGTGTGATAGTAAATTTGTTCTACCAGGGCTAAGTTTAATATTTGGTAACAATGACACATCAATGTAAAAGAAACTAGTTTACTAAAACATACTTAAATGAATTATTTTCTAGTAAAAGATACTAGCGGACATTAACCTGGAGGTGGAGGGGTGCTCGGTATGGAGGGAGTCATGTTTCTCTGGCTTCCTAAATAGAGATGTGCTGGGGTTGGTGGTAATGAAATTCTGCCTCCCAGAGTAACATCTTGCTAGGCTGTAGGAAGCAAAGAATAGGAGTTTAGCAAGTACCCTCTTATACCCCCATTATGTCACCATGAAACTCCAGCAAAATAACCTCATTTGTTTTAAAAAATCCCATTTATCAAGTCAGAATACTGGATCTCATTTTTGGATTTTAAATAGGATTTATTATGCCATCAGCATTATCTTGCTACATTGCTCAGTGGTTACATAATAATGACTAAGCATCCCATGTACACACTTGTATCAGGATTCTATAAAGATGATCTGTCTGCAGGCTTACATAAGCAATAATTTACAAGCCTAGAAGTAACTGATGGTGGCAGCTCTTGGCAAGGCTTTCCATAGTTTAACTCTTTAGAAATACATAGATAAACAATTAGAATACAGGTATTAAGTTAATGTCTAGCAAAAGAAATATTGAAAATCATGTATAGGAAATAGAAAACTTCTTTTGTAGATATATTCAAAATATGCTTATTCTCTTGATGTGGGTACTATGGGGTTCAGAATCATAGGTTATACTGTATAGCAGAAGGGAAAATTTTATCTCTAGATTAATAGAAGGTAGCAAAGCAAGTTTTGACTAGGGCTGTTTGTTTAAATTTAAACATATTTCACATCTAATGTATCTGCAAGTCTGAATTAGAAACTCACTGAACCTTGATTGCATGACTATAAAACTGATTTATTAATAGATATAAGAATCAATAACTCCATTTTACATAAGAACAAATAATGCTGTAAATTGCTGAATGCTATACTTTATGTTTGGCGATCTATCTCTCTGAAAACAGTCATATATCTAGATAGTACTTCTAAGTGCTGAAATTCACCATTTGATTATGGAATTAGTTGATAGTGGGAAAGACCAAAGAAGAAGACTTCTCAATTGAAAATACTTCAGATAATTTCTTCTGTATTTTTTATACAGTGAAATATCTGAAGTACCCAAACATTACAAAATATTTCACTTTTTCTATTTTTGTTTTCTAATAACAAAATACCTAGTAATGGATATCATAGTACCATCAACATTCAAGATTTTCATTTGTCAAGTTAAATAAGAATCCAGAAAAGTTTCTACGTACACACACACACACACAACATGTCTCATTTTCTCGCCCTCTGTCTCACAATATTGAAGGGAGTCAGAGAATCTGACATTTATGTCTTGGCAGAGTGAACCAAGGACTGGAATCCTATAGCCAACTCATGCATCATGATGAGTTAGCATCATGGGACTTTTGTTGTTAGAAAAAAAAAAACAGTCTATCACCAGATATGATTAATGAAGTTTTAAGATATGATATTCCAATAATCTCCTAATAGTAAGTACATCTATTTATATTACTATGATTTTCAATAAGAAAATATGTATTGAATTAATGTGAATTCCTTTTCACCATCTAAAGATAAAAATAACAGTTACACTACTTTGACATATTGGCAGAATAAATTATATCAAAAGAATCCTTAAATAAAATATCTTTACATTTGTAAAATGAACCGTACTTAACTACAGTGTTTTATTGCTTGAAGATCTTTCAAAATTCTGGGTTTTTTTTTAGCATTTTATGTAAAAATATTTTTATCAACAAAATTTGTTTGGTCTGTAGCTTTCTGTTTGTATGTTATCCTGTTTCTTTTTTCTTTTTCTTTTTTTTTTTTTTGATGTGCAGATTATGTTAGCTTCACAAAATTAAAATGTCTAGTACATAGGTAGTAACTAATCATTGCCGTATCTGTTCAGTATACAACTCTCTCTTCTGGACCACTTTTTGACTTTATTTATGAATTTTGACAACCATGTTTGGTTTATATCACGTATCTTTTGTCCATAACTTCTTGGACAGAGAGAGAGTAAGAGATCCAAAGTGTTCCATTAAGATTCTCTCTCCTGAAAACTTAAATATGGGATTTAAAGACATTAGTTGATATTCCTGGCCTCTTCAAATTAGGGCACATAAATTTAGGAGCTAAGATAGCCTTTGGAAGTCTCAACTATTGAGGTAGAATGTGCTGGTCTTCACTTGGCTGCCTAAAGAAAGACAATATTTTCCAACTTCTCCAGCTTCAGATGTGTCCATAGACTAAATTCTCACCATTAGAATGTGTTTGTTTTGGTTTTAAGACATTAGGTGAGCCCATGTCTCCATACACTGTAAGGTGCTGAAACAAACTACTTATAGTTCAGCCTGAATTGCGGACAATAATATCAGAGGCTACATAAAAATTAGAATTTTAAAAGAATCTGAGTCTTTCAATGATTGACAACATGAACTGTTCACTTTGGGACTTTTATATTTGAAAGAGGGGTGAAAGCCTTCTTCTTTTTAAGCTACTTTACTCTGGGTCTTTGAAAAATAGCTGCTGAGCCTTTCTCTTGAGTAGGCTGAGCATATGAAGTAAATATTATTAGGTAGAAAGAGAGTAAAAAATGAAGTGGACAGAGAGAGACATAGAAGCTAAAAGCATACAAATTCAAAGAGTCTAGGGTCTGAATGTTACAGTGCTTTTCTATAGTTAGTCTTTGTAGGTTATAATCAATTAATCCTTTACATTTAAGCTAGATTTAGTTTTCCTTCCAAACAAATCAGCTAACTGAGAATTTTTGCCAAAGCCGAAGATAGCAAGTAACATACCTCAGAGACACACCGGAAAGGTGAGTAGAGGGAGTAAAAATTCGTCTGTCTTGGCGTGTAAAACTGACTCCATATTTGCATCAACCAAGTCATTTTCTCTTACCTTTTGCATCCAGACGATATGCCCTAATAAAGCAACAGTTGGTGGGGCTTAAAAGCTAGATAATCAAAATGTGCTGATCAGACCATAAATAATCCATAGTAGGAAAGAATACAGCTAAAATCCGAAGTTCCTTAGCTGGAAATAGAAAGGGAAAAAAAACAGATCAATGCACTGAAACCACTGAGATCCCGATTAATTAGATTGATAATATTTATAACAATGATGGCAGTTTTCATACATAATTACTGGGAGCTAAGTAGTTTATATGCATTATTTTATGTAATTGTCACAAAAATTCAAAAAGTAATTTTTTTAAAATCAATTCTTGTATATATCTAAGTGAATTGAGGTCTAGAGTGTTAGTAAATTTTCCCAAAGTGTTGTAGATGGATTATATTCCAGTTCTGCTTTACACCACAACTATTACACTTTCAACCACTAGACTATATTGAACACTACCAAGAAATTAAATATGCTCCTTGCTGAATTTTGGTGGCTAAATTATCTGTTTCTATTTGTACCTGAGGTGCAGGTTGATTCCCTGTTTGAAAATAAATAAAACCTTAGAAATTTTCATAGGGATGATTATGAGAAGTGGTAGAAATATGAAACGATAGGCCCCAAAAAGTGTTTTGTAACTAAAATGAACTCTCAGTAGAGAATGTGAATTAATTCATACTTTATTATTGAAACATATTCTACCACTCTAGATATTACCAACTATCATGAAATATTAACTCTGGTCTAGCTAATTGTTTTTCACGTAGATCTCTAGACTTACGTTATTAAATATCACCAAAAATAATTGGCAAGTACCATGTGTATTTTAGCTCATAAGAAACCCAGATATTAATGAACACTCACTTTGTTTGATTCAAATCAAAAGATCAGAGAATCTTGGCTATTCATATTTTTACTGACCTTGTTTATGAGTACAATGGATGTCAGTACTAGCTGAACGCGATCTACAAACCCCTTTGTGTTATTGACCCTCTTCACTGACCTTAGAAAGATTTGGTTAGAGACTTTTTCAAACAGTTGTCAGAATCCCAAGAAACCAGATTTTCTGGCCAATGAAATTATACCCCAAAACAGTTGTGTTGATACAATGAGACTCATGAGAGTCACCTGCTCTATCACTTTTTACATTGTATATGTCTCCCAGTAGAATATAAATGGTCTCAACTAATGGTCAATGTGTGTTGCTATTCCAGGAGTTTTAGCCTTTCTAGCTTTTTGAATTGGAAATTGTTAACGCACTTTGGTTGTTTTTACTTCCCTTATATTTTGGGTATTGAGGTACAGCAGACTTATCAAAAATTCTCACAATTTACAACGCCAATTAAAAATCTGAAAAGATGGTTATAAAACAGGTACCCTGTATATCCTGTCTTAATAGGTTTAGGGTAGAGGTTACACACACACACACGCACACACACACATTTTTAAGTTTTCCAAGTGATTGTGATGCGTACCACAGTCTGATTACCAATTTAGATTATGGTGAATGCATGAATGGTGAGTAGTTCACAGCAGGCAGCAGGAATATATTTAAAGAAGATTAACTAAAGTAAATTCTAAAACAGGAGAAATGACCATGTTTAAATGCAGGAGATTGTGTATATTTATAGATAGTCAAGCATTTCTTGATATAATAGAGACAGTGATTATATCATTATAGTATTTATTATTTATGTAACTACATTGCTAGGTCTAATTGTCCATTATAAGCAAGATTTCCCTCAGATCATTGTGCCCTTCCTTTGAAAAGAATTTTTTGACTTGATTTTCAGGTCAGCACAGTTTCTTGATTTTCTTTCTTTCTCACTAGTGACTCCTTCTGTCTCCACAGAGTTTGCACACTGCGTATTCCCTCCATATTGACCAATCCAATGATCAGGCTTATATTATTCAATCCCACAATTCAAAGATGATTAGGCAGAGGTATTCACTAGACTCCAACTCAATCATTCTATCATACTCCTAGAAAGTGATCATTACATTTGAAATGGTCAATCTCTGCTAATGTTAATCAGAACCAAAAATTTACATTTCAGGCCTCATTTGACAATATGTCTAGTGATAGAATTTTGTGGTGGCCCCTTCTTCTTGAGTGACTGTGAATATAATGGATTTATCGCCAGTGATTATACATGAGAAAGGAGGAGGGATTTCTCAGATGTAGCTATGGTTCATGATCAATTGACTGTGAGTTAATCGAAAGGGTGATAATCCTGGGTGGACCTGGCCTAATCAAGTAAAGATCAAAAGGGACTTGGCCCTTCTTGACATAAGAATTTAGAAGAATGAGAGGGGCTCTCCTGCTGATGCTGAAACAGTTAGCTGTCTTTACTTCTAAAACCACAAGGAACTGAATTCCGCCAACAAACAATGAGCATGGAACAGAACCTTAAGCCTCAGATAATACTATTGCTCCAGCTGATACTGTGATTTTAGCCTTATAAGACCTGAAAAAGAATCCAGTTAGCCTGTATCTGTATCCAGACTCCTGACCCTGAATACACTGAAATAATAAGTTAATGTTGTTTCAAGCCCCTAAGCTTGTGGTAATTTGTTATGTAGCAATAGAAAACTCACACATTTTTGAAGCAGAGACAATCAAAACAGGCTAAAAAAAAGAAATTAGTTAAACTTAGAGACTCATAGAAAGACAGAGGAAACATGACTCTGATGACTTTTCAGTTCTTGATTCTAGTTTCTCATAAGATTTGTCTGCATTTTTTGACCACGTGATAGTGATAATTCTGACTAGTTCAAGCGCAGTGTCCTAAATTAAGCCAGCTTATATAGACTCCTGTTACTTGAAATTAAATGTCTTGACCAAGACCTCATAATTTTTTCTTTTGTACAAAAGGGATGGAAATTGCCTTTTGCTCCAAATGCTAAATGTATAAAACAGTGCTTCGTAAAGTTGGTGTGGGGAAGGAGAGTATGCAAATATTAATTTCTTGAATGACTTAATTTGTTATGTATTTTCTCACATGAAGAAGCTGGCCTGACATTCCCACAAGGTTTTTTGTTTGTTTGTTTGTTTGTTTTCAGTACTCAGTAGCTCCTATCCCATTCCATCCTTCAGAATAACTATAGTATTGTTCTGGCAAATAAAAAGGTAACAAAAACTTTCTCTATTTTCCATTTATCTATTATCAAAGTGTCTTAAAACAGTTTTGGTAGACAAATGTCTTATATTAAAGGAAGAAACATAAATTATAACAGATGATACACATACCCAATCGACATTATTCCAGCTCTCACCTTTCAAATTGCAGAAAGATTCTGCCAGAGAAATTCTGGTTTTTTTGTTGTTGTTTGTTTGTTTTTCGATGGAGTTTTGCTGTTGTTGCCCAGGCTGGAGTGCAATGGTGCTATCTCGGTCAACTGCAACCTCCACCTCCCAGATCCGAACAATTCTCCTGCCTCAGCCTTCCAAGTAGCTGGGATTATAGGTATATGCCTATAATTTTGTATTTACAGGTGTATGCCCAGCTAATTTTGTATTTTTAGTAGAGATGGGATTTCACCATGTTGGTCAGGCTGGTCTAGAACTTCTGACCTCAAGTGATCTACCCAACTCCTGACCTCAATTGATCCACCCACCTCAACCTCACAAAGTGCTGAGATTACAGGAATGAGCCACTGCTCCCAGCCTCAGAGAACGTTTCATTTAATTTTCTTGATCTAACTTACGATGGCTTACAACTCAGTTCTTGAGCTTCATTTCTCTTTCTATGTACACTCATTTGGTTATCACTTTCTCCTTCAAGTCTTTTAATATCATCAATTAAATGCTATTTGTATGCTATTCCTATAATATCCCATATAATGCTATCCCATATAATGTTATAGTATGCTATTCCTCCAAAACTCTTCAGAAATCTAGTTGGCTTTACCTTCAAAATAGATTCAGGATCTAGCCACTTGTCATCATTTCTGACAATCATTTCTGGCATCACTTCTGTATCTACCATCTTGTTCTAAACCACTAGTATCTCTCAACTAGTTACCTATAGTTACCTGTAATAGTTTCTTTACTGGTATATTTGTTTTCTCCTTTATTTCTCCTCCACTAAGGCTGTTTACAACAGAGGTCCGTATGAACAAAACCTAAGTCAGATTATGTCCTCCCTTTGCTTAGATTTTATTTCTGTTACTTCATTTTCTGGAGTAAAAGTCAATGTCCTTAAATGATCTCTAATTCCTAATGGTGGCGCCTGGTCTCCCATTAGTTTTCTACCTTTATTTCATATTACTGTCTATTATTATCCAGCCACACTGGCTTCTTTGTTCTTTTTCAAACAAGCTAAATATGCTTATTTTTTAGTCTTTGCCTGGACTATTTCCTTTTCCTGGAATGTTTCTCCTCCAGATAACCTCATAGACTACTTCTTCACTCCAAGTCTTTGCTTAAATATGATTCTCTCATTATAACCTATCCTGACCACTCATTACATTCAAATACCACCCATTGTCTTACTTTATGTTTGCATTGTTGATGACTTGAAAACGATAATATATTTTATGTATGTTTTATGTACATATTACATATATTATTTGTTCTATCTCTATTCAATTGGCTGTAACCTACAGCCTATTGAATAACAACAAGGACTTCTGTCTATTTTGTTTTCTATTTTATCCCCAATGTCTCTAATAGTTCTTGGCAATAGTTGCTGATAATAAATGTCTGAAACATGAATTAAAGCGCAGATAATTTTCTTTAAAACTTTTCTACACAGGAAAAAATATCAGTATGCAGTAAGAAAAATAAAATCTTTTCTAGGTGTTTCAAACAAATAAACTTTAATACATGAAATTAGTTTATAGATGACAAAAGAACTCAAGATCCAAAGAGGGGATAATTGGGCAACCTACAAACTAGAAACAGCAGGAAGCTCAAGAGGTTAATGGAAAAGGTAGATTATGCAATCCCAGAAGCTGGTCTCCCTAAAGAGAACCAGAACCATAGTGGCAGCAAGAGCTTAAAATAACTAGAATTAAAGTGGGAGGAGCAGCTCTGCAAAAGCTGGGACCCTGGAGAAGGTGCAACCAGTGCTGGAAACACTCTCTAACGCAGCACAAGAGAGGGAGAAATATTGTCCTTTCTCCCCACTTCCCAGTCTTCTGTGAGCATCTACCACTGGCTGAAATCACCTAAAGGAAGTTGGCAAGAGAGTCTGAGAAATGAAGTTCTCTACATTAGTGAACAGAGCAGGGTAAGCACAATTAATATATCTTGAAGAAAATAGGCTGCAGAAGCCATGAAAGTAAATTCCTTAGACTTCTTTCTGCAGAGGTCATAACTGATCAAAGACTCCACCTTCTGTGCTCTGAAATACAGCACTACGTTTCCATAGAGAATATGCTTCACATGAGCTGCTCCCAACAAATGACAGTGTGCAGCATGGATTCCATGGTAGGCCTGTTCCTAGGTGATGGGTGACTCTCCTGTTTGGTGACTTTGGCTGTGGACTTCCCATTGGCTTTGACAATACCTTCTTAGAACTTCACCATAGTCCATGTCTTTTATTACCCATTGCTTCTTATTCCTTTTTTCTCCAGTAATTAGGCTTCCATTGTCATCCAACTGGCTCCTCCAGTCTTCCTTGGCATGCTCCTCATGCTATTCCATGGTTGTGTACTAATGCATATCTTGCACATCTAATTCCATTTTGCTTTTCTGATTCTCAGAGCTCTAACACTCAGGCACACATGCAAATGAATAAATTTAAAGGACATACAACATACTAGAAGAATGTATTTTCAACATAAAATCAGAGAATATTAAATAAAACATAAACCTATAAACATGAAGATAGAAACAGTGAATTCACAGAATGAATATGAATGAAATACAAAATGACCAGAAAAAATGCAAAGTATTCGATTTTTCTTCATGAGGAAAATAATTACACTTAAAATGAAATACCATTTTTGAATGGTCAAAGTACAGAAAATGCTGATAATATTCAATAATGAATATGGCTTAGTTACTCTGTTATATTATGGCAGAAGGGTTAGAAATGTAATATTTCTATATGTAAATTTGGCAATAACTATTGTATTTGTCTGCTACAGCTGCCATAACAAAATACCACAGACTGTGTAGCTTAAAAATATATTTATTCGCTGGGCACGGTGCCTCACACCTGTAATTCCAGCACTTTGGTAGGCCGAGGTGGGCAGATAACGAGGTCAGGAGTTCGAGACCAGCCTGGTAAACATAATGAAACCCCGTTTCTACTAAAAATACAAAAAAATTATCTGGGCATGGTGGTGGGCACCTGTAATCCCAGCTACTCAGAAGGCAGAGGCAGGAGAATTGCTTGAACCCAGGAGGTGGAAGTTGTAGTGAGCCAAGATCACCCCATTGCACTCTAACCCAGGCGAGTGTGAGACTCCATCTTAATAATAATAATAATAATAATAACAATAAAAATTTATTTTCTTACAGTTCTTGAGGCTTGAAGTCTATAATCAAGGAATTAGTAGTTTTTTTGTTTTTTGTTTTTTTTTTTTCCTAAGGCTTCTCTCCTTGGCTTGCAGGTGGCTGCTTTCTTGTTGTGACCTCACATGGTAGCTCCTCAGCCTGTGAGTTGCCTGGTCTGTGTCCTAATCTCCTCTTCTAATAAGGGCAATAGTCATAATGGATTAGGGGCTCCCTCCTCCCACATGAACTATTCTTATCTTAATTGCCCCCTTAAAGGTCATTTCTCAAGATACAGTCACATTCTGTGGTACCGACGGTTTGGACTTCAGCACAATAATTTGGAGGATACACAATTCAACCCATAACAACTATCATATCCCAATATGAACATACCTTTTGTCTCAGGGACTCCACAGGAATGCACAGTTTGTAGTTCTTTTCCTTTAGGAAATAACCCCTCCTCCAAAACACCTAAATCTTTTACATCTGTGCTGTTTCATGCAGGCTAGATCCACGTTTTCTCATTCAGCCTTCCTTGACTCAAGTCTGGAGATAAGAATATTCCATCTCCTTATCCACAATAATTGCTTTCCATACTCTGGACATATATGACCCATAGTAGCCCAATCAGTATTCTTTGTGGATCTTTCCAAAATATTTGTTACACTCCTTTCTTTGGATGTAAGCTTGGATCACTAGATACTGTCTTCCCATTATGTTTAATGAATCCATCTCAGAATGAAACAAAACAGAGAAAAGCTGAGATATAGATAGACATTGCCTGATAACATTGTTTATCCCCTAAATATAACAGTTTTTGAATTACATGTACCTGTTAGTTTCTCAATTATTTTAGCTAATATATTGTTTTTGTTTAACTATTTAAATTGCACTTTTGTTTTGTGCAACGAGAGTCCTGACTTATACACACATGTACTCGGTTTTAATTCCAAAAGTGTTCATCAAAGTATTAATGATTAAAAAGAGACATAATTTGAATTCCTTTAATATGAAGATTATTTAGCATATTCTGTTATACCAAGGAATGAGGTGAATCTATATTCAATAACTTGTAAAATCTATCGTAAATGTATTAAATATAGTAAGCATTTGTTAAATAATGTTAAAGTATGATTCTACTTATGTGTGAATGAATCCATTCATACATATATAAGACACAGATATAGTCATTATTATGACTGAAGGAATGTGGTTGGGGTTAGTTTTGAGATGATGTAAGTTTTTTTTAATTAGTTATTATTTGTGTTTGCATTTCTTTTTTATTTAATGATTAATCTTATAATAGTTTTTAAATGATACTCCTAAGCTTTTGAATTACTCCAGCTCATATTGTCAGTGCATATATTAAATACATGAAAGCTATTTTTAGATCCATGGATTTGAAGGTGTGGAAAGCAGAATAATGGCCCTTCAAAGATGACCATCCTCTAATCCTTGGAACCTGTGAATATTATATTTTCTATAGGAAATAGGACTTTGTACATTTGGTTACAATTAAACACCATGACTTGGAAAGATAATCCTGGATTATCCAGCTGGGCCCAATCTATTTCATGGGTTCTGAAAGACAGAGACCCTTTCTCAATTGTAGAGAAACAGTGACTGCAGCTTTATTAGGACTCCACTCATTATTGGCTGGATATGAAAAAGGAGGAAGCAGTCCATGAGCCAAGGAAAATACATGGCCTGTAGTAGCTGGAGAGGCGGAAACAAATTTTACTCTAGCGCCTCTAAAAGGAAATGCAGGCCTGCCAACATTGCTTTTTGCCAAATGAGATCAGTGCCACTTTATTGTCTAAGACGATAAAATTGTATTGGTTAAGTCGCTAAGTTTGTGGTATTCTGTTATAGCAACCACAAAAAAATCAATTAGTTCCAGAATTTGCTATATACATTATATTAAAACTGCAGAAGTCACTTTGATCGCAGTCTCATTTCATTTATTTTATATTTTGTGCATCTTTGATGTGCTCAGATCTTCTATATATCTCATTATTGTAATAAAAAACTGTGTCTGCAAGGAAAGCAAAGTGGGCTGTGTTTAGTATAGAGTGGAACACAAATACGCAATATATGGCAGAAAATATGTGCTTTAACTTGTATCTTAAAGTAATTAAATAACTCACATGGTTGAACCTCAAATTTTAGAACTTTCTTCAGGAGGGAGTCAAATGGGAGAATGCCCTACATTTAAAAATGGAACAAGGCCCAGATGGATTCATTGAAAGGCTGCAGTTCTCCTCGAAAAGTGCACACACAGCTTGTTAACTAGATATAAGGGAGCCATTCAACAGAAATTTTAAAATGCAAAAATAACAGTTTCAGCCCAATTCTCTTGTGAGCAAGAAATTGTTCTTTAAGTAACGGAAGTAACGTGAGCTGAGGGAGGGAAAAATTAATTGTGCAGCTCCATGTTCAATGAATAGCATTGTAAAGAACAGAAGCTAACAAATGGTGATATGCTTACAGCAGTTTAAATCATAAGATCGAAGGATACCTACATAGTGACATATCTGTTAAAGTCTCATGTATAGATCTATTAATTAAAGCAGGTGAGAAAGATTAGCAAAAGATGAAATATAAAGCTTACTTTTGTGGTGAGAATGTTCAAATAAAGAAATATTAGATGTGATCGTAATAGTGATAATAAAGAAAATTACTGACTATGTTCTTAGATATGGCACAGTCCGTGTACACAAAATTAAGAAATACACATCTTAATTACTGCTGTAATAGAAACCATAATTAATTAAATATTTAAGATATATTCATAATACAAGAAACTGATTTCCTGTTATTTTGCTTTAAAATCTAGTCATATATATTTTAATGTATGAAAGAGTCTGGCACTGTCATTTAGTTACTACTATAAGACATATTAGTGTGTATGCTAATAGACCCTAATTATTATTTATTTTCCTATTTTATTACACATCACAGAGTTTCAGCAATACATATTCCTTTACTTATCAGCCTTTTGAAACTCCAAGAGGTCAAGCTCCTTGTCTTCAATGAAAAAAAGGTAATTTATAGTTTTCTTTCTGTTCCATGTCAATTCCAGTTTTTCTTACTAATTTTTTACTCATAATTTTAACCACTTACTGTATAATTATACTCTTACTTTTTTTCAGAGCTTGGTTGACTGTTCTCTTTTCATTCTACTCCTCTCTCCCTTGTTTCTTCTCTTCCCTTTCTTTTCCTCTGCTGTATTTGAGGATCTAGTATGTATTAGACATTACCTTTAGGATATACAAATGAATAACAATCTTAGTGAACTAACATCATTTGCAAAGACAGTCTAATAAAACCAAAAGTCATAATGGAAAGCTGAAAGTACTATGAGAAAAATGCTATGGTAACAGAGAGGAGAGACAGAACATTTATGTTTGTTAGGAAAAGCTTTGCCAGAAGTGATGATGATTGAATAGGGTTTTAATAAAAAAGAAATATTGCCAGAATTTTGAAAAAGAGAAACATGATTTTGTTTTCCAGTGTATTTTCTACAATTGAAAGAGAAATGTTTGTTTTGTTGTTTTCTTTTGTGTTTCATTTTAGTCAGAGAATTCTGAAAACCTTGATACCCCAAACCCCCAAAACACAAGTTGTATCCTGATCGCTGTAACATTCAAAGTTTAATGTAATGAAGTAGATGAAGAATTTTAAGAAAGTATTCCGACTATCCTTTCATTTGATTGCTGTTTTTCTGGTCTGCTTCTTCCAGTACAACATGAACTTTGGATGCTGACCTCATATTTGGCAACTTACATTGTCTCCACTTCTAACTAAAAGTTTTGATTCTGACTTCATACAACTTAATATCTTCAAATTATTATGATAGCATAAAATTAGAGAATACATATAAAACCCTCACCACAGTCCTCTGCACATAGTAGTTCTTAATCAGCAAAATCATCTCTGTCAGATAAAGAAATTTTAAAGCTTGAAAAAGGGAAGACATGGTTTGAAGTTTTAGGTTTTGAATTCAAAATTAAATACCAAAGCATAGAGTTCCTGGATTGTAGAATATGTATAATTTAAGGTTCACTAAATTATATTCACAAAATTTTCCTCAGGATGGCTGCATCTGTTTTCATAAAGTTTTCTAGAGCCCAAGCACCTTTGTTATAATTTGGAACATAATTACAGGTTCTCATGTTAAGACTTTCAAATGGTTTACTTTGTTTCATGTCTTTTCAAACATTTCTTAGTAGATGTGTTTCCACTTATATTTTCTGAAAATAAACTCAGATTTCATACATATAATTATTCTTGTATGATTTATTTTAGCTACCTCTTCTATTTATTTATTTTTGGGTGTAACTGTTTCTCAATTTATTTTACTTTTAAGCTTTGTTATATCATTTCTCTAAGCATTTTGTGTTCTGATCAGGTACTTATTTATACTCTCTATTGAGGGGAACTGTTAATTGTAGCACTGTTTTCTAGAACTAGATTGGGGAAAGAATGGAGGTGTATTACTGAAATGGAGGGGAAAAGATTGGTGAATGTTTTACTTAAACTCTTTCATCTCATTTTTCCTCTTAAGATCACTTAGGAGACCATGTACAAAACAGCTCATGGAGCTCTTGATTGAAGAGTGTGCTTTGTATTGTGTGCTGAGAAAATATTCTTGTACCAAAGAGTGTTCTAAGATGGATTCACCTACACTAAAAGTTTCACATATCTACAACTGAATGATAACAAAATACCTGCAGATGGAAAACAGAAAATTAAATTGATTTACACTGCTTTCAGTAGCTTCAGCGAAATTGTTGTTGTATTGAAGTGTATCTTTTATTTTTCTCCAAGGGGAAAATATTTTTTCCACTTTTTCTCCAAATTTTAACCATATAAAATAACACATAAAAGAACAGCAAGTTAAGGTGCAGAAATAAACACTGCTATCCCATTGTCTCTCTTTGCTCTTATGAAAATGGCTAACAAAATATTTAATCTAAATTAAAGGAAAACTCATGCAACTCTGCTAAAGGGAAATTATTGTCCACATGCAGTGTATAATAAGAAATTAGTACTTGATACAGTACATATTGAACTTGATCAGAGAAATTCTCCAAGGAACACCTTATATCTGATCCTTTTCTTAAAAACAGTAATGTGCCAGGGAAATTATTATAGAACACCTAAACAGAAGCCTATTAAAAACAACTCATTTGTAATGAGACCTGGAAGCAAGGCAAGCCTTGAGTCATACAGGGAGTTTATGATTTAGACTTATTTTTCTCATCCAAATACAATCTAGTATTTAAAAACAATGATAATGATGATATATTGTAATTTGGGGAGTGACTAAAATAAACAGAAAGACAGCAGGACATAGAGTTGGTACACCAGCGTAGTGGAGACAGCAACAGAAAAGATATGCCCCCGAACCACAAGTTTGACTAGTATAGAGTTTGCCAAAACAGAATGATAGACATAAGAAATTGACTCCCTTTATTACAGGTTCACCATTCCCTGAGAAGGAGAGATGCAGCTATAAGGCTCCTCTTTTAGGTTATTCCAGGGTTTCTTCCTGCTAACTTCAGGTCGCTTTATCTCCAAACTGACAGTGCAATTTTATATCAACCACTTCCACAGCTTAACATTTCTGTTTTGAATGGACTTAAAATGAAAAAAATGCTTGGATCAGACAGATAATTTAATGATATAAGCAAGAATGAGAGATATCATTTAGCAAAGCAATAGATGAGTCATAAAATATGAAGTTATGTTCGCTTTTTATCCTGTACTAGGTTTTATGTTATTCTGGTAATGAGTTTTTTTTTTTTTTTTTTTTTTTTTTTTTTTTTTTTAGTTTTAGGAAACAAATTTTTGGAGGTAAGTTCAAGATTCCTTGAATTTTTTTAGATATATTATTTCAAATAGCAACCAAAACATGCCTCCAGGATAATAGATTAGCATATGTCACACCACGAGGAAACACCTACACTTCAGTCTTCAGAATCCTGGATCAATCAGATTCAAGCATCTTCTTTGAAAATTGTTAGACTGTTGGCTAATTTAGGGATTGTTCTGGAAGTTTAGAGTGAGAAGATAAACTTGAACATTTCCTTTGGGTCCCAGGAAAACCTATATAAATATCTGGTGGTATGTGACATAACCCCATAAACTGAGTGCATGTCATTCTTCCTCCCTCGCAGAGTCTGGCTTATATCTAAGAGGCAGAAAATGTGGAATACATACTTTCTTTGTTTTTCTTGTTGAAAGATATGTAATGGAAACAAACGCTGGAAATGTTTTCTTACATAATAAAGACTCATCCATGAAAGCACCCCCTTGACAACTGCAGAAATAGTTGTTCCTATGTGTGATGCCTGGAAGTGTTACAGCCATCCTATGTCCAAGACGAAAGATATCATTAGCACATTGAAAACTGCAAAGTAACTTTATGCTTAATATGAAAATGTTTGTCTATTCACCTCTGGAACTCCGCCTCTGATCTTTTCATCAAATAGTATAAGGCATAAGTCTTCATGCGCTAGTTTTCTGGCTTCTGTTGATTCCCTTCCCTGATGTCCATCCCGGTGAAAATGAACAATTGTTCCAGTTTTCATCATCTTTCAAAGGCATCTTTTCTGCAATCTCAAATGTCCTGTTCATTAGCTACTGATTTTATAGTTTTGATTCCTTGATTCTGTCATAAGAAATAATATCAGAAAATGATAGAAATTATAAAAAAGGAGGAAATATTATTAATATATAAACATTTATATTGTAGCTCACATTTTTTAAACTCAAATTTAGTCAGTTTCTTATTTTTAGAGCTACAAATCTGAACAATTTCTTCCAATTATCCTGTTACTTCTATCCCTCCCCGTACTAGCGGCCGGCATCACGATACTATTAACTGATCACAACCTCAACTTAGCCTGGTAAAAGTTAGGGTGACAATTTCATCTTAGGCATTTAGAACGGCAAACGTCAAGTTTTCATGAACCTAGGCATGAAACAGGGCACTGTACTAGTATGCTTGTGATGTGGAATCTAACAGCAATCTACTAGATGATAAGAACCAGAAGAAATTTTTCATTTGATGCAAATTTTACCTCTGAATAGATCTTTCTATTTTTAATATTATTAAACAGAGAATAAAAACACTCTCATTTTTAACCTATGAAAAAATTCCACAATGACAAAAAAAGGATGGTTATACCATTCAAGGATAAGATAAAAGGGGGCTTTGAAAAAAGAAACATGTTAGAATATATCTGTCTGTGTTTTCAATGTAATTAAATACAACTTGGATCCAGTATAACAGATGAAATGTGGAATGATAAGACAAAAGACATATGACAAAAGTTCTGGCTGAGAGTCAGATTGAAATAAAATAGAGATGGATGAGATAGGGAAATATTGAAATTAAATTAAATGCAATAGCAGGGGAAAATGTCTGATACTTTAAGAAAAGGAAATAACAGCGTTGATACTATGGAAAATGATGTGAATAAAAAAAAATGTCCCCGAACAGGGAGGATGGGGCAAAGTGATGAAAATAACAAGTACAATGGGTATGTATGGAACGTCAAAAACAGAAATACACCTAGAGAAAATTGGTGCTCCCTAGGGAGACCTTCGAGACTCCTGGAATGAAAGCTATAGTAACAAGTACAACAGCAATTGTGAGACATTGCACTGAACTAAGTGCTGCCCTGTTATAACAGAAAGGAAAACTAGGCTGCAGTCAGCTGACATTTATCAATGGAGGGAGTATTTAAACCAGCCCTAGCCAGAGGGGATCACCCATCTTGGCAGTCAGAACTTGAGTTCTAGCAAGTCTTGCCACCATGGGCTTAAGTGCTCTGGGGCTATGTATTAATCTGTTCCTACATCGCTATAAAGAAATACCTGAAACTGGGTAATTTTGAAAAGAGATTTAATTAGCTAACAGTTCTGCATGCTGTACAGGATGTATAGTGGGATCTGCTTCAGGGAAGCCTCAGGAAGCTTCTAACCATGGTAGAAGGCAAAGGTGGAACAGGAACATTTCATGACCAAAGCAGGAGCAAGAGCTGGGAGGTGCCACTTACTTTTAAATGGCCAGATCTCGTGAGAACTTTCTCACTATCATGAGGATAGCACCAAGGGGATGGTGTCAAACCATTCATGAGAAATCTCCCCACATGATCCAATCAACTTTCACCAGTCCTCACCTCCAATAATGGTGATTACAACTCAACATTAGACTTAGTATCCAAAATATATCATATCCGAAGTATATCCAAAGTATATCACTCTACCCATGACCCCCAAATGTCATGTCCTTCTCACATTGCAAAATACAATAATCTCTTCCTAACAGTCCTCCAAAATCTTAACTCATCCCAGTATTAACTCGTAAACTCAAAGTCCAAAGTCTCATCTACAAAAAGGCATGTCTCTTTCATCTATGGGCCTGTAAAATCAAAAACAAGTTATTTACTTCCAAGATAAAATGAAAGTATATGCATTTGGTAAACATTTCCATTTCAAAATGGAGAGGTCAGCCAAAAGAAAGAAGCTACAGTCCCCATAGAAGTTCAAAACTCAGCAGGGCAGACATTACATCTTACAGCTCCAAAATAATCTCTCAATTAATGCTATGTCCCACATCCAGGGCATGCTGGTGTAAGGTTTGGACTGCCAAGCTTTGGGCAGCTCCACCCCTGTGGCTTTGCAAAGTTCAGCTCCCATGGCTGCCACCATGGGCTAGAGTTGTATGTCTGTGGCTTTTCCAGGGGCAGGGCGCAAGGTGCTGGTGGATCTACCATTCTGGGATTTGGAGGATGATGATCCCCTTCCCATAGCTCCAGTAGGCAGTGCTCCATGGGTATTGTGTGTGGAGCCTACAATCTTCTACTTCCCCTATACACTGCCCTAGTAGAGGTTCTTTGTGGGGACTCTGCCCCTGCAGCAAGCTTCTGCCTGGACACACAGGCTTTCTCGTATATCCTGCAAAATCTAGGCAGAGGCTGCTAAGCCTCTGTCACTCTTGCATTCTGTCCATCTGCAGGATTCACACCATATGAAAGCTGTCAAGGCTTAGAGTTTGCACCTTCAGGTGTTGGAGTTGCAGGCTAAGCTGTACCCAGATGCCTGTGAGTTGAGGCTGAAGCCAGAGTGATGGGATATGGCGAAAAGTGTCCCAAGACTGAGTAGTACCCTGGGAGTAACCAACAAATACATTCTTACCTCCTAGATATCTGAGCCTGTGATGAGAGGGGGTTGCCTGAGAGATCTCTGAAGTGTCTTTGAGGCCTTTTCCCCATTGTTGGCTATCAGCCCTTGACTCCCTTCCAGTTATGCATATTTCTCTAGCAAGTGGTTGCCCCAAAGCCTGCTTGAATACCTCTACTTTAAGAGCTATATATTTCACTGCCACATGGCCAGATTGCAAATATTCCAAACTTTTATGCTCTATTTCCTGTTTAAGAATAATTCCATCTTTAAGTCATTTCCTAGATCCCATGTTAGAGCAGAGGTTGTTAGAAGCAGCTAGGTCACATCTTGAATGCTTTGCTGTTTAGAATTGTTTTCCACCAGATACCCTAAAGCATCACTCTAAATGTCCATCTTCCACAGAGCCCAAGGACATGAACACAAGCAGTCGAGTTCTTTGCTAAAGCATAACACATGTTACCTTTGTGCCAGTTCCCAATAAGTGCCTCATTTCCATCTGAGACCTCAGTAGCCTCCACTTCACGGTCCATATTACTATCAGCATTTTTCTCCCAACTATTTAGTCACTCTCTAAGAAATCAGAAACTTTTCTTCATCTATCTTTCTCTTCAAACTCTTCCAACTTCTGCCTATTACCCAGTTCCAAAGTTGCTTCCACATTTTCAGCCATCTTTCTAGCACTGTCCCACACCTGGTACCAACTTTTTGTACTAGTCAGCCCTTGCATTGCTATAAAGAAATATCTGAGACTATGTAATTAATTTGAAAATAAGTTTAATTGGCTCATAATTATGCAGGCTGTACAGGATGCATCTGCTCTACATCTGCTTTTGCGGAGGCCTCAGGAAGCTTCCAATCAAGGTGGAAAGCAATAGGGGAGCAGACTCTTCCCAGGGTCAAAGCAGGAGCAAGAGCAAGAGTGTGTGGGGGGAGGTGCCACTCACTTTTAAATGACGATCTCATGAGAACTCACTCACTGTTATGAGGAAAGCACCAAGGGGACAGTGCTAAACCATTCACAGAAATCTGCCCCCATGATGCAGTCATCTTCCACTAGGCCCCACCTCCAACACTGGGGACTCCAACTGAACATAAGATTTAGAGGGGTCACATATCCAAATGATATCAGCCCCTAAATAAACTTTAAAAGGAGCCTTAGCCACAAGGACTGTAACTCCTAGGTAAGTCCCAGTGCTGAACTGAGCTCAGAGCCAGCAGGCTTTGAAGGTACACGAATTACTGAGGCACCAGCAAGGATGGCTAAGGCAATACTTACACCACCCCTACCCCTATCCCAGGCAGCACAACTCATGGCTTAAAAAAAAGACTCCTTTCTTCCTCTTGAGGAGAGGAGAGGAAAAAGTAAAAAGGACTTTTTCATGCATCATTTTGATACCACATCAGACACAGGAAGGTAGGGCAACAATCAGAGTTGTGAGTCACCCTTTCCATATCATAGCTTCCAGATAACATTTCTAGACACATCCTGGGCCAAAAGGGAACCTGCTGCTTTGAAGACAAGGACACAGTGCTGCCGAATCTGTCCTGCAGACTCTGGCCAAGCAATGGATGGAAGAATTACACCTGTGCCAAACCTAAAATCAAAGGCCAATGCAGAGCCTATTACACGATGCTTGCTTTGGGAGATCAATCATGCTCTTGGTGGAAGATTATGGAAGGAGGAAGTGATGTAGATTTAGTTTCTTTTCCTGTAATACTTCTTTTTTTTTTTTTTTTTTTTTGTGAGACGGAGTCTCACTCTGTCGCCCAGGCTGGAGTGCAGTGGCCGGATCTCGGCTCACTGCAAGCTCCGCCTCCCGGGTTTACGCCATTCTCCTGCCTCAGCCTCCCGAGTAGCTGGGACTACAGGCGCCCGCCACCTCGCCCGGCTAATTTTTTTTTTTTTTGTATTTTTTTTTAGTAGAGACGCCAGGATGGTCTCGATCTCCTGACCTAGTGATCCACCCGTCTCGGCCTCCCAAAGTGCTGGGATTACAGGCTTGAGCCACCGCACCCGGCCGATACTTCTAATAGAATAATGAAATGGCTTGTTGAGAATTCAGTTATGGCACCTGCTGAAACAATCCAGTGAAGCTGGGGTACTGTCCTACACAATGTAATATATGGTATTTCTTCCATAATGAGAATAATTGAAATATTAAAGCATATTTTTATGTGACTCTGCTCATTCTAACCTGAACTACCTCCTTGTAGACGGATTAGAGACCAAATTATTCACAATAGCATTGAGAATTAAATGTCCCAGACAAAACTAACTTTTTCAAAAAGTTATTTTGGTGGCTATGCTGATAGTAAGAAATGTTGCCAGTGAAATGGGCTCCAACAACTTCACTGATTCTTTCACGCAAATGTTAGGGAATTCATTGGTAAGGAGTAGAACTCTTTAGATTTGAGAGGAGAACATACGAGAATACTTGAATTTTTTTAAAATAGCAACTCTTTTACTGGACTTAGTAGAATCTGAATACTTGACTATTGAATCACAAGTGATTAGGGAACTTAAGCTTCCCATTTGAACTAAGAGTTGTATGATCTGTCAAGCCATAATGCGTGCATACAAAATCTATCTCTTATTAAATGAAACTAGCATATGTTAGATACTACTTGAACGGGTCTAAAATGCAAACAAATTACGTAAGTAAGTAACTCAGACTTTAATAGCACCTACTGCTAAGTTATATGCCTTCATTGCAAAATTCTTATTATCAGTTGATGGAGAAAGAAAATTATTTGAGGTTTGGTTTACAGATGACTGTGCTGGCACCAGACAGTACTAATCTCAAATTATATTACACCTCTATTCAAGGGTGGTTCTGAAAGACAGTGGTATAAAAAGTTTCTTTCAATGAGCAAAACTTCCAGCAGTATGTCTGATTGTTTGCTTGCCTGGAAAAAGGGATAGACAGATGAATGGATTTTAATGGATTCATGGGTAGTGGCAATTTGCTGATTGATCAAGGATTTGAATGAAACAAGTACAAAGTCCATGTATGAACTTCTGGGTATAGTCTGTGAGTATGTTTTTCCTCTATTTACACTTAGTAAAAATGTCTTCTGCAATTGGATCTCTCAATAATCAGGTAGACGCATTTTTTTCATGTCAGTCATCCTCATTTCTTGTCCACCTACAAAGTTGTCATTATGGAAGAATGTAGGCTATGCATGTACTCAATCACAAGGTTCTCCATCACTGATGATGATCTGACTATTCATAGCACAGTGCCAAACCTAAAATCAAAGGGCAATGCAGAGCCTATGACACGGTGCTTGCTTTGGGAGATCAATCAAATCAGGCTCTTGGTGGAAGATTATAGAAGGAGGAAGTGATGTAGATTTAGTTTCTCTTCCTGTAACACTTCTAATACAATGGTGAAATGGCTTATTGAAAATTCAAGTATGGCACCTTCTTAAACAATCCAGTGAAGCTGGGGTACTGTTCTACACAATGTAATATATGGTGTTGTTTCTTCCATAATTAGAATATCAGAATATACAAGTCTGAAAAGTAAGGAGAGGATGTGTGCATGGTCCCTCTTACTGCATCACTTAACTATTAGCTCACAAAACTTTTTTTTTTTATTTTTCCACAATCTTAGAATTTTTTTGTTATCTAGAGTTATTAGCTCTTACTGGAAAGAAACTTTCAAAATGGCCTGTGACATTTGTCTTGTTATGTTAAGAGTGACAACAAGATCCACATGCCATTGAACCAAAGATAGAACAGAGTGATTGATTCCACATACCAAAGGGAAATAGGCTGCTTATGCTCAACAGAGGCAGGGTAAACTATGAATGGAATCTAAATGCTTTCCTGAGTACCTCTTGGAACTTCCATGGTAAATGGTAGATGTCAATAGAAAAATACAGGAATCCAATAAATGCAGGATCATAATGGACTCAGGTCCTTCAAAGTAGTTTAACTTACCCCATGAAGCAGAGCATTCTGAGATGTTAGCTGAGGGAGACAGAAAAAAGAAGGTGTAGGTAAATATAAAATGGAACAATAAATATCAACTCTAGCCTTTTGATCAATTGCAAAATATAAACTACATTACCAGTGTATATTTCTGTTATTTTCCATCAAACTATTACCCATTTATGTGTTTTCCTCTATGTATGTTTACTGAAATAAATTTCTGTCTATGTTATTTGGAATGAGGCTTTCTGGTAATGCTTAACTTTACTCTCATAGATCATCCAAAGATGACTAGAAGCTGCATCCGTAACTAAGGAAGAAGAGATGTTATCTGGGATTCCTGGAGCTGAGATGGTTACCACGACTGTTACACTTTGTGTCTACCCCTTTAGAAGAGATGATGGATGAGAATGTCTCCAATCTCTATTTTTATTTCTTTCACCTATAATTTTTCTCTTTACACACATAGAAAATAGTGTAAAGAAAAACATCAATATTTTAAGAGTGTGTGTTCCCGAATTAGGAGTTATGACTTACTTTTTTTTTTCTTGTTTACATGCTCCTGCACTTTTCAAATTATTTACAATTCATTTCTGTGCTTTCTATTTTTCTCACTATATGTATTATATTTTCTTATTATGTTCATTGACATAATAAGGAAAATAAGTAAAAAAGGTAATATATTATTTCCTCATGCTGGTCAAAAGCATACAATTTTTTTATGATTTAAGGATTAGAATAGATGCTAAGTAGAACAAGAGAAAACATCTACTTGGTAAAAACACATGTTTAATGAAGATAGGTAATAATAAATTAAAAATTCCATAAAATACTTACTTCTAAGGGCTAAGAAGGTGGCAGCGAAGAAAAAAACATGAGTTCATTCAATAGTTCTGGTGGTGGTCCAAGTTTTCTGTTGGGTTTTGGAATTACTAGTGTTTCTTATGTTGTTACATCTTAAAAATTTGATATATGCCACATGCATTCTCTTACATTTATCAAAAATATTCTCCTTAATTATAACCTTCTATCCTCCTTAACATTTTAGACTTAGTCTTATGATGTCTCTCCTTAAAATCATATAAGTAATTATTTACTAGATTATTTACTTTCTCCTCATTTAACCTTCCTCTCTTTAATTTTTCTTTATCCAGTTGGTGACAACATTCTTAATTTAAAATATATATTCACCAAGATTTTCTATTATTTACCTGATTCTCCTTCTGAATCAATTGAAATGATCATTCTCATGTGATTTCCTCCAAAAAATCGTGTAACTTTTCTTGAATTCCCAAACACAATGAAACACCACCAACCATCTACCCAGTTCCCTAAATCATTCTTACTCTTAATCTTTCCATTTTTTCCATCTTCAGTTCACAGCAGTGGTTTAGAACTCTGACATAATCTGCCTAGATTATAACTGCAAATTCTTAAATGTACTCTTAACTTTCCATGCTCTAGGGTATAATCAAGGTGATCTTTATAAATTGAATTTGTAAATTTTCTTATGACCCTTGATGACATCTTGTTATAAGACAAATGTATTGTAATGAAATACTATACAATAGCTAAAAATGTTTCAATAATGCTATGAAATGATATTAGAAAATATTCAGTGTATATTTGCAATTAATTCATTTCGCAAAAACTTTATATAATTTTGATTTTAGTTTTCAAAAATATAATGTTTATGCATACATGTAAATCTGCCATCTATTTCTCCATTTATCTATGTATTTATTTCTTTCACCATCTCTATTATTTCTCTTTGCACACATAGAAAATACTGTAGAGAAAAATATCAACATTTTAAGAGTGCTTGTGCCTGAACTAGGAGTTATGACCTATTTTTCTTTCTTGTTTACATGCTCTTGCACTTTTCAAATTGTCTACAATTAATGTCTGGGTTTTCCATTTTTGTTACAATATGTGCCTATTGACATAATAAGAAAAATAAGTTAAAAAGAAAAATAAGATATGATTTCCTCTTTTCACCTCCCAGTTAATAATAAATTTTTCTGCTTGTCTTCAAAAACAACTAAAATAATGCGGAGAAAAATGTACCAATGTTAGATCCTGTGAGATTCTATCTGATTTAATCCCTGCTCCTTTGTACCAAGTAAATGTCAGCTAACTTCACTTTGCCAGATGTGAGGCATTTATCTATGAATATTTGCTCATTTGACAATATTAGCTCTAGCTTAAGTCAAATGTTACTTATAGGGGGATGGGGAAAGCATTGATGCTTAAGACCTCCTCAGCTATATATATATATATATATGCCATTAATACACAAACACACACACACATATGTGCGCTCACACACACACACATACACAATTTTCTCTGCTTATGTTTAGATCATATCCAGCACTTTCTTCTCTGCTTTTTCTTCAAATCGAATTTTAAGAATCTTCATTGCAAATTACTTTATACAGACCCTACCATCTAATTGGTCATAGTGATGTGTCACCACAGTGGTAGTATGAGCAGTCACAAGATTTCTAGAGCAGATATTAATGATGACTATTAAGACAATATAACACTAATTTTTCCTCTCACATCTCTGCCCCATTCCCGCCCTACCCAGCAAAGTTTAAAAAATGCCCCATGAACACACAGAGCTTTAGCATTTGTTAAATTGGTACACTTAATAATTGATGTTATTTAACCATTTCCAGGTCCTTTAGCCATAACTGTGCTGAGTCTGCTTTTTTAGCAAATGGTCAGTCAAGTATATACTATGCGACAGGCACTATTATTAGTCCTGGAGATAACATGCTTAGTAGGAGAGAATCCAAGTCCTCAAGGAGCTATCTCTCTGCTTTCCCTAAAACAATATCACTACTGCCTCTAAGGGAATAGTTTTGCATTCATGCCTATACATTCATTATTTAATTAAGGCTTGCATTGCATATAGTTCATGAAGAACATTTATTTTTCTCTGCCTTCTTGAAGATTTTTTAAGAAACTAGAGATGGACACTCAAATTGATCTTGATAAAAAAGAAAATCTACATTTCTATATTGTGCCTACTTTCTTCCAAGTTTTAACAAAAATTTACAAATTTATGCTTTAAATTATATAAACCATATTTTTATTTGAGAAAGATATGTGCCTATATAGCCCAAACATTTTCTATCACAATAACAAAATTTGGGTATCCATCATGTTAACTTATTTTTCTATATACAGGTTGTAGCTACTAGGAAGCATATAGATGGAATTAAAAATAAAACCAAGGCTCTATACAAGCAATAATATTTTGTTCAGTCGTTGAAAACATGAACAAATTTGCACTTAAAAGGTCAGAAAGAACTGAGCTCTAATCTTTCCTTTGCCAATTAGCATGCTATAACCACTAATACGTTACTTTATTTTAATTTAACTGGGACAATAATAATCACCTCACAGAATTTTGAGAAATATTAAATGAAATATCACCTATAAAGTGACTATCATCTGAAAATTAAAGCACTCAATAAATAGTAGTTTATTTCGCTGCTTCTATAAATAGTGTAGGTTGTTAAGAGGAGTTTTATCTAGTGCTTAAGAGGATAGGCACTGGAACTTTTTCTGGACTTAAGTTCTAGCCCCACAACTGTGCAACCGGTGTCCTAACAAATCTCTTAGCTCTTAAACTGAAGAGATTAGTGAATTATTATATTTGAAGAGCAGTGGTGGAGTGTAGTTAGGCAGTCTCTATCATTTTTATTATTACTATCACTATAATTAATAAACAAAGGGAGTCCTTTCCACTCAGAGATAACTTCTTTGTAGCTGCTGTGTGTGTTAATATAGTAAGATTAGTATCTTGCTATTATTATTTTAGTGAAAAAAACTGTTAAATTGTTTATTTTCTAGCCTTATTTTAAAGATAAAAATTTCAAATAGCAATGCAGAAATGTAATACACGTATCGTATATATTTACAGATGTACAAAAATTTTAAACTAATGCAAACTAATAATCCCTAAAAATATTTCTAAATATTTTTAAAAATTAGTTTGAAAAACTATTTTAAACTAATAATCCTTAAAAATATTTTCCGGCCGGGCGCGGTGGCTCAAGCCTGTAATCCCAGCACTTTGGGAGGCCGAGACGGGCGGATCACGAGGTCAGGAGATCGAGACCATCCTGGCTAACACGGTGAAACCCCGTCTCTACTAAAAAATACAAAAAACTAGCCGCGCGAGGTGGCGGGCGCCTGTAGTCCCAGCTACTCGGGAGGCTGAGGCAGGAGAATGGCGTGAACCCAGGAGGCGGAGCTTGCAGTGAGCTGAGATCCGGCCACTGCACTCCAGCCTGGGCGACAGAGCAAGACTCCGTCTCAAAAAAAAAAAAAAAAAAAAAAAATTTCCTCCTTTTTTCTACCCTCTAAAATCAAGTTATGTATATTTTCTAAATAGCAACACACATTATCAAACATGAATATTCTGGAGTTATGGGATTAGGAATGTCTTAAACGTGAAGATTAATTTTGAACACTCGCATGTGCATGGATGCACACATATGCATAAACATTTATATTGTTCATTCCTTACTCCAACCTAACATCCATCCATGTCAAACTCTGAATTGTGTTAGGTAAGAAGGATGAAATTGCTGACTGAAGCCTTGGTAATAGACAGAACACTTTACTCGGAGGGCTTCAGGAAAGCTTTTTACTCAACTCTCTTCCCACAGGAGTTTACATTTTCTGTTTTATCTCTGGGATTGAGCTTAGTGACAAGCACACATTGAAAGTCTGTGAGAAATGCCATGGGATCTGCTTAACAACATTCAGGATGCAGAAATGGCATTTGAGTCCCAGCATCTTGCTTCTTCTTTTGCATTAGAAATCTTAATCAGGTGAACCGATAAGGTAGTTGGAAAACAGGCTGCCTACATATCTGTTGCCACCAGTAAAAAGATGCATCCTATTTTTAAATCAAATTTAAAGGTTAGATATCTGAATACTTTTCATTAAGTTAGCATGCCTAAAGTAGTAAAATGTCTGAGTTTTAAAATTAACTATATAATATTTATATTTTTCTATAATGGTTGTACTATGTGGAACCATTTCACAAATTATGTTTTGCTACAGTTCTTTGCTTCATGATTCTGGGCAATTTTCTCTACACCCAAGTAGCTAGCATGTTTAAAATTATACTGTTATGATATTTGTTTGGCATTTTCTGAGAGAAAAATTAAGCAGTTAACTATATCTGTAATCAACAACCAAGCTTGAAATGGGTTCACATTTGTTTGTAAATTACATGTAATTTAATTGAAATGTTGCAGCAAATTTTCCACCATTAAATATGTCTACATTTCCAAGTCTAGCTGGGTGGCATAATATTAAGAGCCATGCTGATTTTTCTTTTTTTTTTTTTTGCGTAGTGGTAACTACAATATAATACATTTGGTACTGTGAAATTAAGAAAGGTATGAGAAAAGAACATAAAAGCCAATGATTGAATTGGAAAAATGCTAAAAGGTTATCCCAGAAACTGTGAGATAAGGTGCATTGTGATGTTAGCACTCTAAGTGATGTTAACTCTTAATTGCTGAAATTTAAAATAATTTTGTATCGCATATTTTAAAATTCATAAAACAATTGATTTAAATTTGAAATATCCACAGTACAAAGAATTAACCTCACCCTCCAGATAAGATGCTTAAGGTTAAATATAATAGAAACATAAATCTTCTGTAAGTCTTATTAAAGGAGAAATATCTGCAGTATCTGAGTTAGATTTCTTTCAACCAAAAACTCCCATTCTGAAATGCTAGCATTCTGACACAGTGACAAATTGCTGGAACAAATGCTAAATAGTTAAATGGACAGGTGATGGATGGCCTCATAAGCTTTGCAGGGCAGGCTGTGTAAGATACTAATTGGTTCTGTGGAACTGGTTTTAGTCAATAAATACGCTTGGGAGATTTTTTTGTGTTAGACATCTTTAAAGAATGCATTGCTGTAGGTGACAAACATTCGCAACATATTAGGCCACCAACAGCTTTATTACACCCACTGTACAAGTTACCTCTTTTCTCAGTTCGAGCCTCTATTCAAACACTAAATATTCATTGTTAAGGAATCACTGGTGTAATTCCTTATGGGTTTTCAAATTTACCATTTGACGTTCGAGACTGCCTATTTCTCTCACTCCGAAAATTTCCTTATTTTTTTTCTTCTTCCAGGAAGTATACCAACTTCAGCTTTTTAAAATAAAATTTAAGTCATAGTATTTTTAATTATTCTGTAAGGTCACAATATAAATAACTTCTTCTTCTTCTAAAATATGTGAAATGTTAGCAGGTGTAAACATTTTTAAGACAACTTAGTTCTCTTGTCTTCCTCTTTTAAAAAATAATAAAATATTGTGTAATATTTACCAAATTCCTTTTCGAATTCCCAGAAGCTTTGTAGTGGAAAGAAGAAAAGGAATAAGAGAAAGAAGAATGGAGAGAAAGAGGGGAAAGAAGAAAAAAAGGAAGAAAGGAAAACAGAAAGGAAGGAAGAGAAAGAAAGAAGAGAGGGAAAGGAAGAGTAAAGAAGGAAAGGAGGGGGAAAATAATTAAATTCCAATTGACTGTATCTTAGAAAGTCACTAAGAAACTAAAAAATGCTTTCTTCCATTAGTAGAGACAAATGCTAACAAAAATTTATTCATTCTACACGATTGCTTCAGACCTTTTTGTACATTAACAGAGAAGATGTTACCAATTCTAGTAGTCCATTGGCAAAGGCAAGTTCTTTTGAACCCCCAACTGTGTTTTTATTTTCAAAATTTCCAGGCATTCTGTCTTTCAAGACTGTGCTAGGACTATGAATAATTCCTCTACCCACAAATATCCCATCTATGCACAAAGAAGAAACTAAACATTATGGAGAAGATAAGCGAACAGGATCTGGAGATGAAATGACTGAGTTCAAATTTAACTCCAGGACTTAACACTGTATGAACTTGGGCAAGTTACTTTATCTCTTTGTGTTTTGGTTTCTTTATCTATGAAATGGAGATAATATTGGTAGTTAACTTATAAGTTCTTAAGTGATTTATATATATGTATATATCATTTGCCAAGCATCCAGAACATAAGCACATAATAAACTTCAGTTATTTTTATTATTATAATTTTATGTATTTGTTTTTTCATTTATTTGAAAAATATACCTTTGTGAGTTGGTGAAATAAAAATTTTATAGTAGAGATTTGGCTTATTACAATAATCATTATGAAGTGAAGCAAAAATTGAATGGGTAATGACATGCATCAATATATACATATAATTACATAACTATAAAATATTTGCCTTTCTGGTTTTTTTTGTTTGTTTGTTTTGCTTTTTGTTTTTTGAGACTGAGTCTCACTCTGTTGCCCAGGCTGGAGTACAGTGGTGTGGTCTTGGCTCACTGCAACCTCCACCTCCCGGGTTCAAGCAATGATTCTCCTCCTCAGTCTCCTGATTAGCTGGGATTACAGGCACCTACCACCATACTCGGCTAATTTTTGTACTTTTAGTAGAGACAGCAGTCTCACCATATTGATGAGGCTGGTCTCGAACTCCTGATCTCGTTATCCACCACCTTGGCCTCCCAAAATGCTGCAATTACAGGCATGAGCCACCGCGACCAGCCTGCCTTTCTGTTTTAAAGATAATTTTTAGTATGGCCGTATGTTCCTTATGTATCTATGACATAACACCAAATTTGTGCTTGTTACATAAAATGAGAGTTTATTTTATTAGCTTATACATTTCTGATAGCATGTGGAATTATTCTGGTAACACTAATTCTGCTGACCTTAGTTAACCTGATTGCTCTTATTTATGTTATGAATTTTAGTAGAAAATCAATCTTTCTGTTTTTTACAAACAGCATAAATCTAACCATACTGTCATGTAAATTTTTTAAAGAATGCTCTTTGAAAGGGCCAACCTGAAACAAACAAACAGAGCAAACGAAAACATGGACCTGTTAAAAATACATTTAGCTATCTGTAACAGCATATACATCAATTAGAATCAATCCTGACTCACAGTTACTTAAACAAATAGGAGTCAGCATTTTTTACAGATGATGAAATAAGGAAGGAGGCAGCTTGTGACTTTAGTTCAAAAATCCATTGATACGGGTCCCAGAATCTTATATTTCTCTCTTCCTTTCTGTCTTAATGGCATGAAGGTTGTAGCAGCTCTAGATTTCATGTGTCCATTTAAAACAAGAGGACAGGCTTCTTTGGTACCAACTGCATCAGCTTCTAGTTTAAAAAATGCAAAACCCTCCTCAAAAGTTTTCAGTAGCCTTCTGATTGCATTTTATTGAGCAGATATGTGTCACATGGTACACCTCATAAGTGGGAATAATTATTATATAGTCTTTCTAGTCTTGAGAGAGTACAAAGCAAGAAAGGATAGTGGATATGTAATAGGTTAGGCAACAAACAATACAATCACAATAATACTTATTTTTACAGAAATCACAAAAATTGATAATATTTGAAAAAGCTTTTCCCCTTTTGTCAAATGGGCTTTTTATAAAATGATTGCCATCCTTTTTTTAGTCTATATCAAAGTTATGTTGTATAACTTTTTTTATAAGACCAACAGGTTTATATGCCCACTGCATTCAAATCTATCTCCCCAAGGAGTTCTTGGCTGGGGTTTTTCAGAGGATCATAGAGGATGAGGGGCTGAAACTTGGGATTGTGGACTGATTAAGGCAAGGGGGATGAAACTTTCAAAATGAGGAAACTGCATTCCTTGGTGAGTCCTTCAGACAAGTTGACATCAATAGATTCATCAGTATGCAGGACATGAAAGAATATCCCAAAGGGAATAAAATGTTTTATAATATTCAAATTTTCTATAGAGTAGTAAAGAGGAGCTATAATCTTGAATTTATGTGATTCTAGAACAATAACCATCAAACAACCATGAGGTAGCTGGTCAGAGAGCAAGCTGACCTGATGATTAATCCTGAATATGCTTTAAACTTGGTTTATTTCTCCACCTCTCTTCTTCCCTGATTAATTTTATAAAGTTTATAAGAACAGTTTTACTTTGTCCTATTAAGAACACCTATATTTTTTACATTGATGCATAATAGATTTACATAGTTTCAGGGTGCATGTGATAATTACATTCCTACAATTTGTAAACATCAAATCAGTGTACTGAGGATATCCATCATCTTAAACATTTGTCTTTTTTAACACTAGAAACTAAAATTCTGAAAGCTATTTTGAAATATACAATAGGTTATAATAAACTATAGTCACTCTATTAACCTATAAAACACTAGATTTCATTTCTTCTATCAAGCAATATTTTTATATTCATTAATCAATCTCTCTTCATACACCCTGCCCTACCTTTCCTAGTCTCCTATAATCACCATCTATTCTCTGTCTCCATGAAATCTGTGTTTTTGAGCTTCCATGTATAAGTGAGAAAGCAATATTTGTCTCTCTGTGCTTTGTTTAATCCACTTAACATAATGACCTCCAGTTTCATCCATGTTGCTGCAAATGATAAGGTTTCATTCTTTTTTTTATGACTGAATAATATTTCACTGTTTATATATAACAAAGTTTGTTTTTAATCTATTCATCCATTGATGGGCACTTAGATTGATTCCATACTTTAGGTATTGTGACTAGTGCCACAATAAACATGGGAGTGCAGGTATCTTTTTCTATATACTGATTTTTTTTTTTTTTTTGGATATATGCTCAGTGGAACTACCACACAAACTGATGAATCATATGGTAGTTTTATTTTTAGTTTTCTGAGGAATTGCCATACAGTTCTCTATGGTGGCTCTACTCATTTCCACTCTCACCAACAGTGTGTGAAGGTTCTCATTTCTCAACATCCTTGCCAGAAGATGTTATTTCCTATCTTTTTAATAAAAATCATATTGACTAGGGTTATATAATATATATCTCAGTATAGTTTTGATTTACATTTCTCTAATGGTTAGAGATGTTGAACATTTTATTTTCATATACTTGTTGACCATTGGTATGTCTTCTTTTGAGAAATGTCTATTCAGGTATTTTGCTTACATTTTAATCAGATTATTTGATGTTTTTGCTACTTAGTTGTTTGATCTCCTTATGGATTCTGGTTACAAATCCCTTGTCAGATAGGTAGTTTGCAACTATTTTATTCTATTCTGTGGGTTTTCTCTTTACTTAATTGATTTCTTTTTTCTATGTAGAAGCTTTTTAGCTTGATATAATCCTCTTAGTCTACTTTTGTTTTATTTACCTGTGCTTTTGAGTCCTTACACAAAATTTATCTGCCCAATGTCCTGAAGCATTTCCACAATGTTTCCTTCCAGTAGTTGTATATTTTCCAGGTCTCATGTTTAGACCTTTAATGTGTTTTCCATTTGATTTTTGTGTATGGTGAGAGAAAAGGGTTCTAGTTTCATTCTTCTGCATATTCAGTTTTCCCAGCATCATTAATTGAAGAAACGGTCCTTTCCCCATTGTACGTTCTTGGCACCTTTGTTGAAGTCAAATTGGCTACAAATGCATGAGTTTAAATCTGGGCTTTCTTTTTTTTTCCATTGGTGTATGTATCTGTTTTCATGCCAGTATCATGCCAATTTGATTACTGTTACTTTGTAGAAAATTTTGAAGTCAGCTACTATGATGATAGCTCCAGTTTTGTTCTTTTGCTCAGGATTGTTTTGGCTACTAAGGGTCATTGTGATTTCATTTAAATTTTGGATTTAAAAAAGATTCTGTGAATAATGTCTTCAGTATTCTAATAAGAATTGCATTGAACCTTAAATTGCTTTAAAATATTTTCAAGAGATTAGATGAAAATGAGGTTACTTTCTTAAGCTAAGTAACAATTAAATGACCCAACAGACAACAGCAAAATGATTATTACCCTTACGCTAAAGTTAATCAATACATTCACCAATTTACACACCATAGACTAAATCCAGAAATCATATATAGGCCTCCCTAGAATTAATATATTGCCAAATTGAATTATCATAATTTGTTGTTTAAAATGGTTCATTAATCTCTTCATTATTCATAAATTAGTCAAGAATGTTATATGTTTCTACTAGTAGAAAAATTTTGCAACCATTCCAATCAGAATCTAAATACTATAAATTGTAAGCTGGATTTAGCAAAAAATAGTTCAAAAAGGTAAAACATCATAAGGAAGGCTAAGGGTTTAAATTAGAAAATTTTCCTCAGTAAATGAAATTAAACAGAATATGTATGCAAAAAACCAATCAAAAGTCGGAATCTGTAGTTTATAGCTTTTTGAGTAACTTGGTTATTTTATTTTAATTATTAATGGCATAAACCACATTGATTTTAACGGCAAATGCGATCAATTCTTTGAGAAACCAGCATTACATATTTTGAGAAATGATTTGACTTTTTACCAAGAAAAACAATAAAGATGCATTTATGATAATGTAAAAATCATTTTTTAATGTAGTTGTACTTCATTTGTCGACAAAAAGGAACTTATAGTTTAATTTTTGTACACTAAATATGCTATACTTCCTAATTTATAATTTGGTTACATTTTTCTTCATATAAAAATATGTAGTCATATAAACATGAGTCATGTAATAGCAACGATTAATGTATAATAAGAAAAGGACACATCAGTGACTAAATATATTCTTATTAAACAATCATTATCAACTTAGTTTGTTATAACTGATAATCAATCAAATAGCCTTTTCATTGACATTTAAACAACATGTGATATTTAGCTACCAACCCAATAACATTTAAGAGAGGTGAAATATACTATTAAATAGCATCTCTGTGGTGATGCTATTTATTACAATCAGAAATATAAGAGAAAAAGCTTGCATAAAGATTTTGTTAATTTTCTGGTGTAACAATGGAATTTAACTCTACATGCTACAATAATAGTGGCTAACATTGCAATTTTTTATGAAAATTAATAAATTAGTATAAGCATCATAATGATGAATTATCATGAAGAAATTATTTTAAGCTTAAGAACGTTCTATGCTTCAGTGGGGACATCTAAGAAACAAAGAAGCATAGATAATATGAAAGGACACTAAAAAGAGGGAAAGAAAATTAAAAACTGGTAATAATTAAGCACAAAAGAATGTACTCCAACAAGATTTAGAAATTTTATTCTTAGTGTATTGCATTCACTTATTCTACAGACATCCTCAACTTTATATCTTATAGGCTTTATATAGTTACATAATTTTCTTTCTTGTTTCTACATAATACTATTGTTAATCTATATTTGGGAAAGATTTTTGAAGTATAATTGATATATGTATATATTTACATGTTTAAAACATAAAATTTGCGACTTTTATGCATGTTTATATCTATAAAACCATCATCCAAATCAAGATAGCAATATTTTCATCACGTCTTTATATAGCTCTTTCTTCTTTTCCCACCCTCACTTTTCCCCCAGGCAACTATTTACCTGCTTCATCATGATAGATTTGTCTGCATTTTCTAGAGTTTTATATAAATAGAATCATAAAATATACTTATTTTCCCCTGACTTCTTTCTCTCAGTGTAATTATTAGGAGGTTTATATTATGTGTAGAGTTCATTCTGGTTTATTGCTAAGTTGTATTCCATTGTATGAATACACAGTGGATTCCCATTTTTTAAGTTACTTACCTTCTGAAAAGTTCCCACAAACAAGGAATAATTAAATACTGAATTATTTTCTGCCAGCTTCTGGCTTCAACATTTTCCTCAACCAAATCAATACATAACCCTGTTTTATGTGGTTTTATGTTTATGGACACCTTATTTAATACATATTGTTGATTTACTAACACTGAACTCCTGGCCAATAGCTGAACTGAACTCATGCCTGAATGATGCATATTTAACAAGCATATTAACTTTATGAGGCACATCACTAAACAGCACTTCAGCACTGTGCTTGGGTGTGATTTTAAACAGCATGATTACCAACAAAAAGCACAGAAATGCAAAAATATGTCACTAAATATAGTGCTAAAAGGAGGCGACATGAAAGTTGAAACAAGAAGAAAGAGCGTCATCTGCCTTGTTCATCTTCAATTGAGAAAGTGTGTGGTGGGTGACTCAAATTTTTCACAGTTCTGTGCATGCACGTACACTCAAATGCCCAGGACAGCTCTGTAAGTACTGACTTTGGGGTTACAAATAAGTATCAGCCCATAGCCAGATTCATAGATATGGAATACAAAATAACAAGAATTGACTGTATCACCATTTGTTTATCCATTTACCTGTTGGTTAATATTTGTATTGTTTTTCTGGATTTTGGTTATTAAAAATAAGGCTACCATGAATATACGTGCACAATTCACATAAGCTTTCTTTCCTTAGAGGTAATCATTTAAGAGCAGAATGGCCAAATAATATA
>NW_012114500.1:6405807-6407895 GCF_000951035.1 Colobus angolensis palliatus | reverse complement strand
GTTTGCTGAGAATGACGGTTTCCAGCTGCATCCATGTCCCTACAAAGGACACAAACTCATCCTTTTTTATGGCTGCATAGTATTAATTTTCTTGCTATTTATTGTTAAAGACATAGTAGAATTGATATTTGTATATTGATGCCCTATCTTGAAATCTTGCAAAAGTCACCTATCCCAGTAGCTTCTTGAAAAGGTTCATAACTTTAGTGGGGGCTTAGAGTAGATCTAGCTGCTGCAGTCATTCTAACATCATGAAGACAGTAGAGAGGAGCCAAAGAGGAACCTCAGTATCTCTCCCAACTGCATAAATCCGATGAGACAAAACAATCACACAAGTTACTTAAAACAGATCTAGTCCTCACGGTGAAGCTCCAGAGACAAGCAGAAACCTGGGATTCATGTTGAATTGGTCCTCAAGTCTCAGGAAAACTGGCTAGGGTGGATGGAGTCTCCTCTGCTCTTGCCCCATATCACACTTCAAATGAGGGACCTCAGAAGTCCTCCACCCCGGGTATATATGCCCTGGGTGTCACTTTGTTCACTGAGCACAACTGTTACAGCACATCTGGTCCGCAAGTAATGAAGACACCACCTGGATTGTTTGAACACCTCCTCCTAATTTCAAGATGTTGCGTTTTTGGTACCTTCTGCCTGGAATTGCAAGCGATAGAGGGAAAGCTGGGTCAGCCAAGGTCATTTGAGGACCTATCCTCCTACATTTTTTTTTTGTACATATATAGTAATGCCTCGTGCAAATACAATTTTACTTATTTTTAAATATCATGGGAATTATTTGTGCCTTATTTTATTGGTTAGAAACTTCAGTACAATGCTATATAGGAGTGCTTGTCTCATAACATTAATTATGATGTCAGTTTTAGGTTATTGGTAGGTCCCCATTATTAAGTTATCTTTTTTCTTAGTTTTCCAAGCGCTTTTTATTTTATTTTTTGTTTGTTTTAAATCAAGAATGAATATTAGATTCTATCAAATGATTTTTTCTGCATCTATTGAGACAATCAAAGAACTGTGTGTGTGCGTGTGTGTGTGTGTCCTTGTTAATATGGCAGATTAGAATTGTAACATTTGAATATAAAAATATTTACTATTTGAATATATAATCAACCTTACATTCTTAAGTACCACCTGGTCATATATGTTATCCTTTTATTATTGTTGGACTACAATTGATCTAATTTTTAAAATATTTTTTGCATGTATGTTTGCTGGGGTTATTGTTTATAGTTTTCTCATAGCACTTTATATGATTCTGATCTCAGAGTAATGGTGGTCTCAGAATGAGTTGGGAAGTATTATGGTTCTTGAATTTTGCAGAAATATTTGTTTAGAATTGGTATTACTTCTTGTTGCATATTTGCTAGCAGCCATCAGTGAATCCACGTGGATCTTGAATTTTCTTTTGGGGAAGATTTTTAACTCAGTTATATAATGAATATTGGGATATTCTTTTTATCTGTTTATTCCTGAATAAGCTTTTGCAATTAGTGTATTTCAAGCAATTTGTCCACAATAGCTGCGTTGTTTCTTTCTTATCTTTTAAATATCTGTAGGCTCTGTTGTGTTTACACGACTACTAATGTGTGTCTTCTTTTCTTTCCCCTTATAAGTTTGGCTAAGGTTTTTACCAATTTTATTAATCTTCTCAAAGTGTCAGTTTCTGATTTTATTAACTTTAGCATTGTTTTTCTATTTTCTTGTTATACAATATTTGCTCTGTTACCATTATGACTTTCTTGGTATTGCTCACTTTAGGATAACTTTCCTTTTATTTTTCTGTTACTTTAAGGTAGAATCTGAGGTCACTAACTTGGGACCTCACCTCCTTTCTAAGCATTTGGTATAATAGCACTTAGTGCTATAAATTTCCCTCAGAGTGACAGGTTGAAACACTTTCAAATTTCCCTGTGATATCTTCTTTGATCCAGGAGTTTTTTAGTATTGTCATTTTTAGTACCAAGTATTTTGAAGGACCTTTAGAAATCTTTCTGTTACTGATTCCTAATTCAGAGAACATTGTCTGAGTTGAGTATTTTAAAATTTATTGAAATTCAATTTAAGGTTCAAATT
>NW_012114500.1:6399678-6405042 GCF_000951035.1 Colobus angolensis palliatus | reverse complement strand
TTTTTTTTAGGGGTTGTTATAAAATTGATAGTGTACATCTTTAAATTACCACACTTTACCTTTAAGTTATTATACTGTTTTGATGATAGTATAAAAAATTATTATAGTATAAATCCATTTCTCCCCTCTTGACCTTAAGGCTATTTAATTCATATACAATTTATTTATACATACAGATTTAACAAAAACAAAGCAAGTTAAACTGTTCTCTCTTTTTTTAGAGACAGCACAATCATTTATATACAAAATCTTTTGGAATCTACAAAAACATTCATTGAACTTATAAGTGAGTTAGGCAGCAAGATACACAATCAGTAAATAAAAATCAACTGTACTTCATTTTAGCAAGGATCAATTTAATTAAAAATTTAAAATATCACAATAAGACCTATACTATAAAATATTTAAAACTAGATCTAAGGCAAGCCGAACCTGTATCCCAAAATAGTAAAATCCTTCTGAGCAAAAGTAAAGATTTAAGTAAATGGGAAATATACATGTCTATGAAGTGAAAGTCTCAGTATTTTAAAATTCTGATTCTTTCAAAGTTTATCTATAGATTGAGTGCAATTAAAACTGAAATCATATTAACCTTTTTTCAAAAAATGACACTGATTCTAAAACTTTTATAGAAACTTTAAAAAGCTAGAATACCCAAAACAACTTTGAAAAAGAACAACTCGGAGGACTTATTTCAATAGGCATTATCAAGGCAATACAGTATTTTAGTATTTGTTTAAAAATGGACACATAGATCCATGAAACATAATACAGAATCCAAAAATAAGCACACACATATTAGATCAATAGATTTTCAACAACAATGAAAAACCAATTCAGTTGAGAAAGATAGTCTTTTCAATAAATGGTGCTAGAACAGTTGAATATCTACATGCTAAAACCAACAGACATAAAAAAGTCAGTTTATTTCTTGCACCATAGGTAAAAATAAATTGCGCCAAATGTTTTATAAATCTTTAGTTGGAAATGTAGGTGGAATTATTGGTGACCTCAGGTTAGATCAAGATTTATTTGATGTAACAACAAAACAAGGATCCATAAAAGAAAAAAAAAGCTCAATTATACTTCACCAAATTTATGGACTTCTGGTTTTCAAAACACTTTGCTAAAAGAATGAAAAGATAAATCATGAGTGGGAAGAAAATAATTTTAAATCAAATATCTGATAAGGGACCCATACTTGGAATATATGAAAAACTCTTAAAACTTAAGAATATAAACACAACCCAATAAAAAAGATTTGCATAGACATTTCACTAAGAAGATACAGAGATGACAACCACATGAAGAGATTCTCAATATAATTAGTCTTTGGGAAATGCAAAATAAAACATAATGAGATGCTGTAACACACCCATTATAATGGATAGAATTAAAAAGCATGGCTAGCATGTGAAGCAACTGTAGTTTTCATACACAGTTAGTGGGAATGTAAATGCTGCAATTATTTTGGAACTTACTTTGGCGAGTTTTTAAAGAGTTAATCATAAAACTTCCAACTGATGCCTTTTTTTTTTTTTTTACATCTAGCTATATACCCAAAAGTAATAAATGCATATGTTCATACTGAGATTTAGACATGAGTTTCCACAGCCTATTGAAATAGCTAAAAACTCCTAACAATCCATATGTCCATTAACAGCTGAATGGAGAAACACATTTTTTATATCCATGTAATCGAATACTACTGCATTACACGGGGTTGTCTAGAGTAATGGAACCAAGAAGACATACATATAGAGAGATCTATTAGGTACTGGCTATGAGATTACACAGACTGAGAAGTCCCATGATTTGCCTTTTTCATGCTGGAGATTCGGGAAAACTGGTAATACAATTCAAAGGCCTGACAATTAGAAACCTGATGGTGTAAATTCTAGTCTCAATTTGCAGGTCTGAGGTCCATAGGCACCAAGTACAGTGGAAGATCAGTGCCCCAGTTCAGTGGTCAGCCACAGCTCATTCAACTTTCTTCCACCCTTTGGTTCTAGTCAGGCCCTCAACAAATTGAATGATGCCCACCCTCATTAGTGAGAACCACCTGCTTTACTCAGCCCACCCATTTACTTGCTAGTATCTTTTGGAAGCATTCTCACAGCCACACTTGGAAACAATTTTTAACCAGATATCTGAGCATCCTATGACAAAGCTATGTTGACACAGAAAATTAAGTTTCACAATTACTCACAACAAAAGTAATGAACTATTAAAAAATGGCATTGATAAATCTTAAAAGAATTATGCTGAATGAAAGAGGAGCGGGAAATGAGAATTTTTATGACTGTTCATTCAAGTTATACAATATGCAAATTAATCTATAGTAACAAGAAATAGATGAGCAATGGCGTGGGGGTGGGGAGGAGGGGCTTGACAGAGGGATTACCAAGGGAAGACAAGAAACTTTCACAATGGGTAATGGATATGTTCATTAAAGGTGATAAGCACACAGAGGCAGGCTTAACACACGCTTCTCTTTAAGTCCTGCTAGGGATTCTGATAGGGCATGCCCCTTTGATGTAGATGTGGCTAAATATCATTCTGTTTTATCAGAACTGCAGATGAAATGAGGAGGGTCATTAAGCCAGCTACTATTTTAATCACACGGAAGGGAATGAGAGATTCCACTGTAGATCTCTTTGCCTACACCATGCGTCCACGTCTCTAAAATCTTCACTGGCTTGGTTGTGATAGCAGTTTCAAGGATGTGTATGTATATCTAAATGTAAATTTGTACATTTGAAAAGTATTAGATTATTGGGTTTCAATTATACCATAATAGAACTGCTAAAGCTAAACTAAACAAAAAAAGGGGAATATAGGATTTAAATGTTATATTTTGATAAATAATAACAACACCCCAAAATAAGCTTTTAAGCTTTTAATTATATGTAAATACAGAGTGAGAATATCATAAATTAATTATGAGTCAGATGTGGCAGACTCAACCTCCAATTTAGTGAGTTAATTATGATTATTATACCCTTCTTAATTATTTGCATTTCTTTGTTTAATGGGGTGATACATGGTTCCTTTTCCCTCTGCATTTGATCCTCAGTGTTTCCACCCTCCCCTCCTGGTCAGCTCCTCCTATATACACACAAACAGCAGTATAACGGCAGAGAGGTTTCTAAATCTGAATTGTCAGATTTCATGATATCCTTATATTTCTTTTTACTCCCAGGTGTGACTACTGATCCTTAAATATCAAAGCCCTAGCAAAACAACTTATCTTGTACTTGCAGATGTAAGCACACTGGGTCAGGCTGAAACATAACTCTTAAACACACCTCTCTCTAAGTCCTGCTAAGGACTCTGATAAGGCATGCCCATTTGACAGAAGTCTGGCCAAATAGTTCTCTATTTTATCATGGCTGCAGATGAAATAAGGAGGAACATTAAGCCAGGTACTCCTTTAATCATAAGGATGGAAATGGGAAATTCCAATGTAGACTTCTTTGCCTACACCATGTGGCCAGGTCACTAGAATCTGTACTGATGATTATGGGGTGCCACTAACAAGATTGTATTTTAACATTTAGAAAATAAAAATGAAGATCATAAGATTGTACATTAGCTTCCTACTTTGCTACTTTACTCTGTGTAGAGTCCTTTGGTCAGAAATTATAAAATAGTTTGGCAGAGGATAATTGTTAAGATTGAGAATTCTAGGTTTCCAAGCTACTACCAATTATTAGAGCAGAAAAATTAACCCCAACATTTTATGTATGGAGCTAACTGAAATGTGGTCTATTTTTCTAATAAAATCTTCAAACTTCTTTTAGTCACATTTAAATGAACATAACAGCTTTTATCTTTCATGAAATTGATCTATTAAACACTGTCTTTAAAAATGCATAGTCCTCCCCCTCCTTATCATAGCATTAGATACAAAACTATTTTATAGGTATTATGACACTTAGCTATGGAATTATATTCCTGGCTCCATTGGTTACATAGTAAACTAACATGATAAGAACATAATTATTTACCTTTGTAACTGTTTTGCTTAGTATAAGATCTGGCACGTAATAGGCATCCATTCATTTAATGGATGAATGTAAAGTATTTTAGCATTCATACTGGAGAAATTATGACAGAACCGGTATTTCTACACTGCTGCTGTCACAAACTATGGAAGATAAATCATGTAATAAATAGTATATGAAACTAAATAAACAAAGCTAAAGGTGTTCATACTCATTTTAATTGCTGTGTGGAGATTTTTATAGAAACAAACATTTTACAATTTCTTGAGAACCTCCATTGAGTACACTGCAGGAGACTTTATACATTGTTACTGATTCTTGTGTTAGCTCTTCAAAGTAAAGTATTGGTTGTATTTCAGCCTTGAGGGAAATAATTCTTGTACAGCTAAAGTGACTGGACTGAATTGGGACATTGCAAGTATTTATGCTTTCTGGTGATTTTATCTTTAAATTAAAATGCAAAACGGTGAAGGAAATGTATCATGTACATTTACTGAGTGGTAAAGTAATTTGGAGCCTGAGATATTTTCAGTGCCACAACTTTTGGACTAATTAACTTTTCTGTGTAATAGTATCCTGGTTGCAGTCCAGCATGGGAGCAATATATTGCCCTCTCTGAAATTTTCTTTCTTTATTGGTCCAGTCTTTCACATCACATATTTGTTTCTACTTCTTAGAACTTATATTTTATATCCCCAGAAAAGGTATGGCCGGTTCTAACTCATAGAACATTCAAATAAAAAAGATAATCCTAGGCACTCTGAGAAGCATTCTGGTACAAGCATTTCCCAAGGATTGCAAAGTGGCTTGAACAGGCCTTCCCAACTCCCTAATTCAGCCATCTTACCTAAACTGTATTAATTCTGGCTGCTTTCTGTCTTGAAGCTCCTCAGTTTTGACTATTGTAGCCTGACATTCAGAGCATTTTCTCCTGGGCATTAATTGTTATCATAATATGTTTGAATATCAAATAATGAATTAATATTAAATAAATGAGCATTATATTCTTCCCAAGTCATCACAATAGACTCAAAGGTAAGAATATTCTTTTTCTTTAAAAGCATGCATTGAATATATGTTTTTATAGAAATGCATATTTTCAACTGAATAGTCTTATGTATGCTAAAGATGTACAGGATTGAAACTTCAGGTTGTATATTATATTAATGTCACTCAGAATAGCCAATAATAAATGTCAATAAGAGCAATCTGTTTTTATCCAAAGTATCTTGCATTTAAAATTTACTGTAATAGAATTATTCAGTTAAATATCCATGTAATTTTATTTGAAGACAATGTGAAAGCACACTGTTAACATATGTGTATGTGTTTTCTATACACCGGAGCTTTATCTCGT
>NW_012114500.1:6392694-6399628 GCF_000951035.1 Colobus angolensis palliatus | reverse complement strand
TAGTCCTCCCCCTCCTTATCATAGCATTAGATACAAAACTATTTTATAGGTATTATGACACTTAGCTATGGAATTATATTCCTGGCTCCATTGGTTACATAGTAAACTAACATGATAAGAACATAATTATTTACCTTTGTAACTGTTTTGCTTAGTATAAGATCTGGCACGTAATAGGCATCCATTCATTTAATGGATGAATGTAAAGTATTTTAGCATTCATACTGGAGAAATTATGACAGAACCGGTATTTCTACACTGCTGCTGTCACAAACTATGGAAGATAAATCATGTAATAAATAGTATATGAAACTAAATAAACAAAGCTAAAGGTGTTCATACTCATTTTAATTGCTGTGTGGAGATTTTTATAGAAACAAACATTTTACAATTTCTTGAGAACCTCCATTGAGTACACTGCAGGAGACTTTATACATTGTTACTGATTCTTGTGTTAGCTCTTCAAAGTAAAGTATTGGTTGTATTTCAGCCTTGAGGGAAATAATTCTTGTACAGCTAAAGTGACTGGACTGAATTGGGACATTGCAAGTATTTATGCTTTCTGGTGATTTTATCTTTAAATTAAAATGCAAAACGGTGAAGGAAATGTATCATGTACATTTACTGAGTGGTAAAGTAATTTGGAGCCTGAGATATTTTCAGTGCCACAACTTTTGGACTAATTAACTTTTCTGTGTAATAGTATCCTGGTTGCAGTCCAGCATGGGAGCAATATATTGCCCTCTCTGAAATTTTCTTTCTTTATTGGTCCAGTCTTTCACATCACATATTTGTTTCTACTTCTTAGAACTTATATTTTATATCCCCAGAAAAGGTATGGCCGGTTCTAACTCATAGAACATTCAAATAAAAAAGATAATCCTAGGCACTCTGAGAAGCATTCTGGTACAAGCATTTCCCAAGGATTGCAAAGTGGCTTGAACAGGCCTTCCCAACTCCCTAATTCAGCCATCTTACCTAAACTGTATTAATTCTGGCTGCTTTCTGTCTTGAAGCTCCTCAGTTTTGACTATTGTAGCCTGACATTCAGAGCATTTTCTCCTGGGCATTAATTGTTATCATAATATGTTTGAATATCAAATAATGAATTAATATTAAATAAATGAGCATTATATTCTTCCCAAGTCATCACAATAGACTCAAAGGTAAGAATATTCTTTTTCTTTAAAAGCATGCATTGAATATATGTTTTTATAGAAATGCATATTTTCAACTGAATAGTCTTATGTATGCTAAAGATGTACAGGATTGAAACTTCAGGTTGTATATTATATTAATGTCACTCAGAATAGCCAATAATAAATGTCAATAAGAGCAATCTGTTTTTATCCAAAGTATCTTGCATTTAAAATTTACTGTAATAGAATTATTGAGTTAAATATCCATGTAATTTTATTTGAAGACAATGTGAAAGCACACTGTTAACATATGTGTATGTGTTTTCTATACACCGGAGCTTTATCTCGTAGCTAAAATACAGTAAATTGAACTGATTTGTAGTTGAGTTTTCAGATACGCTTCTCTGTTTTAGTGCTGTGATCAAATAGGGGACATATTACAGGAGTTAAGAGCTAAACTGTTAAGGAAGATGAGCTGGATTTGTAGCTATCTGAGAGTCCACGGTAATGCTATGTACTTTCATGCATTTAATCAGACTTCGTGGCTCCATAGTTTAGGCCTCAGGTCTCTTAGGAACTCATCTATAATAAATATTTTATTTTATTAATACTAAGAATTGTGGTCATACACCAAACTGAACAAACAACCGTTATGTGATTTCCAATACAATGCTCTGTATTTATGTGTCATAAAATCCAAGGGTAGTCTTATCTCGAATATTGAGCTATAAAGTTTAAGTACTGAATCAAATATAGTCAAGGGACTAGAAAATGTCTAAATCAGTAAAATAATTGTATAGAAACATTTGCTTTAGTTTTTGTTATTTTTATAACCTCTTATTTGTGTCCTGAACATAATTTAAATTTAACATCTTCTAACATATACCATAATGTATTGATGAGTAATCTTGGAAACTAATGAATGTTTCTATTACAGTGAGATATTATAGTATGTCATTCACAGTTAACCTTTCCGTAATAGGGGACCAAGTTTCAATAATGCTGTTTTTTCTCTCAGAGTCACATCATAAAGCCTTTTTTTCTTTAGAAATTCATAACTCTTTGTCTCCTATATTATCTTATTTAATAATTGAAGTAAACATAAATCTAAACCCAACTAAGTTAAGAGATCCTAAAAAATTGTGATTTCACATGAAAATATATCACATAAAGTTAAGCACTATTCTGTGGCTAGCTTTTATCCATGGAGAATGATGTTTATAAGATTTTCTTGATATTAAGTTAACACTGAACACTAATCAATCTCTCTAATTAATGTTAGACATTGCCAAAGAGAAAAATAAAAATTAACTGGAATTTATTATTCTTCTTCCACAAAATTGTTTTTTTTTTTCCTATGGTTGCTATTAATTTAAAAAAACATGGTGCACTCATTTTTAAAGAAATCCAAATTAATGAAAGTGAATATGATATTTCTGACTAAATGTGAAATGACAGTTTTAAAATTTGAAAAAATAAAAAGTTAATACTGCTACTGTATTCATATAAATTTATTTATTTATTTGTGGAACACTTAAAGATATTATGTTTGAAGAAAAGAAAATCTTCCATGTTCTTTCATTTGCTTATTTTTAGCATTTCTACTTTTTATTAAAACCATGTAAAATTATAGTTCATATAGGAAAAAATTCTCTGTTATGTAACAAATGACAAATTTAATATTTTACAAAGTATAAAAAATATTCAAGTATTGCCTTTCTGCTGTAGAGTAAAAAAGGCCTGGAAAATTCAGTAAGTTTTTCATGCATTCTTCATGTTTATTTACCAGCTAACACCTTTACAGTGTTATCAAAACAATTACATGAAGTGGAAGAAGTAATAGGGGAATAAATGGTGATTATATGCTTTGGAAGAAAAAGGCGATCTAGAGATAATTTCTTTTTGTGCTGGCCATATCTAAGTCCTGTCCTTAATTCTTCATCAAATTTACTAGCAGATACCTATATCATGCTACATCAGAAATCTAAAATAAGTCAGATTAGTAGTGACCATGGTCATATTTCTTTAAAAATTCACTCTGTAACTGGAGTGTCTCCTGAGAATGCTAAGTTGAGTTTACTGGCGAGCATTTCTTAAGAGATATTACTGAGGTCAATACAGAGATTGCAAACAGTGTGCTGCTAGTCTAAACATTTCCAAGTCAGGAGTAAGGAGACAGTCCATTTCTCCTCCTAGATTATGAAATCTTCGAGGACAGCAACTGTGTCTCAATCCCTTTGAGTCTTCTAACTTCTCTGATAGAACACAGTATGTGCCAGGGCTAATGTTTGTCACACTGACTTTAAACTATGGGTTGAGAGAGAAAGTAGTAGAGCAAAGACTGAAGGAGCACATAGGTCACCGCGTAAAAGCCTGAGGTGGGGTCATAAAAACAAGAAGCAGGAATTATATGCAGGAACTGGCATTGGGGTAAGGTGTGAATGCATTGAATTCTCAACAGGAAATTCAGGTGGCACCATCTGTGAGGACCTTCTACTTTTCCTTTTGTTTATGCTCTGATTACTACAAGGATATGAATTCTCTATGTTTTCTTGACTGCACAGCCCCAGTGAAACAGCCTAGTCAATTTCATCATCATAGTTGATCCCATAACCCGGCATACCATCTTTGCCTTTCCCATTGTGTTTATCTGACTAAAGAAGTTAACATCTGGCCCTTCTCTTCCCTACATCTTGTCCAAGTTAGGGTATGCAGCCCGTTATGTGTGTGGGGACTGGAAAGAAAAAAGGGGTAGAGGTCCTTGCAATAATTTGAGATTTTGTATGGTTAAGTTTAAGCAGGATCCCCCACTATCAGAAAAGTAAATACGAGTCTGGCTATAGCAACAGTGGAAGACAGAATAGAAAGCAAGACAGGCAGCCACTGACAGTGACCAGCAAAAACAGAGAAAGATAAGGGTTGGGGGTTGGGAGAAGTCATAGAAAAATTTGATAGAAACTAGGAGAGACAGAGACAACTTTGGGGACACTTACAGAGTAATAAGTGTCCATTCTGCTAATTTTTAGAGTTGAAAAGCCTCAGAATACTATTTAACTTTATTGAGATATACTTCATATATAATAAATCACTAGTGTTGAGTATATGAATCTATAATATTTGACATATATGAAATCATATAACCACCATGACTATCAACATAAATGATTTATTCACTAACCCAACCCAACATGCTTCTTCTTGTTCCTTTGTAATCAATCTCCACCTCCCTGGTCTCTGACTTCTTTTCACTATTAGTAAATCCTTTATTATAAATACTTTCAACATCTAAAAATATATAAAGAATTAAAAATTCACCTATATAGTTACAGAAATTTTCATCAGTCTTAGTATTTGGGCATAATTTCTCTTTTAAAATATTAAGTATCACAGGCAGAGTTAAACTCCATGTTAACTCCCTGAAAATTCCTCTCCTCTCTAGAGATAATCACTGTCTTGATTTGGCATTTATCATTCTTGTGCATATTTTTATTTATTTACTATCTAATTTTATGTACATAGATTATATATGACTACTTGCCTTTTTTTTTTTTTTTTTTGAGACGGAGTCTTGCTCTGTCCCCCAGGCTGGAGTGCAGTGGTGTGATCTCAGCTCACTGCAAGCTCCGCCTCCCGGGTTTACGCCATTCTCCTGTCTCAGACTCCCAAGTAGCTGGGACTACAGGCGCCCGCCACCACGCCCGGCTAGTTTTTTTGTATTTTTAGTAGAGACGGGGTTTCACCGTGTTAGCCAGGATGGTCTGGATCTCCTGACCTCGTGATTCGCCACCTCGGCCTCCCAAAGTGCTGGGATTACAGGCGTGAGCCAACGCGCCCGGCCTACTTGTCATTTTTTAAAGTGAATATAGATACCATAATCCCGAACATATTCTGTTATTTTTTTCTCAGTGTTATGTTTCAGGATGTATTGATAAAGCTTATTTATACATATCATTCACTTTACCCACCTAAGATTACCCCACTCTCCTTCTATTTATTTATCCCTTCTATTTATGGATAACTTAAATTGTTTCTAATATTCAGCAATTATAATCTATGAAGCAGTTAACATGCTTGTTTGGGTATTCTTACATCCAAATAGCAGAGGTTCTCTAAGATATTGCATCTGGTAATGAATTGCTGACCCATAGAATGTATACCTCTTAAATTCTTCTAAATATTGATAAATTGCTCTTCAAAGATGTTGAAGATACTTATTCCACCTCAAAACTATATGATAGTCCCTGTAGTTTTATGCACTTATCAATATTGATACTAAAGATTTGTTAGTGTTTGTATATTCTAAAGGGTATGGAAAGATATACATATTGTACAAACCATTAGTGTCTTCTCCTCTTTGGTCTTAGTATATTTTGCTATTGAATGTGTTGTCTTTTGTTATTGTTCTGTAGCAGTTTTTAATATGTTCTAGTTAGTGTCTGCTGTTCATTTGAGTTGCATCTATTTTCTTTCAGTCATTAGTGTGACTTTCCACTTTGATGTTTTTTAATTGTAAAGATATTAATTTGAATGTATTCACATGTCACATTCATTCCAGGTTCAAGTAACTGGTAGCAACATGAAACATTACGGAGAACATACTCCAAGAATACATATCAATTTTATGGATTCATTTATTTCACATATTAGGTGTAAGTTAAGTATTTTATGAATATTTTTCTATTTAAATCTGACAAAGTTTTCTGAGGACAGATGCGAGAAACTGAGGAAGAGAGGAGTGAAGTTATTTCCCCAAGGTCACACAGGTAAGTGACAGAGACAAGATTCAAACCAAGGCATTATATATACAGAATCCCTGTTCTCACTGAACATAATGTATGCTTGCCCTCCTGGCTTTAGCTTTCCAAACAGTAAGGATTCCCTAGGAGATCCTTGCTTTAGTACCAACTAGAGTCACTTTTTTTGGTATTTATAATAAATATCAGTTGAGATATTATTTTTTTTCAAAGGTTAAGACTTTTGAATAGAAAATTAAGAATAAGCATTTTAAAGAGAGCAAGACAGTGTAGTTAATGTTTATAGGTATGTGGATTTGGGTTGTGGTTAAACTAGAAATGAACACTTCACTTTGTGCAAAACTAGTGCACTTAGTTGGATGCAGAAAGCTGATTGCATTTAGAATGTCCTGAGCCGAGAGAGACAGTTGTTCATGCAGAGAAGTATATCGAGGAAGTTAGGAAATCAACTACTTTATATAGAATTCATTCTATATATTTATGCTTTTGTGAATTCTTATGACTTTAAACGGCATATACAGCTTTGAGGCCTCTAGAGTTGATTATTATTAGTTTCACATTTAAATAACCATTGAGAAGAAGAACCAATATAACATATACCTAATTTAGTGTGACCTAGTTCAATGGCATCATCCTCAGAGTCAACTTTGTTGTATTTATAGATGTAAAATGGTTTGAAGACACATTCACTGTGGCAGACTTTGTTGGTGGCTAGCCAGATTCTCTTAATTAACACTACTTTCCAGGAAAGGCCCAGAGTGCTTCCAGTTGGCCTCTGGGACTCTAGGTTGGAAAATTTTCTCTCAACATTTGTGCACAGGCCAGCCTAGGAATTTTGAAGGGTTAACACTCTCAGAAGTAGTCTACATGCAAATGGAAATTGGAGCTCTAATGCCCCAGCTCTCTTGCCCTTTCAGATGGGAATTGAGACAATGTTGAGGTATGTTCTACTCTACCTAAGTTTCCACAGGACTAGCCATAGTTTTCCATAACACTACTGTATTCAATATCATGCTTTTCTTCCCTCCTCCTCCTCCTCCT
>NW_012114500.1:6376747-6392503 GCF_000951035.1 Colobus angolensis palliatus | reverse complement strand
TCCTCCTCTTCCTCCTCCCCTTCTTTTTCTCTCTTTCCAACTCTCCCTTGTGTTCCTTGAAATTCCTTGCCAAATAAACAACTTCCTCTCAGATCCTTGTCTCAGGACCTGCTTCTAGGAAGACCCAAACTGAGACACATACCAACATTCTGATCAAAATTTAATTGAAAATACTTTCAGTAATTACATTCTATCTCATTACTTGCATTTTCTTATAATAGTTACTCTACAGTTTATTTCTAACACTCAAATTTTCACTTCGAGTACCAAGGCTGGCTACATAATTTGTGAGGCCCAGTGCAAAATGAATGTGCAGAGGCCCTTGTTTAAAAAGTAAGAAAAAAAGTGTCTCTAAAGATACTAAAAATATGAAACTTTTTCATTTCTTCTAGCCATCTGTCCCACAACCTGTCAATATGTTTTGTTTGTTTGTTTCTTGCAATTTAATATAACAGAATGCAGACCTTCAATGGTGCCCAAGACCCCTGCCCTACCACTTTGCACACCCTAGGTTACAGCCCACTGGCTGCTGGATTCCTGTTCTTATTATCCGTTGCTGCACTGTGCCCTGGCCACGTATGGAGAATCTGTCTCTCTTTCCCATGAGCTGGCTGTCCCAAACTACAGTGGATGCACGTTTTCCAGTGGATTACAACCTCAGTGCCAGTCCACACTGGATACCTGATTTTGGATGGGCTAACAGGTCACCCCCACCAAGTTATCTATAGAATGCCTTGGTGCCACAAGTCCTGGGAAGGGATGGCTGACAACATACTTTGCTCAGAAATGGCATGTGGGGTGTGCGCCCAACCATGATTCCCAAACCAGTTCCCCGTACCCTGCCAGAGGTGGAGAGCAGCACCAATGGATGAATGAACACAGGGAGGGGGTGCCAGCCAGGACCAGGAACATCAGGGGGAAAGGAATAGGAAGTGTCACTGGGATGACAGTGGGGAGGAGGAGACTCTACTCACAAACACACATTCAAATATTAAATCATTAATAATTTCAAGATGGAGACCAAAAGTATTAAATGTCAAGTGCCAGATCAGACCCTTCTGAGCAAGAGGACGTGCAGTAAGATGCTTTAGTCCTGTATTTCTGAAGCCAGCTTGGCAGAGCAAAAGTGCTTGACCCCATTCTCTCTACAAATCACATTTCTAGCTTTTTCAGTTATCACATTGATCACATTTGTCCTTGGAAAATTCTTCTGTTGAAGCTTTTATTATTTATTTATTTTTGAGACAGAATCTCAGTCTGTCATTAAGGTTGGAGTGCAATAGTGCAATATTGGCTCACTGCAACCTCCGTCTGCCAGGCTCAGGCAAGCCTCACACCTCAACCTCCAAAGTAGTTGGGACCACAGGCATGCACCACCATGTTCAGCTCATTTATGTATATATGTATATATATAAACTCTGGTGGATAGGATTTCAACCTGTTACCCAGGCTGGTCTCAAACACTTGACTAAAGTGATCTGTGCCTCCAGGCCTGCCAAAGTTCTGGGATTACAGGCATGAACCACTGTGCCAGACCTGTTGAAGTTTTTATATTTCCCACTTCCCAATTACTTTCAAAGAAAGATAGACATGCTATTTTTGTTGTTTACATTACTTGCTTCCACATCACTATTGTATCATTTTCCTCTTTCCAGGTATTAATACATAGGCATTCCTTCTAATGCTATGTTCCTAGTCTACCAATTATTATCTACCAACTTAAAAATTGTATTCTTCCATTGCTTAAATGTATGTGGTCACCTAATTTATTATTTCTCTTTTCAAATATCTGATATTCCTGGCTCCTTTAGTTTGTCTAATGACATCACAGTAGTCCTAAATTTCTTTGTCGACAATATTTCCAACAAACACCTTCTTCAGTTAATAGCCAGGCTCCTAATGTCAACCATGAGAAAAATGCTTTCACCATTATCCCCATTCTGTTTCAGATCCTGAGCTTGTCACTATTATATGGGGTACACCAGATGTGATGGTGGCCCACTACTCAACAATCAACATCCAGTGGACAGCATATGAACCATCACTGGTTACACATATAGGATTAGGAAAGTAGGGTTATTTCTGAAGGAGACTAGTCAGTGTGGCTGGAAATCTAAGGATGACTTTAGAAACTGGAATTTGACCTGAGTTTTTAATAAAGTTTCTCTCCTGCCACAAACACTCCAGGGGATTCTATTATTCAAAATGCATAATTCTCCTTTTCATTTTACTAAACTCCTCCTGTTTGTTGGAGGCAAACAAGAAACTGTGCTGACTGGCTTTATTACAAATTAACGCTATCTAATCTCATCTGCATTTTCATTAATAGTTGGCGATACTTCTGCTTATTTGTAAATGATTCCTTGTGGCATTCTCAGTTTTTTCCCCATTTTTTCCCGCTTCCATTTTAAAGCTTTCATCTCTCATTTTGCTTGGATAACTGCATGTCATTTTTTAAGAATCACCTCATTTATCAACCCGACTGAAATCTCCCATGACAATCACATGCTAGTTACATCAGCCACAAGTTTGGGTTGGCTATTTCCTTCATGACCTCCAGTCACTCACTATGTATGCCTTTACTATAATAGTCAATACATTTTTGTTAAATATACTAACTTCCTTCATCTAGTTATCTTCATTCTGACTATAGAAAAAAATAATTTTGCCTCTAACCTTACAGAGAAAAATACAAGATGCCTGAAGCTGGCCTAGCTTTGCCCTGAAAGTCAAAATATTCAGCACATTTAGATGTCTTTTGTGTTTTCTATTCCTAAGATTAATCATTCTGTAGTCTCTTATTATTTGTGACAGTGCTTAACTCCTTGTATAAAACATAAAACTAAGTTGGTTACCATAGATGATAAACTAAAATATAATATATGAGAAAGAGAACTGATGTACATTACAGCTATTCAAAGAAAATTGACTTTAAATTAATTATATACTGTTTTTAAAATATTTAACAATATACCTTTGGTGCATAGATTTTAGCACATATGTGCATCTTTTATGGCACAGTACCTAATCTTACTGTTTTTTTTTATCACAGTTTTTCTTAACAGAAATGTTTTATTAATGTATGCCATGACTGTAGTTACTGAAATATTCTAACTAAAAGAATTCTCCTTGTAGGATATTTAAATGGAATATTATTTAAAACCCCTTTTTAAAACTTACTTTTATTCAAATATCTTACTTTTGGGAAATATAGATAGATAGGGTATATAAAACTATCTGGATTATCAAAGTGTAGTGTAAACATGTTTTTTTTTCTCCTGTTTTATCTTTCTATATTCCCTGAAGTAAAATGCTAGAGGTGATAAAATGTAGTGAGAGGAAAAGAAACTTGGTAATAATAGAAACTCAGGAGATAAAACAAAATTCTCACTTTTCCACCTTCATGTTCTAGCACTTTTAGCCTGAACTGTTAATTGTACTTACAGCTTAACATCTGAGTGCCAGCAAGAAAAAAAAAAAAAAAAAGTAGTATATTGCATTGAAAACAATTATCGTTGTATTTATAGAGTAAGCAGGAGTTTCATTTTAAAGCTTTTCCCAGTTTTTGTAAATGAAAATAAATGCAAATATTTACATATCCCAGTTTGCCCACCTAGTAGTCTGAGTAATATTTGAAAGTAATTTAAACATTTTCCTCTAAGTGGTAGTAGAAAAAGATGAATCATACGCATGTCTCTCTTCTGAAATTAATTACATGCAAACTAGACATATAATTTTTTTCTACTATAAATTAGTAACTTTTCAATCTTAGAAATGATGTACAGAGAGCTTAAAAATTTATTTGAATAAGAAATAAAGTTCTTCAAAATATAGCTTCGATTTTGTCAGTTATTACCTAAACTTTTTATTCTCATCAAAATAATTAAGCATCTTGTTCAATCTATCTTCTTCATATTTGACTTGTATTAGAAGGCATGTAGTTAGAAGGCAGCAATTCAGATCATCGGTAACCTGCTTTTCTTTCTCTACCAGAAAGATAGAAGCCAGTTTGGATTATTCACAATTACAGACTCACAAAATGTCAAAATCAAGACCCTTCCAGACAAGGTGACTAACCAAAGTGATTTTAGGAGACTGGGAAAGAAAATTAAGGGCAGTATTGCAAATTACATAATGGATCCTAGAATTTAAGCACACATATTTTCATATTTAGCACCTCTCTGAAAGAGAATTTTTATAATAGTACTGCTTTATATTTAGATCTGTATCATCCTTGGTTGCCTTGTCTGGTTCCAATCCTCTGAGGATACTCTATAAATAATAGTGACACAAAAGCCTCAACATCTTTTGCAGAGGTAAATGTTCTTTGTATACAAAGATTTTGCAGCAAATGGCTCATTCTTACTGGAACCTTCACTGTGCCTATTTTAAGTGTGTCCTTATATTGTGACTTTTTAAATAAGAAGCAGAAAAAATTAGGGATAAACTTTTTTTATACATTTATATAAATTTAAGAGGTGCAACTGTAATTTTGTTACATGTGGAGTGATGACGTCTGGACTTTAGTGTATCTATTACTAGAATAATGTACATTGCACTCTTTGAGTCATTTCTCATTTCTCACCCTTCTTCCATTTCCATCCCTTCCACGTCTCCAATGTCTATCATTCAGCACTTTATGTTCATTTGTACATATTATTTTGCTTTCACTTGTAAGTGAGGACTTGCATTTGATTTTCTGAGTTGTTTCACTTAAGATATTGGCCTCCAATTTCATCCATGTTGTTGAAAAGATAGAATTTCAGTCTTTTTATTGCTGAATTGTATCCCATTGCACATATATTTTCTTTATTCAGTCATTAGTTGATAGATGCTTAGAATTGATTCCCTATCTTTGTTATTGTGAATCATGCTGTAATAAACATACAAGTGCATGTATCATTTTGATATAATAAATTCTTATTCTTTGGATAGATACCTAGCAATGGGATTGCAGGCTCAAATGATTTCTACAAACATAAATGATGTTTGCTGATTCAACTTTGAATGCTGGCACATAGTAGGTGTTCAATAAATATCTGTTGAATGAACAGGCAGAGCAGTTGTTTTCCAACCCAGAATGAATTTCTTGTTGTTTTTTTTTTTCTTTTTAACTTCATGGGTATATACTGGTTGTATATATTTATGGGGTATATGAGAAGTTTTGACATTGGCACGTAATCTAAAATAATCACATCAGGGAGAATGAAGTCTCCATCTCCTCAAGCATTTATCCTTTGAATTACAAACAATCCAATTACACTATTTGAGTAATTTGAAAATGTGCAATTGAGTTATTATTGACTATAGTCACCCTGTTGTATTATCAAATAGCAGGTCTTATTCAATCTTTCTATTTTTTTGTATCCATTAACTGTCTCCACCTCCCCACTATGACCCCCTACTATGTTCCCCAGCCCCTGGTAACCATCCTTTTACTCTATGAATATGAGTTCAACTGTTTTGATTTTTAGATTCTACAAATAAGTGGGAACATGGGATGTTTATTTTTCTGTGTCTGGTTTTTTAAACTTAATATAGCAGCCTGTGTAGTTCCATCCATGTTGTTGCAAATGGTTGGATCTTATTTTTAATGGCTGAATAATATTTTATTGTGTACATGCACCACATTTTCTTTGTCCATTCATCTGTTGATGCACACTTAAGTTGCTTCTGAATTTTAGCAATTGTAAACAGTGATGCAAAACACATAGGCATACAGAGATGTATCTGATATACTGATTTCCTTTCTTTGGGGTATATAGCCAGCAGTAGGATTTCTGGATCATATGGTAGCTCAATTTTTAGTTTTTTGAGGAAACTCCAACGTGTTCTCTAGGGTGGCTGTACTAATTTACACCCCCACCAACAACGTGCAAGGATTCCCTCTTCTCTAGATCCTTGCCAGCATTTGTTATTGCCTTACATCCAAAAGACAGGAATGTTATATAATGGTAAAAGGCCTTGTCCAAGAGGAAATTATCACAATCCTAAACGTATAATATGCAACTAACCCAGGAGCTCCCAAATTTATAAAATAATTACTAATAGACCTAAGAAATGAGATAGACAGCAACACAATAATAGTGTGGAAATTCAATACTCCACTGACAGCACTGGATAGGTCATCAAGACAGAAAGTCAACAAAGAAACAATTGATTTAAACTATACCTTGGAACAAACAGACTTAACAGATATATATAGAACATTTCATCCAACAACCACAGAACACACGTTGTATTCAACAGTGCATGAAACTGTCTCCAAGAAAGACCATGTGATAGGCCATAAAATGAGCCTCAATAAATTTAAGAAAATTGAAATTATATCAAACCCTCTCTCAGACCACAGTAGAATAAAACTGGAAATAACTCTAAAAGGAACCTTCAAAACAATGCAAATACATGGAAATTTAAATAACCTGCTCCCGAATGAGCATTGGGTCAAAAATGAAATCAAGATGGAAATTAAGGAATTCTTGGAACTGAGCAACAATGACTTCTATTTTTGTTGCACTATGGTCCAAAAGTGTGTTTGGTATGATTTTCATTCTTTTGCATTTGCTGAGGATTGTTTGTGTTGAATTATGTGGTCAATTTTAGAGTATGTGCCATGTGGCAATGAGAAGAATGTATATTTTTATTGTTTTTAGGTGGAAAGTTCTATAGAGGTCTATCAGATCCATTCCATCCAATGTTGAGTTCAGGTTCTGAATATCTTTGTTAATTTTCTGCCTCAATGATCTATGTAATACTGTCAGTGGAGTGTTGAAGTCTCCCCTATTATTGTGTGGTGGTCCTTATCTTTGTGTAGGTCTCTAAGAACTTGCTTTATGAATCTGATTGCTCCTGTATTGAATGCATATATGTTTCAAATAGTTAGGTCTTTTGGTTGAATTGAACCCTTTATTATTATGTAATGTCCTTCTTTTTGTTTTTTAACCTTTGCTGGTTTGCAATCTGTTTTTGTCTGAAATTAGAATTGCAACCCCTGTTTTTTTTCTGTTTTTCATCTGCTTGGTAGATTTTACTCCATCTATTAATTTTGAGCCTATGGGTGTCATTTCATGCGATATGAGTTTCTTGAAAACAGTATACCATTGGGTCTTGCTTTGTTTTTCTAGCTTGCCACTCTGTGCTTTAAAAGTGGGGCATTTAGCTCATTTGCATTCAAAGTCAGTGTTAATATGTAGGAATCTGATCCTGTCATTGTGTTGTTAGCTGGTTACTATGTTGGCTTCCTTGCTTGGTTGCCTCATAATGACATAGGTCTGTGTGTTATAGTGTTTTTTTCTTTTAATTAGCTGACAGCAGTCTTTGCTTTCTACATTTAGTGCTCCTTTCAAGATATCTTGTAAGGCAGGTCTAATGGTAACAAACTCCCTCAACGTTTGTTTATCTGAAAAAGATCATATTTCTTCTTTGCTTACAAAACTTAATTTGGCTGAATATGGCTTTCTCGGTTGAAGATTTTTTCCTTTAGAATATAGACACCCAATCTCTTCTGGTTTGCAGGGTTTCAGTTGAGAGGTCCACTGAGAGACAGATGGGGTTCCCTTTTTAGGTGATTGCCTTTCTCTCTAGATGACTTTAACATTCTTTCTTTTATTTTGGCCATGGAAAATCTGACAATTAAATATCTCAGGGGTGCTCTCCTTCTGTAGAATCTTACAGGAGTTCTCTGCATTTCCTGAATTTGACTGGTGCCCTCTCAAGCAAATTTGGGAAGTTTTTATTGATAATATCCCAAATTATGATTTCCAAGTGTTTTGCTTGCTTCTCCTCCCTTTCAGCAATGCCTATGATTTACAGATTTGGCCTTTTTACATAATTCCATACTTCTCAGAGGTTTTGTGGATTCCTTTTTATTTATTTATTTATTTTTTTGTCAGGCTATCTTATTTCAGAGACCTAGTATTCAAGTCCAGAGATTTTTCCCTCAGCTTGGTTTATTTTTCTGTTAATACTTGTGATTGCATTGTGAAATTCTTGTATTTTATTATTCAGCTCTGTGAGATCCAGTGCATTCTTTTGTCACTGGCAATTCTGTCCCTCAGCTTCTGTATCACTGTATTGTGATTCTTATTTTCCTTGGATTGGATTTTGCCATCCTCCTGAATCTTGACAGTTTTCATTTCTATCCATATTCTGAATTCTATTTCTGACTTTCTAGCCAGCTCATATTGGTTGGGAACTCTTGTTGGAGAACTGGCGTGGTCATTTGAAGGACATAGGTCACTGTAGCCATTTGATTTATTGGAGTTCTTGTATTGGTTCTTTCTCATGTCTGTGTGTGGTTGTTCCATTAACTGCAGTGTAGATTGAGTACAGTCAATAGATTTATTTTCTGGATATTTTCACTGGTCTTTATTTTAAGCTGAGTTCATGTCTGGTTTCAGAGGGGAGTATTTTGGCTGTTACAGCTTTGGGATGGCATATTCAGTAGGTGGCAGTTAGGGTTATGGGTCAGTTGGTAGGCTGTCAGTTGTGTGGCTCTCCTATGCTTCCTCGCAGTTGCAGCTCTGTTCCTTTTCAATGCTCTGAAAGTGTGGGTTTCTCTCCCCCTTGCATAATGCCTGTAGATCATGGCTTGGCACTCCTGGGCTGCCGAGTGGAGCTCTAGGACAATCTCAGTGATTATGTTCCTTCTTGGAGGCAGCAGAGGAAAGGATCTTAGTAGTGGTTGTGGCCAAGGATCACTTGCTTGTCTCCTGGGGGCTGCACACCAGAGAGAGGCAGGTCAATAATCACTCATGTGATCATTGCCAGATGGAGATCCTGTACTCTGGGCCCAAGCCAGGGTTCACTGTCTAGTGATGAGCAATGGAGGGTGTTTGGAATCTGTCGGGGACAGACTGGCCTTGTCTTCCTGGATCAACTGCACTTTGTTGAAGGTGTGAATGAAGCACTTAGAATCTTTACTCTTTCATTAGTCTGAGGGTAGAAAGGGAAGTTCCACTGTAGAGACAGTGGCAGAGAGGCTTTCAGTTGCCCCCAGTGGCTCTGTACTGGGAGTTGCTGAGGTGCTTCTGGCTTGATAGCTCTGACGGGGTGTGGCTGGAACACAGTCAGATATAACCCATCCAGTGAGTAGATGTGGAAACAGGCACCCACAGAGTAGTCAGGCCACTTTTCCATAGGGCTGCTGTGGTATGCTTGAGGCCTGCTCCAGTATCTTGTCACCTTGGATTTTCCGCTACCTGGATGTCTGACTAGTGAAGGCTTAGAAACAGCAAAGATGGCAACCTGCCCTTCCCTCTTGAAGCTCTGTCCCAGGGAGGTGCGGACTTGTTGCTGGCCCAAATTCACCTGTAGAAGTTGGCTGAAAATTCTGGTGCAGAAGTCTCATCCAGTGAGGAGGAACAGAATCGGGTACCTGCTTTAAAAAATCAGTCTGGCCATGTTTTTGTCAAGCAGCTATGTTTTGCTGGGGGTACCCTTCAGCCCCTGGGCACCTCATACACTTCAAAGCCCAAAGACTGGAATAACTAAGTCACCCAAACATCAAAGATGGCTGCCTACCCCGCCCTCTGAAAGCTCCATCCCAGGGAGATTTGAAACCTCCATCAGTCACAGAATACAAGCGAGGGTAGCTGGAAAACCCAGTTGGGAGGCCCCATCAAGTGATGAGGAATGGAAGAGGGGACCCACTTAAAAGAGCAGCCTGACCATGTTTTCACAGGGCAGCTGTGCTGTGCTGGGACTCCATTTCATCTCCTGGTCTTCTTGGACTCTCCAAAGTCTGAAGACCAGAAAAGCTAAGCTACCTAAACAGCAAAGATGGTGCCCCACACCTCCTTCTGGGAACTCCTTCCCAGGGAGGCTTCATATGTCTGTCTGGCGCAGAACACTGGTGGGGGTGACTGTAGACCCCCATTGGGAGGTCCCTCCCAGTGAAAAGGAATAGGTTTGGAGAGTAGTTCAAAAAAGCAGCCTGGCCATGTATTTTTAGAACAGCCGTGTTGTTTTGAGGTACCACTTCTACCCCTGGTTGTCTTGGACTCTCCAAAGTCAGAAGACTGGGAAGGTTATTTTTTTGTCCAAAAAGCAAAGATGGCTTCCTACCCCTCCCTCTGGGAGCTCTGTCTCAGGGAGGCTTTATATCTCTTTTGGGTGGACAATGCTGCTTGAGTTGGTTTGAGTCCTGGTTGGGAGGTCCCACACAGTTGATTTGAGGCCTGGTTGGGAGGTCCTTTACCACAGAGGAGGTAAAGGATTGGGAACTCACTTAAAAAAGCAGTCTGGTCATATTTTTTTAGAGCAGCTGTGCTGTGCTGGGGTATCCTTCCTGCCCCTGGTACACTTGGACTCTTCAAAGTCAAAAGGCTAGAATGTCAGCAAAGATGTCACCCTGCCCCACCCCACCAGAGCTCTATCCCTGGGAGGTGCAATGATGCTATGGGTGGCTGGCTGGAATTAGATACTTTCTTTATTCTTGACCTTTGAGAGTTTGGTTATTACATGCTTTGAGGTAGTATTACTTGGATTATATCTGCTTGGTGATCTGTAACCTTCTTGTAATTGGATATTGATATGTTTCTTCAGGTTTTGAAAGTCCTCTGTTATCCCTTTGAGTAAACTTTCTACTTTTCTTTCTCTACTTCCTTTATAAGGCCAATAACTCTTAGAGTCACCCTGCTGAGGCTGTTTTTCTAGATCCTATAGGCATGCTTTATATTTTTTACTGTTTTTTGCTTTTGTCTCCTTTCTGTATTTTCAAATATCCTATCTTCAAGCTCACTAATTCTTTCTCTCTGCTTGATGCATTCTGCTAAACTCTGATGCATTTTTCAGTGTGCCAATTGCATTTTTCAGCTCCAGAATTTCTGCTTGATTTTTTAAAGTATTTCAATCTCTTTGTTAAATTTATCTAATAGAATTTTGAATTCCTTTTCTGAGTTATCTTGAATTTCTTTGAGTTGACTCAACACAGCTCTTTTAAATTCTCTGTCTGAGAGGTCACATATCTCTGTTCTAGAGGATTGGCCCCTGATACCTTGTTTCGTTTATTTGGTGAGGTCATGTTTTCCTGGATAGTGTTGGTGCTAGTAGGTGTTCTTCAGTGTCTGGACAGTAAAGAGTTAGGTATTTATTTTATTCTTCATTGTCTGAGTTAGGTATTTATTTTATTCCTCATTGTCTGGGCTTATTGGTAGCTGTTCTTTTTGGAAAGGCTTTCTAAATATTTGAAAGGACTTGTATGGTGTGATTCAAGCTGTATGTGCTTATGGGGACACCCTCGGCACAGTAATGTTGTGGTTCCTGCAAATGCAGATAGGTATCACCTTGATGTCCTTAGACAAGATCTGTGACATTTATCTGAATTACCAGGTTCTCCTCTCCCAGTTTCGCCAAAACAAACAGTCTCTCTCTCTCTCTCTGTTCTGAGCCACCTAAAGCTGGGGATATAATGACAAGTACCCCTGTGGCCACCACCACCACTATGACTGTTCTGGATCAAACCTGAATCCAGCACGGTACAGGATCTTGCCCAAGGCTTGGGTCTTGCCTAAGGCCTGCTAATAACCACAACCTGGCTATTGCCTACATTCACTCGAGGCCTTGAGCCTCTACAATCGGCCACTGTCAACGTCAACAAGGCCTATGTCCCTCCCTTCGGTGCAGTGAGGTCCCCATAAGGCACAGGTGGGTCCAGAGGTATTGTCTAGGAGTCAGGGACTAAAGTCAAAAACCTTAGAAGTCTACCTGGTATTCTATTGTACTGCAGCTGATCTGGAACACAAATTACAGGCTGTAGTATTTCCCACTCTTCCCTCTGCTTTCCAAGGGCAGAGGAGCCTTACTCCATAGCCACTACCACCCCCAGGCCATGAAGAGTAATGACAGACTATTGTGGATATTTTCTTAATATCCATTGTCTCTACGTCAGCTATGCTGTTTGAGCTAGGATTCATCCTTCAGGGCAGTGGGCTGCCCTCTGGCTCAGAACAGGTCTAAAAATGCTATTCAAATGTCAAGTTACCAGGTGATGAGTGCTGTCAGAACTGATTCCTTTCCTTTAAGTCAGTGGGTTCCCTTCTGGCTCAGAGAGTGTCTGAAAATGTTGTCTGGGAGCTAGGGCCTCAGGACTCTGATGGATGCCCTCTTCGGCAGTGGCTGAGCTAGTATCCAAGATGCAAGACAAAGTCCTTCCCACTCATCCCTATCCTCTTCTCAAGAGTGAGGAAATGGCCTTTTTTGGAACCCTGAGCAGTACAGTGTAGGGCTACAGAAGAGGTGATGCCAGCACTCCCAAAACTGCCCCTGGTGGTATCTCAGTAGATTGTGTGTCTCCCCAGTCTACTCTCTCTGGGCCTAGTTCAGCACTAGGACTTGTCTAAAAGTTTTAGTCTTTATGGCCTAAACTGACATTCAGGTTCATTTAGAGACACAAAGCACTGTAGCCCATGTTGGTAAAGTTTCTGGAAACTCAAATTCGGATTGCTGGGATGGGTGATTCCCCTCTAGCTAGGGTAGGTTTAAATGCTCCCTCCATGGGTGAGCGTCAGCTGTGTTTGGTCCAGTTTCCCATTCTGCTCTTACAGAGCAGCATTAAGTTCAATGCTTCACAGTTGCTGTGTTCTCCCTCCCCAAGTGCCGAGAGGTGCTATATGCACCATGTTGCCAGTAGATAGGGGAGAGGTGGCATCAGCAAGTCAATATATTTTTTTTTCTATCTCTTTAGTGTCTCTTTTAGCAAAACTAAAAGAGATAAAATGGGATACTTTACTATTGTAAATAGTGCTGCAATAAACATATGTGTGCATGGGTCTTTATAGTAGAATTATTTGTATTCCTTTACGTATGTACCCAGTAATGGGATTCCTGGGTCAAATGTTGTTTCTGGTTCTAGATCCTTGAGGAATTGCCAAACTGTTTTCCACAATGCTTAAACTAATTTACATTCCCAACAACAGTGTAAAAGCTTTCATCCTCAGCAAACTAGCACAGAAACAGAAAACAAAACACCGCATGTTCTCATTCATAAATGGGAGTTGAACATCAAGAACACATGGACACAGAGAGGGGAACAACAACCCATGTTGTGGGGTAGGGGTGAGAAGAGGGAACTTAGAAGACAGGTCAACAGGTGCAGCAAACCACCATGGCACAAGTATACCTATGTAACAAAACTTCCCGTTCTGTACATGTATCCTTTTTTTTTTTTTAGAAGAAATAAAAAAAGGAAAAACAGGTACTATGATGGCTTATCTGATTATTGGTTTTTATAAAGGTGTTTTTCCTGTATAGATTGTTGTTAAATTGATCCTTCAGAAAGGACCATCAGTGCAGCCTTGTAGTCTGCCATCTTGCCCTGCCTCTCTCAAGACTGATTTTCGATCTCAAGACAGCATTTTAGGTAGTTAGATTAAAAAACAGTGATTCTAATATTCCATATGTTGGTCTTTTTTGATTCTGTCTTATAATTGTTATTGACATTCTTATATGTTTCCCAAAATATGAAGTATTTCATGATTTTAATTACTGTATATTCTCCAAAGCCATTAATTTATTTACTTATATCACAGATACGTATTAAGAATCTGCTAAATAACATACATGAGGAATACAGCCCAGCCCTCAAAGAGCTTATAGTGTAAAGGGGAAAATACGTAATAAGCCATCACCTATTTATTGAGTCATAATGAATTTTATAAAGAATTGTTTAGGTACTTTGACAGCATTAAATGGGAGTAAATGCCTTGACTTTTTAAGTCCTTACTGAATAGATGCCAGTTCAGTGTGCAAGGGTTACCATTTTTGTTACATTTCTTGTACTTTTGGAAGTTTCAAAATTAAATGCTGTTTATTTTCGTTTTTAAGATGAGATTTTGTAAATAGAATATTTGAAAACATTGGACAACAGAGACTTCTCAGTGCTGTTATACATGCTGAAGTAAACCATAAAAAAGAATTGTGAATTTATTTTCTCTATAGTTTATTATTTATGTTTAATAACTATCTTTTGAGTTGTTCCTTTTTACATTCTGCATAAGAAATTCAAAATGAATATTAATGACATATTTCCTTAGGTGTTTTAATTTTGTATGAGTTCTTTATATAGCAAAAACTATCTTTGGTTATTCTGCCTTTCTCTATATCATATCTGACACATAGTATGTTTTTAATAAATGTTTACTAAATATGTAGTAGTTATGGTTGTGTTGATGATTTTTTAGACATTTTTTGATGTCATTAATTGTTTTCAGTAGTTCATTGAAATACCATAGTTAGAGATAATCTTAATGTAATTTTTGAAATGAAAATATTAGGAATACCATAAAACAGGAATTTTATGTGGTATATAAATAAATAATATTTTCTTTACATTTAGAGATGTTTTGTACCATTAATCTAGCCTATAGCTAATCATTATCAAGTCTAAATTTAAAAATCTGTAAAGTATTAACACTCATAAAATACATTTCTGACAATTTTACAGCTCATTACAACTGAGATGCTGTTAGTTAATTGTTGCCAGTCAGAGCAAAATGTATATAGATTTGAATAATTTGTTATCATTGAAATAATCAGTTATTTGTCTTCTTAACTGAAATTCAAAATCATTTCTGATCATAGCAAAAGTGCTCAGGTTTCTCTGTAGCACCTGATTTAGTCTGGTTACAGATAAGGCTTGATCTTTCTTCAGTTACCAACAAACTACAAATGCTCCCCCCATAGAAAGACAAGTTGTTGACTGGTTTTCGATCTGGTGTCTGGCATGATTTCCTCACATTGTTCTCTCTATTCTTGTGTGAAAAAGTGGAGTTTTGAAAAGGCCTAAACTTTGTTGTCTACAAATATGGATTTGTGCACAATGTCACATATACTTAGAAACTGTTTTCTTATTTTCACAGTCTTTCATGTTGGTTTTAGGATGTTTGGAAATTCGAACCTTTAAGTGATTGTCAAGTATTTCTTTCACAAATAACAGTTTTTTCAGAATAGCTCACCCAAAATGTCAATTTACATTGTATCTATCTTACCATGAGGTTTTCTTGGAACGGACTTCATTCAGTTCATCATTTAAGAACCTAATAACCAGGCTACATGTTTCCTTCCCATTGTTAGAGTACGGCTTTCAATGCCTTACAATTCTACAAATGTGTTTCACTGTCTTTCTGCAAGGGTGGCTTAAATTCTTCATAATCCTTAATGATAATATAGTACTTTTGGTATTAAATATTCTATATATTTCCCACATAATTTTTGAAAATTACACAAATATGAATCACAATATACATTTCAAGATGCCTGTCTTCTTCATATCTTTCTTCCTAGACTAAACTATAGTTAAAATCTAGTATATCATTTCAGACTCCCAGTGTTCTCTAGCCTCAAGGATACAAATATATTTCATAGATAAGAATTTTCCCACAGACTGTATTATACCAAAATAAATAATTATATTATTTTACTTTACAATATATCTTCCAATAATATTATGTATAGATTGATACTATTCTTTTGGACACTGTATTAGTCTGTTTTCATGCTGCTGAAAAAACATACCTAAGACTGGGAAGAAAAAGAGATTTAGTTGGACTTACAGTTCCACATGACTGAGCAGGCCTCAGAATCATGGCAGGAGGTGAAAGGTACTTTTTCATGGCAGCAGCAAGAGAATATGAGGAGGAAGCACAAGAAGAAACCTCTGATAAACTCATCAGATCTCATGTGATTTACTCACTGTCATGAGAATAGTATGGAAAAGACTGGCCCCCATGATTCAGTTTTCTCCCACTGGGTCCCTCC
>NW_012114500.1:6369533-6376697 GCF_000951035.1 Colobus angolensis palliatus | reverse complement strand
CATGGCAGGAGGTGAAAGGTACTTTTTCATGGCAGCAGCAAGAGAATATGAGGAGGAAGCACAAGAAGAAACCTCTGATAAACTCATCAGATCTCGTGTGATTTACTCACTGTCATGAGAATAGTATGGAAAAGACTGGCCCCCATGATTCAGTTTTCTCCCCTTCTGTCCTTCCTACAACATGGGGGAATTTTGGGAGGTACAATTCAAGTTGAGATTTAGTGGGGACACAGCCAAATCATATCATTCTGCCCCTGGCCCTTCCAGATCTCATATCCTTACGTTTCAAAACCTCAAAACCAACCATGCCTTCCCAATAGTCCCCCAAAGTCTTAACCCATTTCGGCATTAACTCAAAAGTCCACAGTCCAAAGTCTCATATGAGACAAAGCAAGTCCCTTCTGCCTATGAGCCTATAAAATCAAAAGCAAGCTAGTTACTTGCTAGATACAATGGGGGTACACTGGGTAAATACAACCTTTCTAAATGGGAAAAATTGGCCAAAACAAAGTGGCTACAGGGCCCATGCAACTCTGAAATCCAGCAGGGCATTCAAACTTCAAAGATCCTAAACGATCTCCTTTGACTCCATTTGACTCCAGGTCTCACATCCAGGTCATACTAATGCAATAGCTGGGTCCCATGATCCTGGCCAGCTCTCTCCTGTGGCTTTTCAGGGTACAACCTCCCTTTCAGCTGCTTTTACAATGTGGCACTGAGTGTCTGTGGCTTCTCCAGGCTCACGGTACAAGTTGTCAGTGGATCTACAATTCAGGAGCCTGGAAGATGGTGGCCCTCCTCTCACAGCTCCACTAGGCAGTGCCCCAGTAGGGATTCTGTGTAGGGGCTCTGACCCCACATTTCCCTTCTGCATTGCCCTAGCAGAAGTTCTCCATAGGGCCCCACCCCTGCAGCTAACTTTTGCCTGGGCATCCATGTGTTTCCATAAATCTTCGGAAATCTAGGTGGAGGTTCCCAAACTTCAATTCTTGTTTTCTGTGCACCTGCTGGCTCAACACCATGTGGAAGCTGCCTGATCTGTACATTGACTCCTTTCAGCCATGGCTGGACTGACTCCACAGGGCACTAAATCACTAGCCTGTACACAGGACAGGGATCCGGGGATCATAACACAAAACCACTTTTTCCTCCTAGGCCTCCAGGCCTGTGATGGGAGGGGCTGCCATGAAGGTCTCTGACATGACCTGGACACATTTTCCCCTTGATCTTTGAAATTAACATTAGGGTCCTTGATATTTACGCAAGTTTCTGCAGCTGGCTTGAATTTCTCCCCAGAATTTTTTTTTTTTTCCTATTGCGTTGTCAGACTGCAAATTTTCCAAACTTTTATGCTCTGCATTTTTATAAAACTGAATACCTTTAACAAAACCCAAGTCACTTCTTGAATGCTTTGCTGCTCAGAAATTTCTTCCATCAGATACCCTAAACCATCTCTCTTAAGTTCAAAGTTTCACAAGTATCTAGGAAGGGAACAAAATGCCATCAGTCTCTTTGCTAAAACACAATGAGAGTCACCTTTACTCCAGTTCCCAACAAGTTTCTCATCTCCATCTGAGACCACCTCAGCCTGGACCTTATTGTCCATATCACTATCGGCATTTTGGGTAAAGCCATTCAACAAGTCTCTAGGAAGTTCCAAACTTTCCAACGTTTTCCTGTCTTCTGAACCCTCCAAACTGTTCCAACCTCTGCCTGTTACCCAGTTCCAAAGTGGCTTCCACATTTTTGTGTATCTTTTCAGCAACACCCCACTCACTTGATACCAACTTACTGTATTAGTCTGTTTTCACTTTGTTGATAAAGATATACCTGAGACTAAGAAGAAAAAAAGGTTTAATTGGACTTACAGTTCCACATGACTGGAGAGGCCTCAGAATAATGGCAAGAGGCAAAAGGCACATCTTACATGGCAGCAGCAAGAGAAAATGAGGAAGAAGCAAATGTGGAAACCCCTGATAAACCCATCAGATCTCATGAGACTTATTCACTATCATGAGAATAGCATGAGAAAGAACTGCCCCCATGGTTCAATAACCTCCCCCTGGATCCCTCCCATAACACGTGGAAATTCTGGGAGATACAATTCAAGTTAAGATTTGGTGGGGACACAGTCAAACCATATCAGTCACGTAATATTATATAACATTTAATTACAATAATTTATTGTGTCATTTATGACCTTTTGTGATATGAGATTATTCTTTCATATTCTTGAAACATTTTACCAGACTTTAATGATAACATAACAAAGTAGAAATGTTCCCTGACATTTGGAGTACTGATTAGGAAGGCCTTTGCCAAATGCGTTATGAGAATGGTTCAATGAAACACATCTTAATGGCTCTGCCATAAGGAGCTTTTGCCACAAATACATTATGTATTGAATAGTCTATTCCTGTATCAGCAAAAAGACCATAGCAAAAAGTATCTGCCTATATTTGAACTGGAAGACTGAGTAAAAAGATGGCCCTCACTAATGTGGGTATACATGATCTAATCAGATGAGGCCCTGATAGAACAAAAAGGTATAGGAAAGGTGAATTTGTTCTCTATTCTTGAGTTGGGACACCAATCTTCTCCTGCCCTCAGACATCAGATCATCTTTGCACTCAGACTGAATTACACCTCAGGTCTGCATGGTTCTCTAGGTTCTGTAGCTTGCACATGGGAGATCTTAGGACTTCTCAGCCTTCATAATCAAATGAGCCAATTTTAATAATGTATATGTACATATTTCTATATCTTCTATTGGTTCCACTTCTTTGGAGAATCATGACTAATATAAGCACTTTTTAATATCTATCTGATATTACATTTTTTAAAAAGCACCACTTGAATTTACTTATGGCCATGTAATAGAAAGATCAAATCAATAATTTTATTTAGGTTTTGTATGTTATAATGTTAAATTTCAACACAAAGACATAGACTAAGTAGGAAATTGAAGCTATTCTGATACAGAAAATTGATTGTTTTTCAGTATGATATGTGATCTTCAATGTAACATACATCTTAATTTCTCGGTGTCAAATTATTTATTTTACATTAAATTTTACTAATTAATTCAGGTTTATTGCTATAGAGGAGAGGTTAGCTAAGTTTTTCTGTGAAGAACCAGACAATAAAAAGTGCCTACAATGAACCATCTTGTAACAGTTGCAATATCTCAACCTTTCCACTGAGTGCAAAAGCAGCTATAGACAATACATAAACTAATGAGCATAATGAGTCTCAATAAGCTTTATACAGTAAAACAAGTGGTGAACTATAATTGTCCTGCAGGCTATAATTTGCTGACCTTTGCTATAGTTGAAATTAGATTCAAGTATCTATATGGGCATGGGTTAATATAAAAATATTCTCAAAATCAAAGTATTAGACATATTTATGAACTTAAAAAATTTTATTCAGTTTTTCCTCTCCTGATTTCAAAATAAATGTTTTAAAGCATTGGTTTCAGATGACAGTACTGGGTCTCAACATAAATTATTTCTCCATGTTAATACTTATGTTGGTCTTTAATATATTTGGTTCCTAAAATCCTATAATAAACAGAATAAAGAATAAAAGTAATTATTAAAGAAGTTAAACACTCATTGATCTTAGATTATAGCACTGAGCTTTGTGAGAAAATATTTTCTGAGGTTAATATTTTTTACTGACCTTTAAGAAATTTAGAGAGTATCAATTTTATTCTACCCCTGAAGCATGGAATATGAACATCTTATTTCCAATCTGTGATAAATAGTATGACACGCTGGAAGAATATTATACCTCTCTAACACATTAGATGTGAGGCTTGCTTTGACATGCCATATGAATATAAGTGCCATATGTCACTTCTGAGCATATAATTTAAGAGTTGTTAGGTGATTCTGCCATTGCTTTTTTCCTTCTGTTATGAGAATCTTATCTCTCAGGTAGAATATGCTCCTCTAGCTTAGATCTCAAAAAGAAAATATTTGAAGCAAAGTCACTGCTGACCTACAGCCTATCATATAATAAGAGGAAAAAATAAATGTTAGTTGTTGTAACTTACTAAAATTTGCAATACACTTGCTGCCATAAATAACCAATTGAAAGTTTATATAAACATTTCTTACAGAAATTGGTTGACAGACAAATAAAAATCCTAAAACTTGTAAGATTGATGTTATAATCCTGGAGTAGGTAGCAAGGAAATTGTTATCACAGGCTGTAAAAATGATGATCTATGTTGCGTATTTGGGAAAGATTTGATAAAACCATTCTTGCCACTATGCCAGGCACATGGTAATTACTAAATAAATATGTAATAAATGAATGATTTTAAGGTACTTTTTTCTCACATTGAACATGTTGAAAGTTACGATGGTATCTTACTACCACTGATGTCCTGGTGGCAGTTGTGACACAGGTGTTGCCTATGCATGTTTAAACTTGGTCATATGATGCAGGATTTTTCTTGGTCACTTTGCCAGTCCAGAATTCCAGCCAGCGACACCCCCACACCCAGGTCCCTCTCAGTCTCAGATCTGTCACTGGAGGCACCCTACCCCCTTGGCCCACCTGTGTTATAGTTTGTACCCATGTTCAGCAATTCCTGAGCTCTTGTCCCACATCCAAGAAGTATGAGGATATGTTGACAGTTGAAGGGTGAGGATGGATGAAGAAGAATTTTATTAAGCCACAGAACAGCTCTCAGTGGAGAGGAGATGTGAAGGTTGTTCGCCTATGCCCGCAGTCTGGTCGTATCTCTTCCAGTATGGTTGAGTCTTGAGTTATTTATGGACTTAGAGAGTGCCTGTTGATTGGTTTGTGAGTATGCAAAAAAGGTTAAAGTGGGGACAGCACTTAAAGGTGGGCACGACAGTGTAGAAAACCAATTAGGAAATAGTAGGTATATATACGATAGGTGAAAAGTGGGGATCAATCTGAGGAAAATGCATGAAACAGGAAGACAAGTTCTCATTCCGGTCCAAGGATTTGACTCATACCGTCACTTTAAGGCTTTAGACTGTCTTTGGCCTGGAGGTAAGGTTTCACCCACCCATCTCTGCCTCCTGCCATTATCAATAGCTGTTTGTATTATTGTCATTTTAATTGTGTATAGTAGTCCACACTTATCTTCAGTTTTACTTTCTGTAGTTTTAGTTACCCATGGTCAGTCATGGTCCAAAAATAGATGAGTACAATACAATAAAAAATTTTTAAAGAAAGCTAGAGACTACATTTAAATAATTTTATTTTAGCATATTGTTATAGTTTTTATTTAGCATTTTGTTATAGCATATTGTTATAATTGTTCTATTTTATTATTAGTTATTGTTAATATCTTACTATGCCTTATTTATAAATTAAAGAAAATAAATAAATAAAATAAATCATATATATGTATACATAGAAAAAAAACATGTGGTTCAGTACTATCGGCATTTTCATGCATCCACTGGGAGTCTTGGACTGTAACCCCTGTGGATAAGGAAAACCAGTTATGCTTGAAAGAAAGATAGTGTACTGAATAAGACAGTGGCTTCAGGCAAAATTCTTGTGAAAGAGAATGGTACTAACATATGTGTGTAACTATTGTCTGTGCTTGACATAAAACAATGATGAAAGAGGTGACCCCAGAAGATGATTGGCTCAATGGCAACTATGAAACAGGGTCCAGAAATTCTGAGATTAACAGGGTGAAAGCAATAATGGTATCTCATATCTAACTAGTAAAAGATAATGATGAGAATTACTTTAAATAAAAAGTAAAATGTTTAAATAGGTTTGGATCAGTTTTTTTCCCTGGTGTTAACACCTCTGAAATTTTTAAGATAGTGCCTAGTAACATACAATATTGACAAAATAGCTGGAGAAAAAAAAATCAACAAGGATGTGTGTGACCCTCCCACTGATGTCTAATAAAATTACGGCATTCATAAGATGTCTATAGAGAAAAAATAATTATGGATATGCTTTTGACTTATGCTACTGATTGGAAGTAAGGAGATTAAGATAAAATTTGAGAGGGTTATATTTACCAAAGAGCTATCCACCTGAATAAAACACTGATAGCTTCTGACTTACAACACATTCTGGGCCTCTAAACTTTTAAGGACAGGAAACAGGATAAGAAAATTGCTCGGAACCCCACCCTGGCATATTTTCTAGTACTTTCTTCATATGTAGCCAAGAATTATAATGGAAAAGTTAGGGCTCCTCCAAGAGTAAATTAAGAACCATACAGATCAATAAACTTTAAAGCTGTCCCAAGAAATAGTTCAGCTATCTCAAGGAAGAATTTCTTTATACTGATAAAGAAATATTTCCCACCTTATAATTAATTCTGCCTAAGCAAGTGTTTGAACTTTCAATGGGCCAATGACTGCCAATGTGTAGCACCTCTCATTCTTTGTTTTTATGAACCAGTGTTTATGGGAAATTTCCTGTCACATTTCACCATTGTATGCTGAGTGCCTGAACTGCAGATAATTAGTTTTTTAGTTTATAGATATTCAGATTAGGAGGAGTTACATAGAAACCCAACATATACACTACAATGAGATCCTGGACTTTCAGCCTCTGTCATGAATAGACGGGACTTCTAGGAGTTTGTCTCAGCTGAGGGAAGAAGGAAAATATCTATTTGTTACAAAAGGAATACATTATTTGTGACCAAGTTCATATAGTTGGACTCAAATACTTTTTGTAGTCCCTATAATAAGATTATCTTTCTCCAACCTTGTCACCAAGCTTTGTTATGGACTTGATTTGGCCAAAGTAATTTGAGGGGAAGAGACAAATGCCGCTTTTGAGCAGGAGCTTTCCCATTAGCTCACCATTGCCCCTTTCCATCTGCACTGAGACTGGCATGATGTTCCTTTGGCCTTCACCCAAGAATAAAATAGCAGTCTCATGTTACAATGACAGCTGAGAAAGAGCCAGCATTTGGGCTGAAAGCAACATATCATTAGGCATTTCCCTTCTACCATGCCTAATATTATGACAGTTATTTTAAAAAAATCATAAAATCTAACAAACTGTAACAACATTAACTATAGCAGAAATTTGACTTGGTTTGTATTTTTTTGCAGGCCTACTATAAATGGAGAGATTTGCTTATCAAAGTCACCCCAAACAGAATCATTATATTAAAGGACATAATAAGATCTG
>NW_012114500.1:6362677-6368603 GCF_000951035.1 Colobus angolensis palliatus | reverse complement strand
AAAAAAAAAAAAAAAAAAAAGAAAGAAATATGCTAGCCTGGGTTAATGTTATATTTGCTTATAGCCTAACAAGTGGAGTCAAATTTCTTCTAATTACAAATGTGTCTTTATCTTTGCTGTTCAACTATCTACTTTTTATTCTTTTTTGTTGTTATTAACTCTTTTTCTGAAAGGTAATATTTTGTCAATATACCATATTTTTAGTAGTCAGGTTTAAAATCCAATTATACAAGAACTTGAAGCAACACTGAAGCCCTACTACTGAAGAATTATTCTTCAAGATTTATGCAACGGAACTCATAAATAGCTTCTTTCAGGACTTCTGGTAGCTGAAACTAATACTGTACCATATCACATTTGTGTGTGTGTGTGTGTGTGTGTGCGCGCTGAATCCAAACTTCTGTCAAGGTGAAAGATAGCTATTAATGACAAATTTTTAAATCACTTTAATAGTAAATTCTTATATTTACTTCTTATTGAATACCATTTATATCATGTTTTTGCCATTTTATCCTTCCTTTTCTTAAAAACAATTGTGACTACTCTCATTTAAGGTATGTAGCATAACCTACATTGCTTTTTACAGCTTCATTTAACTGTCTGATGATAGGGTAAAATGATAACCTCTAGATAGTCTATCTTTTGGATTTGAGTTACTTAGGGAAACATGAATAATTTACAATTGAATACAAACTTCATGAAACTGTGTTAGCTATTCTTTCTAGAAGGCGATAAGTATGTTATAAAGCAAACAACACTATAAAGAAATATTTACTAAAACTGCATACCAAGCACTATTATATTAAAAGTTGTTTAGGTGTTTATGTTTCAGATTACATCTTTAGATGATTACCCTGAAACCTTGCAGCTTATCAAAAACAGAAAAAGGGAAATGAGACAAAGATTGACAAAAAATGACAGTATTGTATCCGTCTTTAAAAGAAATAAGTTCATATGGTGGCAAAATTATCTTTCTCCAGCAATCACAATGTCTTAACATCATAACCTCATTTTTAGTGAATGTGTGAAGGTTAATAAATCTTGGCTTAGATGTGTATTCTACAAGACTGGAAAATACTTATCCCCATCTTACAAAAATATCTATGAAGTTTTATTCTCAAATAAAGACAAAATCAAATTATTCACAGGGAAGGAAACCAAACCAAACCAAACCAAACCAAAACAAAACAAAACAAAACAAAACAAAGTCTAAAGAGCCGTAAGGTAAGAACCCTTTAGAAAAACTTGCCCTGAATGTGTGCTCACACAACCGAGAAACAAAATTCATTACCAGTACTTATTCTGGTTTCAAAGATTCACACTTCTGAGGGGTTATTGAAAATCATTTTAGATAAATTAAGCAGTTTTGCAAGGAATGAAATGACATAATACTCAATTTACAGCTTCTAAATTTGATATTAAACTGTATTTAAACTAATTATGATAACATAATACTTGATTAATCAATTCCATTTTGCTTTTATTAGGAAGTTTGAATCTTTAATCAAAGTATTATAAATTTATTTCCAATAATAATTAAATGCTTGTTCAATAGCTGAGTTACATAATTTCATTACAATTAAGATAAAAATATTGTAAAGTCATTCATATTCTGCCATTTATTTTTACAAATACACACACACACACACACAGAGTCTGATTCTGGTATTTTTATACAAATTGTAAGACCAACTAGATCAATAGAAATTTTTTCTGCTTATATGTATTGCTTGAAATACTTGCCCTACTTGCAATTCAGCTATTAAAACTTAAAGAAACCATCTGTTTACCTGCAACTAACTTACATAAATAAATCTGAGATTTCAGAAATCAAAGCCCCAGGCCTCATTAGGATGTTTTAAATATGGACACTTATTTTTGAGTAAATAAATCAATGAAATGCTATTAAAAATAACAATAATAACAAAAACAAAAACCCTTAAAACATGTGCTTCTTATCTGAATAGTAGCTAAGACATAAAATTAAACTCAGTGGTTAATGACAATCTTTGCGGTGGTTGAACAGAACATGGTACCTTCCTTTGGAAATTCATTAAAGCATTGCAAAATAGAGTCTACTTCCAAATAACTAAATAAAACATATGTTTCAGGAGCTCAATATATACTGAAGCTTTAACTTTAGTACATCAGGTTTTTAGCTTTCCTTTCTAAAGTTTGGTATAATCTAAGGATTCAAATTCAGAGTCATTTCTAATTTAGTTATTTCTGGAGAAGGAGTGAGATTTGGTACTCTCACTTACATTTATTCCAGGCTGTTAGGAACCTGTGCCTTCTTCATGCTAAATATTGCTCCCTGAAGAGCAGGGAAAAGGCCTTTAAAATGTGCAGTATCTGTCTTGATGTAATTTGTGATAAAACAATGAAAATAATAACCAGAGAGTGGAATCAGAGACTATGTCTACTGCCTCAGTTTCCCTCTATATTCTCTATTAGCGTAAGTTGAAGGATGTATTGGGAATGATCTGGTTTCTGGCTGTGCTAACATAAACCTTGAGTTAATAGTCCAGCATTCAGTAAAATGCTAGTGCTTAAGGGTATGGTCAGCTGCTTCAGAAATAAAGTACAATAAAATTAAAAATGTCCAGTGTTCAAATAGTTTTGACAAGTGCTGCATAGTGATTTTCCTTCCTGGAGAAGCACAATGATTCAATATTTTACAGGCTTTCAGTAGTCCCCGTGTAAAGAAACCCGAGAGTCTCCCAAACAAACATAATTACAGGAACTTTGTACAAGGAATATGTTAAAAGCTTGAGGAAGTGGTATTTTCTTTGTTTTATTTTAAGTTCCAGGGTACTTGTGCAGGATGTGCAGGTTTGTTACATAGGTAAATATGTGCAACGGTGATTTGCTGCATCTATCAACCCATCACATAGGTATTAGCCTAGCATGCATTAAATATTTATTCTGATGGTCTCCCTCCCCATCCCCGCAATAGGACCCAATGTGTGATTCTCCCCTCCTTGTATCTATGTGTTCTCATTGTTCAGCTCCCACTGATAAGTGAGAAGATGTGATGTTTGGTGTTCTGTTCCTGTGTTAGTTGGATGAGGATAATGGCTTCCAGCTCCATCCACGCCACTGCAAAGTGCATGATCTTGTGTATATATATCATGTTTTCCTTATCCAGTCAATCATTCATGGGCATTTGGTTTGATTCCATGTCTGCTATTGTTATAGTGCAGCTATGAACTTATGCTTACATGTATTTTTACAATACAATGGTGAAATACCATTTTGCCCAGTAATGGGATTTCTGGGTGAAATGGTATTCCTGGTTCTAGGTCTTTGAGGAATTGCCATACTGTATTCCACAATGGTTGAACTAATTTACATTCCCATCAACAGTGTAAAAGCATTTCTATATCTCTGCAGCCTAACCAGCATCTATTATTTCTTTACTTTTTAATAATCTCCATTCTGAGGGGCGTGACATGATTTCTCATTGTGGTTTTGATTTGTATTTCTTTAATGATCAGTGATGCTGAGCTTTTTATCATATGTTTGTTAGTCACATATATTTCAGCGCAGACACAAACAAATGGTAAAACATTCCGTGCTCATGGATAAGAAGAATCAATATCGTGAAAATGGCCATACCGCCCAAAGTATTTTATAGATTCAATGCTATTCCCATTAAACTACCATTGACATTCTTCACAAAATTAAAGAAAAAACTATTTTAAATTTCATATGATACCAAAAAAGAGCCCGTATAGCCAAGAAAATCCTAAGCAAAAAGAACAAAACTGGAGGCATCACGCCGTGTGACTTCAAACTATACTACAAGGCTGTGGTAACCAAAACAGCTTGTTACTGGTACAAAAACAGATACATAGACCAATGGAACAGAATAGAGATTTTAGAAATAAGACTACATATCTACAACTGTCTGATCGTCAATAAATCTGACAAAAGAAGCAATGGGGAAAGGATTCCCTTATTTAATAAATGGTGGTGGGAGAACTGGCTAGCAATATGTAGAAAATTGAAATTGAACCCCTTCTTTACACCCTATACAAATATTAACTCAAGAAGAATTAAAGACTTAAATGTAAAATCCAATACTATAAAAACCCTAGAAGAAAATTTACCCAATACCATTCAGGACATAGGCATAGACGTGGGCAAAAAATTCATGATGAAAACGTCAAAAGCAGCTGCAACAAAAGCAAAAGTTTATAAATGGGATCTAATTAAACTAAAGAGCTCCTACACAGCAAAAGAAACTATCATCAGAATGAAGAGATAACCTACAGAATGAAAGAAGATTTTTGCAATCTTTCCATCAGACAAAAGTCTAATATCCAGAATCTACAAGGAACTTACAAAATGTATGAGTAAAAAGAAACTACCTCATTAAAAAGTGGGCAAAAGACATGAACAGACACTTCTCAAAGGATCTGGTCATTGTTTTTCTTTACAACTTTGTATCAGTCAAATCCCTGTCCCTTTTTTTTGTTGTTGTTGTTGTATCATAAGTTATGGGGCACCTGTGCAGTAGGTGCAGGTTTTTTACATAGGTATACACGTGTCATGGTGGTTTGCTGCACGCATCAATCCATCATCTACATTAGATATTTCTCCTTACACTATCCCTCTCCTAGCCCTCTACCTGCCAAAAGGCTTCAGTGTGTGATCTTCCCCTTCCTGTGTCCATGTGTCCTCATTGATCAACTTCCTCTTATTACTGAGAACATGTGGTGTTTGATTTTCTGTTCTTGTGTTAGTATGCCGAGAATGATGGTTTCCAGCATCATTCATGTCCCTACAAAGGACATAAAGTCATCCTTTTTATGGTTGCCTAGTTTTCTATGGTGTATATGTGCCACATTTTCTTTATCCAGTCTATCATTGATGGGCATTTGGGTTGGTTCCAAGTCTTCGCTATTGTGAATAGTGCCGCAATAAACATAAGTGTGCATGTGTCCTTATAGTAGAATAATTTATAATCCCAGTATTGGGATTGTTGGGTCAAATGGTATTTCTATTTCTAGATTCCTGAGGAATCACCACACTGTCTTCCACAATGGTTGAACTAATTTACACTTCCACAAACAGTGTAAAAGCATTCCTATTTCTCCACATCCTCTCCAGCATCTGTTGTTTCCTGACTTTTTAATGATACCCATTCTAACTAGTGTGAGATGGTATCTCATTGTGGTTTCAATTTGCATTTCTCTAATGACCAGTGATGATGTGCTTTTTTTCAAATATTTGTTGGCTGCATAAATGTCTTCTTTTGAGAAGTGTCTGTTCATATCTTTTGCTCACTTTTTGATGGGGTTGTTTGTTTTTTTCTTGTAAGTTTGTTTAAGTTCTTTGTAGATTCTGGATATTAGACTTTGTCAGACGGATAGAATGCAAAATTTTTTTTCCGTTCTGTAGGTTGCCTTTTCACTCTGATGGTAGTTTATTTTGCTGTGCAGACTCTCTTTAGTTTAATTAGATCCCATTTGTCAATTTTGGCTTTTGCTGTCATTGCTTTTGGTGTTTCAGTCATGAAGTCCTTACCCATGCCTATGTCCTGAACAGTATTTCCTAGATTTTCATCTAGGGTTTTTATGGTTTTAGGACTTATGCTTAAGTCTTTCATCTATCTTGAGTTAATTTTTGTATAATGTGTAAGGAAGGGATGCAGTTTCAGCTTTCTGCTTTTGGCTGGGCAGTTTTCCCAATACTAATTATTAAATAGGGAATCCTTTCCCCATTGCTTGCTATTATCAGGCTTGTCAAATATCAGATGGTTGTAGATGTGTGGCATTATTTCTGAGGCATTTATTTTGTTCCATTGGTCTATATATCTGTTTTGGTACCAGTAGTATGCTGTTTTTGTTTTGTTTTCTTTTAATTTTTTTATTTTATATTTTTTTATTTATTTTTATTTTTTTATTATTATACTTTAAGT
>NW_012114500.1:6312328-6362057 GCF_000951035.1 Colobus angolensis palliatus | reverse complement strand
AATGGTTGAACTAGTTTACAATCCCACCAACAGTGTAAAAGTGTTCCTATTTCTCCACATCCTCTCCAGCACCTGTTGTTTCCTGTTTTAACTGTAGCCTTGTAGTACAGTTTGCGGTCAGGTAACCTGACGCCTCCAGCTTTGTTCTTTTTGCTTAGGATTATCTTGGCTATGCGGGCTCTTTTTTGGCTCTATATGAAATTTAAAGTAGATTTTCCAATTCTGTGAAGAAAGTCAGTGGTAGCTTGATGGGGATAGCATTGAAACTACAAATTACTTTGGACAGTATCGCCATTTCCACGATATTTATTCTTCCTGTCTATGAGCACGGAACGTTTTTCCATTTGTTTGTGTCCTCTCTTATTTCCTTGAGCAGTGGTTTGTAGCTCTCCGTGAAGAGGTCCTTCACATCTCTTGTATGTTGTATTCCCATGATTTTATTCTCTTTGTAGCAATTGTGAATGGGAGTTCACTCATGATTTGGTATTTTATATAGCACAGTTCATGTAATCCTGTCATAAAAAATATAAACCAGGGATTAAATCTGCTCTCCAGAGACCCTTGGATAGGATCAGCAATTAGACATTGTCTGTACCAGAGTCATGTCTTCAACATAGTTTGCTTTACATTATGGACCTGCTCTTTTGGCACACAGATTATTAGTATATCCTCTCTGAAAACTACACCCTTAATATCAGCCAATCACTTTTTTTAACTGCATGCTTTTTCATCACTGTGCCAATGGAGGTGAGTTGGGAAAAGAAGGAGTGGGCTGTAGGTGAAGGATTCAATTAGTAAAAACTTCTCTTTACTGAAAAATGATAAGCCTTGAAGGCCTTTCTTCTATATGTCTACAGTATCCACACACACAAAAAAAATACTCTTTGTCAAGCTCTATTGTATTTTAATGCAATGGAAACCAAATAAAGTTTTACTTTTCATGTGAATTTATATTGTTGTAAAGGAAATAGACATAAATAATATGACCACACAATTAAGGGCAACTGGTAAGCATGGTCGACATTTATAAAGTTAGATCAGAGAACTTGACATTGTTGGGCCCAGGGATAGGGGACTATAGGGAGTAGACAGTAGTGATTGAATATCAGGGTTTTTATTTCCCCTGAAAAATGACTTTTTACTGAGATCAGAAGGAATGGTTGCATTTATTATTGTAGTAACGACTACATGGGAATGGAGGACAAAACTATAAATTAAACTAACTAAAAACTGCTTTTCTTTTATAACCCCTGAATGAGTTGTTTGTAATCAAGAAATCAGTAATTCCTTATGGGCTCTAAATATGAACCTGAGGCCAGGGAAAATACTGAAGGTCAATAAGATTTGGTCTGTTTCAAGGAACTTGCAAGTTAATAAAGGCACTAAAATGAATATACATAAAAGGTATGTCAGTGTTCATGGATACAACATTTGGAAATACGTATGAGTAAATATCACAGAGGAGCTGCAAAAATCCTCAAGATGATTAACTAAATCTTACAAGAAGCCTGCTTGCAGTTGTTCAGGTTCTCACTTACGCCTGACAACTGATTATTGATGGGATATGAAAACCTCACCAGACCTTTAAAATACTTTCTGAGGAAAGCATACCTATGTAGTATTTCCCTGATGATGTATATTGTACCTTCCTTCTCCCTATGATGCAAATTCTATTTCGCTAAAATTCTAAATAAATTATTCCTAGCTATAGAAAATGTATTATTGAAGATTATTACTGAAATTTCTTTCAAAGTATTGAGATTTACACACAAGTTTACCTATGTAACAAATCTACGCTTATAGCCCAGAACGTTAAATAAACAAACAAATAAATAAATCCTCATTATCATAAAAAAGAGATTTACTAAATCATGACTGATTATCCTCGAAGAATGGTGTTGCTCCACAATTCTTCCTTTAGTATTCTCTGATACTTCAGACTGTAAATATATTTTCAGGATTCCAAATTATCTTCTTACTAATGAGAACTATATTGAGAAAGAAAATATGATCTCTCTTTGATTCTCACTCTGTCTGACTTCATTTTGAAAATTTTGGCTACATTAACTTGTATTTCAATAATTAATGGCTATTTTATTATTCCTTATTCAGAAACGTATAGAAAATACAGTTTTTGTTTTTGCAAAAATGGGACAATTAATCAGTTTGATAAAAATTATGTTAAAGAGTAAAGAATGGAATTTAGATTATTTAATCAATGCTACTTTAAACCGTCTGTGGAACAGCAAGACAGAGTTCCTATGGACACAAAGAATTTTCAAGGAAGGCCCTTAATGAGCAAGTGAACTGTAATATCATTTCCAATCTGTGTAGTTCCAATGAAAGTGTCATCATTAAAATATCAAATGGACTGGACACGGTGACTCATGCCTATAATCCTAGCACTTTGAAAAGTCTGGGTCGGCACATCACTTGAGCCCAGGAGTTCCAGACCAGCCTATGCAACATGGTAAAATCCTATCTCTACCAAATAAAAATAAATAAATAAATAAATAAATAAATCTCCCAGGTTGGTGGAGTGTGCCTGTTGTCCCAGTTACTCTGGAGGCTGAGGTGGGAGGATGGCTGGAGCCCAGGGAGGTCAAGGCTGCAGTGAGCCATGATCGCACCATGCACTTCAGCCTGGGCAACAGAATGAATCCCTGTTTCAATAAATAAATAAATAAATAAATAAATAAATAAATAAAATTTATCAAAATCTTGTTCAAGTTGTTGATATAGAATTGCAATTTTACTTTGTATTATTGACTTTTTTCTGTCATTATAGTAACATGTTGATTTCTTTAATTATAAATCAAATAATGTTAGGTAGTTACAGCATTTCCTGAAGATATACATTTAATTTAATTTATTTATTTGTTGCAAATAACATTTTTATTTATCCTAGGACTGCAAGTTTAGTTTTTATTTTTTTCTGGCTGGAAAGCTTTTAGAAGTATATTTATTTTTTCTCATTTGAACAAGTCTCAAAATCTATAGACATGGTTAGTGATATATTGTAATTTTTTTTTTGTTTTAGTTTTAAATATAGGAATCCACTGAGTGGGTCAACTAATTATTCCTTATGAAGGTGTCTAAATGAAAAGATGACTAGTACATTTAAATATTATACAATATATATTTCTGCAAATAATTATATAATCTACTTGAGCTCATTAACAAGTTCAAAGGTATTACAGTTATTATAAGGCTTATTCTTCACTAGACATAGATTTTCCAGTTCTTTTTTCTTGGTTCTAATTTATAAAAGTCTGTAAAGTTACCAGAAGTAAGGGAAGTTAAGAAAAGTAAAAAGCTAATTTAGAAAAAAAAGGTTGAGCCACATTTGACTGACCATTGAAATAATGCTTCTTTCAAGTTTCAGTATTATTGATCCACAGCAGAAATTCCATTTTATTTATATAGATTTGACTCTACTTTTTTATTCTTATTTTCCCCTTTTTCTTTTTCTTATCCTACTTCTTCTTCAATTTTTACTTAAATAGTTGATGAAGAATTGCACCAACATTTAAAGGAAATACATCTAACTTGTAATATGGACTATCAGCAGTTCATAAGAGCTGAGGGAGTCAAGGCCTGATTTCAAAAGTACACTCTGTGGTGTGATTTAAATGATAATATTACTTTGTGATTAAAAAAATATATATATATATATTCTGGTTTACTATACAATGAAAGTCTCCACAGAGGATGCTGCATTTAAAATAGATTTTTAAAGTGGAATAGGATTTTGGTAGTCAAATAAAACAAAAGGAGTTAGGTTGTTCGCTCGTTGTGAAAAAATATACAAAGTTGGGAAAATGCAGGGCATGTCTGTATTATCTACCATTGAAATGACTTCTTTAACATTGTTTCTCAGTGGACATTTAATAAAGTGTATCAGCAGACTCTGAGGCATGTAAGGACCTCATATGAGTTAGCACCTATTTTCAAAAGTACTTGTATTCTCCCTAGACTATAGAGATATATGATGATTTTGAGTTTGGAAGTCCGTAAACAGATAATTTTGAGTTTGGAAGTACATAAAAAGAGCAAAAAGAAAAGAAAAAGAAAAGCACAACATGATTTTTTAAATAAATATTAAAATTTTCACAGTTTTGCATTATTCATATTGGTTATCAAGTCACTGATAGATACAGCCAAATTCAGCTGCAGGAAACTGAAATCATTCTATCCATCTTAATGGAGAGGGGTTAAGTAGAGGGAGTGTATTTCTTACAAAATCTTTGGAGGACAAAAAGAAGCATGCTAGGTTGGCTTTCCAGAAATTACTCCAGTGCTCCACAAGGTGCACTAAGAGAACTGCTACTAGAAAGCCAGGCTTCATGGGACCTCCACTGAAAACTCTGAGTCAAAGACCATACCACTGTCCTGAGTCTGGAAGCTAAACCACCTTCATATTCTCAATGTTCCACAAGACTAATGACTGGAACACAGCTGAAGAACATCAAATATTTCAGTGTTTGTATACATCATTAACAAATTTCAAAGCCTTATATCTATCTCCCTTTTAAGCCTTTCAAATCGTGTATGAGTGCGCCAAATTGGAGGAATAATGCATCTCACAAAGCTGTACCATCCAGGAAGTCACAATCGAAGGAAATTATGGCAACTCAACATACCCACCACATATTTGCTTTTTCTTGTTTGTCTTTTGTATGTGTGTATGCCATCTGAAACATTTTTATCCCTTTCAGGGTGTTCGCATAGATGAAACACTTTTGAGCTGGAATGTTGAGATAGACTACATATCTTTTAAAGTCAACCTATTTGCGATTAATCAACTGTGTTTTCCACCAAATGTGAAAGTCATAGAGTTTAGAAATTACTTGTTCATTGGGATTGGAAATTAGCAGTCATCTAAGGTGTTATTTTCCTTAGGAAAATCTGCAAGTAACTTGAATTATTTTCCAGGTTACCTAATGGAGACATTTCAAATTGTCTTGTATCCAATTCATTTGGTTCATAAAATCTCTATTAGAGTCAGTTTATGCATGGGAAGCATTTTCATTTATCAAGATCCCATACTTCTTTGGATTATTCCCACCTCTTTTTCTTTCTCTAAATCCATGTCAAATAGCAAGAGAATAATTCAGGATAAATTCAGACAACAAACATTCATTCAACTAATATATTTGTGGTGTCTTCAGATATACAAAGTTCATAATAGTTCATTCTATCACCACGAACTTTGGAATGTAATGAAAATTTTGGAAGTTAATGGTACTTTATATAATATGTATAAAACTATAGATCAATTATGATTTTTCCCTCCATTTCATTTTCTCCACTTACGCTTTTTGGACTGTACCTCTTTTGCCTTATTTTTGTTTTAAGATCTTTTTCTTAAGCTTTAAAATGTTGTACCAGGCACGGTGGCTCATGCCTGTATTCCCAGCACGTTGGGAGGTCGAAGCGGGCTGATCATTTGAGGTCAGGAAGTTAAGACCAGTCTGGTCAATACGTTGAAATCCCGCCTCTACTGAAAACACAAAAATTAGCTGTGCATGGTGGCGCATGTCTGTAATCCCAGCTACTCAGGAGGCTGAGGCAGGAGAATAACTTGTATGCGGAAGATTAAGGTTGCAGTGAGCTGAGGTCGCTCCACTCCACTGCACTCCAGCCTGGGCAAGAGCGCAAGACTCTGTTTAATATGTGTATGTGTATATATATGATCTATCTATCTATCTATATTTGCTCAAATATTTTATATATTTTATATATGTATATTTGCTCAAACTCAGTTCCTGAGCAGAGTTACAGATGACTAAGAAGTTTGAATACACATCTCAGAATTCTCCCTTACCAATATTGACAGGAACTGCTGTTCGTCTCTCCCTTAAAACACTGTTACATTTGTATTTTTCTCTCTAAACTTCAATACTAGAGGCTTAGTCTTAATAACTCTTTAAGCTGTTTCTGTTTTCTCAGCTTTCAGTTTCTGTACATAGGTATCTATTTCGGTTTTCCTCTGCTTGTCTTTTCTCTGTCTCTGCCTCTCTCTCTTTGATTCACACTGGAAATCCTTATCAAAAGTAATCCTTATCAAATATCACTTTCTGACATCTCTATACCTAATAATTGTTAGTAGTTTGGTGTTCTTCATTGAATCAAATCATGGACTTATAGAGGCCTTAACAATCTTCAAATCATGGATTTATAGAAGATACACCTTAAAATTTATCCTTCACTCTCATTTTGCACACGAAGAAATAAACCCCAGGGAGATTAAGTGATTTTTACACCAAAGCATTCAGTGCCCTCTGTATACACATTCATTCAGCATTCATCAAACATTTATACAGTACCCAGACCAGTTTAGCAAGGAATCAAACACTTTCATCTTGATCTCCCCTGTGTAAGCAATTTTGATTTGAAGGCTGAATAAATGTGAAATATTCTAAAAATCTACAAATTACAAAAATCTTCTATCCTACTCAGCAATAGAAGATCCTCCTAAATTTCAAACTAAAAGACACTTAGGGTTGAACTCTTGCTTGTAAAGGTAAGCCAGATTACCAGTTTTCAAGCTGCATTTGTATAGCAAATTGCCCTTACATATTTCAGGTTGGTTTAAAGGGTTTAGTGGAACTTAGGGGTTAATGCCCTCCAAGCCAAATTTTAGTACTACTACCTCCCATGATGGATCACGTGTTGTCCTGCAAAGACATACATTTATATCATACATTGCTGGTAGGCATTTACACAACATATATTTATTGATCAGATATATTAGGGGATAGAAGATTCCCAATCTTGTGGAGCTTACATTATAACCAGGAGACACAAACAATAAACATAATACATAAAACATTTAATACATCAAGTTAGAGCGTGATATATGCTTAAAGAAAAACAAAAGCATCCTAAAGTAAGAGTGGTTTGATGTTCTGGATAGGTCATGGAGACAGATTATAACATTAAACAATGGAGCCAGCCTTACTGACAAGGTAGGATAAGAGCAGAATCTTGAAGAAATAAGATAATGTTCCAAGCAGTGAGCAGGATTGAACAAAGCCTTGAGGAGGCAGCTTATATAGAGTAGTTGAAGAAAAATGGATGAAAATGTGGTTGGAGGAAGGGAGCATTGGAGGAGAAAGGTCATAGACATAGAGGTGAGGAAGAAGGTCATCATGAGCCTTACAGAGGATTTTAAGACCTTCAGTTTTGACTTTTGAGTGAAACAAAGGGTTAATTCAAGATTTTAACAGAACTAATTCCTGCTTCTGCAGCATTTATTATGCTGTTCCCTCATTCATATATTCCATTCACTTATTTTTCATAAGCCCCTAACATACATCCAAAGACTGAGAAAATGAAGTTAGTATGGTCAATAAGCTTGAATAAAAAGAAAAATTGAATAAAGAAATTAAAGTGGTAAAAGGGTAAGAACTTGGGATCAAAGTGAGATATTCAACTTAATGATTTCTGAATAAAAATTGTTCCAGAGATTACAATTTTTTTCCCATGGCACTTCAAATTTGAACTTGCATTGAAGTGCTAACGCTTGCATTATGCTTAATCTAAAGTGAGACTGAACATTCTCTCCTCTTCTGTGTTCTTAAATGTACATAGTTGGTACATTTATTTTAATCAGATTTAACTCACTATGTTCTCTGAGGCTGTGGACTATAATGGTTTAGAAGAACTCCAGTCTTCCATGTCAGCCTGCGTATTTTCAAATTTTGATTTTACAACCTATCGGCTATATAACCTTGATGTACTACTCAACTACACTGGACTCTGCTTACTAATCAGTTAAATGTACATATTTACAGTATTTATTTCATAAGGTTTTTTGGAAATAAAATGAATAAATACATGTGGAGTGCTCAGAACAGTTCATTTCTTTAGTTGTAATGATATCTCTGAAATAGATGACTCAGGTACTCCTGCCATGTGTAACAGAAGAGATTCAGAACTTTCCTAAGAAGTAGCTTCTTTCTTCATGATATTTTAACCTGTTACTTCATTATAGGCTATCTTATGTATGGCCTAACCTCCAATATGCATATTATGCATATTTAATTTTCCCAGATTATATGCTCCAATGGAGTAGATGTGTGATAAATAAATCAATAAATAAGACATAAATAAATGTTCATATTAGATATCATTAACATATTGTATGCATTTATATTTATGTTTGCACATATATTGGCAGTATATGAAAGTATATACTGGATATATATATATTAGATTTCTATTAATTTGATTGCTTTATTTCTTTGAAGGTTATTGTTGTTTGTTCATGGGCTAAATCATATTTTTGCTCCTGAATATCATTATGTGATTCTGTGAGTAATCCTCTGGATATCAGAAATAAACACCAAACTGTAGTTTCACACTTAAGTCTTTGGTTTCTTGGATACACTTTAATTTTCATGCTTTGTAAGCTACTTACTCTGTCAGGGTCCTTGCCCTTGAAATTAGTCACAAGATGTTTTCAAATAAACATTTTACTGCTCTGTTTCTTTATATAGTTAATTATTAATTTTCTAGGGATTTCTAGAAGCAGTGTTTCCTCATCTCAGCCCTTCATACTATAATTGCCTAATATCTTCAAAAGTATCTTCCCAATACAGTGAACAACCCCCTTTTTTCCCAAGGTCTAGATTCCTTAGGGATATAACTACACAATTATACATATATATATATATGTATATGATATTCCTATGTTGATGAATTTGTTCTTTTTCTACTTTTTCATTATATTCTTCAGATTTTTGAAAGTTTCATTTATCCATTGTGGATCATAGGCAATGACATAAAACTGCCACTATTTATTTTTGGCACAATTTGGGTCCTATGAGCAATACTTAATAATTGGTCTGGTTCCACCGTCAAACAGAAGTTTAAGACACACAGATTGGCAGGAGAGGTAATATTATGCCTAAAACAGAAAGAGTATGGTAACTGACATTAGATTGCTGTGCCAAATGGCAGACTGGCAATTTTAAGCACCTCTTAATAGTCTTAAAGTTCTTAGTAATTTACCATCTAAGTCATTTCTAGATTTTATTAGCAAGACATCAGGATTTAAATGTGTTCTCTGCAAATGTATCAACTGATTAACTTAAAATAGCACATTTATTAAAGGAAATTTAGGCTCAATTTAAACCATATTCCTTAAACGTCTCTAAATAATAGAAATCAATATGGTAATGTAAAATTTAAATAATGCATACATCATTTTAAACACTTGCTTAAAACAGGGGGTCTGGTGCCACGTCTTACAGTATGAAGACTATATTACTGTATTGTTTGGCTAGAAGGAAGCATTAAGTATTACCTTACCAAATGTCCCAAGCATTAGAAGAGTAGCTGGCACAAAGTGAGTGTTCCATAAATACTTGTAAAAAATTGTATGAGTTCTATCACATAATATGTACTTCTTTTTTCACTTGAGATTCATTTGCATATGATTCATGTTCCTAGGCCATAAATACCGTGACCCTAGAACTGACTTACTGCTTATAAACTTAGAAATTTTTTTATTTCACCAATTAATTTCATAATTATGTTCTCACATGCATGTGTTACTATAATGAATATTTATTGAACAGCTACTATGTGTCAGGTACTGGACATGTTTCTAGAAGTCTTTGCCCTCTAGTAGCTTAAAATCTAATGATTTATACTGGCAGTAATGACATATGCTGAAAGAGTTAAGATAGACTCACCATGTAGTGCAATGGCAGTATAAGGGAGGGTCAATAATCAGACTTGGCAGGGGAGATTAAAAAGACTTCTTGAAGAAAAGGACAAAAAGTCTAAGATGGGGAAAACAAGCAGGAATAAAACAGTTAAAAAGACAGATTGAGGCCCTGATGCACAGGGACAGCTATCACTAGCTAGTTAGAGCATGCTGTATGCATCGCCTTCCAAGTCTGGGATCTGTGACACTGAGATGGTACCGTGAATGAAAGAATGAAAACTAGGGTTTTGTTTGTTTGTTTGTTTGTCTGTTTAATCTTTCCCCACCCCCACACTGCCTACTTATCTGTGCACCCCTGACATTAACATGGGGAAAAGTGACTAGAGAACAATGCAGGTAGAAAGAACAGCAAGTGCAAAGGCTCAGAGGATGGAGACTTGATGCCATGTTGGGGAAAACATTCAATATGGCTGTAGAATGGTGTTTGGCAGGGAGTATGCTGAAGCTGGGAAGATAAGCAGAAGCCTTATCATAAATATCCAATAAATCATAATTATGCATGATGTACATTATAGATAATACATTTGAAATACTATAGGAAAAAGGTTATAATTTTGCATGTGAAAAATGTTAATTTGTTCAGTAGAAGCTGTATTCCCTTTCACTTTTATATAAATATAATTTTATTCTTCACTGTCTTCACCGTCTTGTCCCACAAGACAAAAGGAGAACTATTAGCTTCGAACAAAAATAGTTCCCAAATTATCATTCTTCATTTGGGAATTATAGTAATACCCAAACAATATGAGGCTGTTTAGTACATGAATAAAATGTCACTGGCATATGCAGAATCTGTTTGGGTAGATTCCTTTTATTCTTATCTGACCAAAAGTAACTCAAGTCCAGATACTCTGCCAGTTAAGGGGCCAACTACCCTTTGGATTCTCATTGATACCTCTGTGTGGCTAACCTAAGGTTGAGAGTTCCCTTCTCTTAATGAAAGAGGGTAATGTCCTACTATTGACAAAAATCTGTTTTCCCACAGTTAACTCTTCTTTAGAGGCTTTTGTCCTTTCTTCCAATATTGTGAAAGTTGTGTTTCTGGCATTCCTAGTTGGAATATTAGAGCAAAATATAAACAAACAAAACTCTTCTTATTTTTATTTAAATACTTTTAATTTATTGAATGGTGAAATTTCTTTCATAGATTGTTTTCCTCTGATTTTCATTTTGCATCCTTTTGTCCTTTATTTGTATTTGTTATTAGAGTTTTCCATCAATTTTATTAACTAGTATGAATTTGTATTTTGCTTCCTACTCGCTGTCTATAAATTGTAATATTTCCCAATCTTAATATGGTTTATGGCATTCTAAATTATTGTTTAAATTTTAATTAGTGTTGAAGAGGTTCTGTGGCCCCAATAGCACTTCTCTACTTCTCCCACAGTAATACATTTTTCAGCTATTCACAAAGACAAGGAAAAGCAGTACACTTCTCAGCTCCTCTTGTAGTTAACGGCGGACGTGTGTTTAAGGTTTGGACAACAGCATGTAACTTGGATATCATGTGCAGCTTACAGAAATTTCCCTCAAAGACAATTTTGCATGCTCATTCCCTGTTCTTCATTATTAATTTCTCCATTCTATTGCTAAAATGTATATGCATATTTAGAAATTAAGAACAATATTTTAAAGAATGGATGAGTGGTGAGTTTCATGGAGCAAAGCCACCATACAAACTGTGGACTTCTTAATTCCAGAATAAGCTTCTAATATGTTTAAACTACTATTATTTTTTCCCTGATATTCAAATTTAGACACAATTTTAATAATGCATGTGGTTAAACATATTTTACTTTTTTCTTTCTAGGTTTTCTATAGTATTCACTCTAAGAAAGGTGCTCAACATCAGTCGCAACAAAATTTTAAAAATTTTCTGAAGGATAAAGATTTAGTGAATGGAAAAAAAAAATCAAAACAGTAAAACACAATCAATTGTTACAGAAATGAAGAGAGTAAAATGTTGTGAGGACAGAGTTGACAGTATAAAGTGAGAGCAAATGGACTTGAGACCTATATGTTGAATTTGGTATTCTGAGGTCTTTTGTAATCTTCAAGTTTGTAATTTAAGATTGTGGTACAGTAGGACAGGCGCGGTGGCTCACACCTGTAATCCCAGCACTTTGGGAGGCTGAGGCAGGCAGATCACGAAGTCAGGAGATGGAGACCACCCTGTCTGTAATAAAAATACAAAAAAAAAATAAATTAGCCGGGCGTGGTGGCGGGCGCCTGTAGTCTCAGCTACTAGGGAGGCTGAGGCAGGAGAATGGCATGAACCCAGGAGGCGGAGCTTGCAGTGAGCCCAGATAGTGCCACAGCACTCCAGCCTGGGCGACAGAGCGAGACTCTGTCTCAAAAAAAAGGTTGGGTTATAATTATTTAATTTTACCACTGATGTATTGTTCTGTTAGTTAGTTTGTTAGTTTTTAGTTAATTTTTGTGTTTTTAATCACTATGCTTTATATTTATGTTATGCATAAATTTATTAACAGATTTTCTTAATTCTTACAACTGCCACATAAAAAAAATGCTATATTTATTTTTCCCATTGCTATGGTTTACTGTGAGTGGATGATGCTTCCCCATACCATTGATGCACACTTGTCAACTTCTAGGTAAAATCAAATAATTATATGTATTAATTTACTACTGCTGCTGAAGCAAATTACTACAAACTTAATGACTTAAAACAACAAAAATATATTAACTTGCAATTCTGTAGGTCAAAGGGTTATAGTTTTTTAGGAGTCTCAGCAGGAAAAGTTTCCTTATCTTTTCCAGCAACTAGAGGCTGTCCGCATTTCTTGACTTGTAGACCTGTTCCTCCCTGTTCAACGACAGGAATATTCAGCTAATTATTTTGCACATTGTACTTAATGTTCTCTGACCTACTCTTCTGCTGTTTATTTTATTTTTAAGAAACCTTGTGATTACAGTGGGCCTGTCCAGATAATCCAGGACATTCTCCCCATTTTAATGTCAGCTGATTAACAACTGAAATTTCAACTACAACCTTAATTTCCTTTTGTTATATGTAGTGGGGTGAGTGGTAGGTAACTTCAAATGATCTGTCCAGCCACTATCCACAAATGTGACTTTGTTTAGAAAATGGTCTTTGCAAATGTTGTTAAGGCTCTTGAGATAAGACCTTTCTGGATTAGGGTGGACCCTAGATTTGTGACAAATGTCTTTATAGTACAATAGAAGGAAGAATAGCCTGTATGAAGACAGAGACATAGTTTGGACTTATACGGGTTCATCAATCCAAGGAATGTGTATTAATTTATTCTCACGCTTCTAATTTATTCTCACACTGAGACTGGATAATTTATAAAACAACAACAAATAAAGAGGTTTAATTGATTCGTAGTTCCACATGGCTGGGGAGGCCTCACAATCATGATGAAAGGTGAAGGAGGAGCAAAGGCATCTCTTACATGGTGGCAGGCAAGAGAGCATGTGCAGGGGAACTTCCCTTTACAAAACCATCAGATCTCATGAGACTTACTCATTATCACGTGAGCAGCACAAGAAAACCCACCCCCATGATTTAATTACCTCCCACTGGGCCCCTCCCATGACATGTGGGGATTATGGAAGCTACAATTCAAGATGAGATTTGGATAGGAATGCCACCAAACCATATTATTTTTCCCTGGGCTGCTCCCAAATTTCATGTCCTCACATTTTGAAACCAATCATGTCTTCCCATCAGTCCCCCAAAGTCTTGATTCATTTCAGCAATGTCTCAAAAGTCCATAGTTCAAAGTCTCATCTGAGAGAAGGCAAGTTCCTTCTGCCTATAAGCCTGTAAAATCTAAAGCAACTAGAGACTGTCTGCTTTCCTTGACTTGCAGACCTGATATTTCCTAGATACAATGGGGGTACAGGCATTGGATAAATTCATCTATTTAAAATAGGAGAAATTGGCCAAAACAAAGAGGCTACAGGCCCCATGCAAGTCCAAAATTCCATAGGGCAGTCACTAAATCTTAAAGGTCCAAAATGATCTCTTTTGACTCCATGTCTCACATCTAGCTTATGTTGATGCAAAAGGTGGGCTCCCACAGCCTTGGACAGCTCCATCCTTATTTCTTCTGCCAGATACCCTAAATCATCTCTCTCAAATTCAAAGTTCCACAGATCTCCCGGGCAGGGGCAAAATGACACCAGTCTCTTTGCTAAAGTATAGCAAGAGTTGCTTTTGCTCCAGTTCCCAATAAGTTCCTCATCTCTACCTGAGACCAACTCAGGCTGGACTTTATTGTCCTTATCACTATCAGCATTTTGATCAAAACTGTTTAAAAAATCTCTAAAAAGTTCCAAAACTTCCCACATCTTCATGTCTTCCGGGCCCTCCAAGTCTCTGGGAAGTTCCAAACATTCCCACATTTTTATATTTCCTTCTGAGCCCTCCAAACTGTTCTAACCTTGGGCTTTTCCAAAGTCATTTCTACATTTCTGGGTGTCTTTACAGTAGCACCCCACTCTCAGTACCAATTTACTATATTAGTTCATTCTCACACTACTAATAAAGGCATACCTGAGACTGGGTAATTTTTAAAGATAAAGGACTTTAATGAACTCACAGTTCTACTTCGCTGAGGAGGCCTCACAATCATGCTGGAAAGTGAAGGAATAGTAAAGGCATGTCTTACATGCTGGCAGACAAGAGTGTGTGCAGGGGAACTGTCCTTTGTAAAACCATCAGATCTCATGAGACTTACTCCGTATCATGAGAACAGCAGGAGAAAACTTGCCCCCATGATTCAGTTACCTCCCACCGAGTCCCTCCCACAACATGTGGGGATTATGAGAGCTACAATTCAAGATGAGATTTGAGTGGGGACACAGACAAACCGTAATAGAATGCATGAAGCCACCAAAAGCTGGAAGAGGCATGGAAGAATCTCCTCTAGGACCTTCAGAGGAAGTTGCCCTATCAGTACTTTGATTTCAGACTTTTGACCTCCAGAACTATGAGACAAAACATTTCAGTTATTTAAAGATATTCACTTTGTGGTCATTTTTTATGTGACAGTCCTAGGAACTAATGTACTGTATAAAGTAACATTCACAGGTTCTGCAAATTAGTATTTGCAGACCTTTGAAGGCCATTATTTTGCCTATCATATTATGTAATCTACAACTATACTGATACTATCATGCAAAATACTTTTAATTTCAGGGGCCCAGTATATATCAAAAATAGCTCATAACAAATCCATATTTGTCGCTTCAACCCAGAGAGAATAATAGTAAAGTAATATTACTTTATTAATATTACTGAAAATTTATAAAAATATTTAGTACTATTCATTTGGCTCTTTATTGCTCTATTACAAACTTCCTTGTGAATTAGGTTTAAAACCATATCATTTTACTTCCTCATGATTCTGTAGGTCAAGAATTTGGGAAGTGGGGTTTGTTGGACTCATTAACTTGGTTGCATTTAGTGGGTGCCTTGTCTGGTGAGGGGGAACTAAAACTTCACTCACATGTTTCTCATCTTGATGCTCATTTACATGGCCTTTCTCTCTGTCTAGATGGCTAGCCTTGGCTTTCTCATCATATGGTGGTCTCAGAATTTTCAAACTTCATCCATAGTTTTGAGAATGGTGAATGTATAATGCTTCAGCATGGTTCTCCCTGGATTATAATAGTCAGTGCCAGTTACAAGGTCAGTCCAGTTTTAAGAGAAGGGAAAATTGAAGCTATATGGGAGAATTTGTAAACAATGATGGCCACATTTAATGTACCACAAACAGGGCTTGCTTCACGGATATAGGATCTGTCTAGTTACACAGGGCCCTGAACTTGGATTAATTCTCTGCATCACTGTGTTTACATTTTTAATACTTTTAAAATAAGGAACCCACATTTTATTTTTATACATGGGATAACAAATTCTGTAACCATTTCTGACCACATACATTAACCAAGTAAGTTTTAAAAAATATTAAACTTATTTTTCAGGTTATAACACGACCTAGATATTAAGGAACTTGCATAAATTTATATACTTAGGAAGGGATAGAGTTTCAAAATTAATATTTCATATTCTTTCCATTACCCTATATTACCTGAACTTTCTTGTAGGGATCTATGTTATTTTCAGGCATAAAATAAAAATATCAATCAAATGTCAGTCTTAGAAGTTTTAGGATTTTTATTTGTCTGTAAACCAATTTATCTGCCTGTTATTTGTCAAGCTGAGGGCTTTTAAATTTTTTATGCATAGTTAATAACATTGTGGGTTTTTTTGTTTGCTTTTCCTCTATTATCTTATAAAGAGAAAAACTCTATTCAGAATCCATAGTGGTCCCCACAAAAGGACGTAGATCACTTTGTGACATGTCAATGCCTGGATTAAACTCTGTGCCCCATGGAGTAGCAATCATGATTGACCAGGTTTTGATCGTTGCTGTAAACTTTAAATTAGAAGTCAGTAATACTAAGTACAACTCAAATCTTAAGAAACAAATTGGAGGACAACTCTTTCCTAAAAACATGATTGACAGGCAGACAAAATATTTCTACTAAGAAGTTGAGATTGAGTATTAAACCATGTGTTTTATATTGTAAAACCTTTGGTGTTTTTTAAACCACAATGTAGATATCTAGTGCTAATCCCATGCTATCACTTCTGTTTCATGGCTCAACTCATTCTCAGTGATAAGATGTGAAATGATCTGCCTGTGTTACAAAAACTGTACGTATATTAATTTCTTAAATTTTTTTCTCATGTGTCATTTATAGAAGCAGGCAATACTAAGAAATGAGTTAAATAACTTAATATATCTGATGAATGGACGTGTGATTTGAGGCAAGTCATTTACAAACGGTGTACTTCACAATATTTCTATGTGACTAGCCTGTGATCATGGCCACAAGAAAATATGTGATTATAAGGTAGCTATAGAAAAATTAACTGCTTCCTTTTTCACCCTGCTTTATACCAGTCTTGATAAGAGTTAATTTTTGCCTTAATTCATTATAATCATGTTATTCTAAATTACGTTTAGTAGCAAGTTTTGTTTTTATTGTGACACATTTTGACTTAAAGCAATTCTGTGAGTGTTCTTCAATGTAATCTTTTTTCTTGTATTTTTAGTGAGGTATATAATGTATATAGTCATTTCTTGGTTAGAATTCGAGAGATACATACTGTGAACATTTCAAGTGATGTTTTATGTTTTAGATGTAATCCACTTGTCCTGGAACAAGTAAAGTAAAAAAAATATATATATATTTTGGTAAAATATGAAGAACAAAGACATTTTCAACTAAATTTAAAGCATAACCAGAGAACACGTTTTTAGACATGTCACAGCTGGAACTAGTCCTGATTTGGCATGGTGAATGTCTGAGCAGTGCTTTTTATTCTTTTTTTACAGAAAGACAAGTCTTTGACGTCTTTTCCAACGAGTTCAATAACAGCAGGCTAACTATCGTGTAGATTAAAAATAAAAAACTTTTCACTTTCTTATGATGGAGTATCTAGTATGCATTCATCCTGTTTCCCTTCTTGATCTTATTTGGAAGGAGAAACAAAATGAGATTAATAAGAGCAATCAAACAAAAAACTCTTTCTCCGTGCCATTGTTTCACGTTGGTTGGACAATGAAATGTAACTGAAATGCCTGAAAAATCATTTGAAAAGGATTTTCTCATCTGAATAAACACCCTCTGTGCTTCCTGCAGCTTGAACCTAATGATAAGAGTTCCAACAACCATTTCCTGTCTTTGAAGATAGATAGAAATTATGGTGCTCAGAAAGACAGGACTCCAACTCTTTCAAGGGTTTGTGAATCCACCATATTAACCCTAGACTGGCTACCTCTGTAATTCTTCTACAAAAGATTATAAACTTATTTATTTAAGGAACTGAAGGCTTTATTTGTTTACAGCTTTACTAGTTGATGAGTGCAATTCCCGTATTACAAATTTACTGTCATTGTGTACGTGAGATTGTTTTGTTTTTAGACATTTTCCATCTTTCTTAGCATTTAAATCACTTCTCCACTTGAACATCAATAAAATTAATTACTGTACTTTAGTCTATTCCCATTTGTGTATTTTTGCTTAGAAAATAGTTTATGCAAATGGACTGGAGAATGTAAATTGCTTGTTCAAGTGGTTTCAACAACACCAGTTGATTGTTGTTTCTAGAAATGCATTTTAAGGAAATACAGACGCTCCTCAAATTATTGTGGGTTGAATATAGAATATTTTTAAATGATGTTTTTAGTGTTTATATGTAAAATATAAGCTATAGCTGCTATTTATAAAGAAAAGTGTGATAGATTTAAATCTGGATATATGGGTGAAACAATAATGATCAGCCACTGACAGGGTTCTGCTCCCCGAAGCATGCAAAGTCTCAGTTGTGCTTTATTCACAGTTCTTCAAAAGATTTTTGATCCTTAGATAAAGAATTTGCTAATACTTTAAAGTTTTAAACTTAACATCTATAAAGATTTCTCTTTTTCTGAGTCTGATATGTGATAGTTTTACTTAAGCAAGAAAATACCTACAATCTTTAGACCAACATCTCATCCCCAGGCATTTTTTAGATACCAACATTACAGTGATAAAATATAAGTGACATCCAAACACCCCAGCTAAGGATATAATATAAAGAAGGAAAAAAAATGACCTGAAGACAGGGTACTTCAAGAATTCATATTGAGGGTAATTTAATCCTTTTTCTGTCCTCCAAACATCTATTATTATCATCTCATGGTCTGTCAACTCAAGGTGTAAATCTAATCTCACACTCACCAAAAAAGATGTTCCTGATGGTCCTTTATCCTATTGAATTTGAACCTTTCTTCTTTGTATAATTACATGCTAGTTTTTCCGTTTTTCTGGAATCTATATGCTATGGAATGAATTGTGTTTCTCTCCTTTCCCAAATTCATGATGAAGCCCTAACACCCAATGTAATTGGAGCTAGAGCTTTTAGGAGGCACTTAAGGTTAAATGAGGCAAATAGGAGTGAAGTTTTAATCTAATAGGATTGTGGTCTTGTAAGGACAGGAAGAGAGAGAAAGAGAAAGGGAGTAGAGGGGAGACAGATTTCTGTCTATGTACAAATAGCCAGTAAAGGTCAGGTAAGGACACAGAGAGAAGGCACCCATCTATGAGTCAGGAAGAGTCCTCCCCAGAGCCCGGCTATACTGGCGTCCTGATCTCAGACTTCTTGCCCCCTCCAAACTGTAAGAAAATAAGTAATTGTTGTTGAAGCCACATAGTCTATGATATTTTGTTATGGCAGCCCAAGCGGGCTAAGACACTATCTTATTTTAATTTACATTATTATTGTTTACAGTTTTTCTTGTCTTCTTTATTGTAAGTTTTTAGATATGTGTTTTATTTTTCCTTGTAATGCCCATCATTCAGTTTATTTCTTTTCTTTTCTTTTTTTTTTTTTTTTTTTTTTTTTTTTTTTTTTTTTTTTTGAGGCGGAGTCTCGCTCTGCCGCCCAGGCTGGAGTGCAGTGGCCAGATCTCAGCTCACTGCAAGCTCCGCCTCCCGGGTTCACGCCATTCTCCTGCCTCAGCCTCCCGAGTAGCTGGGACTACAGGCGCCCGCCACGTCGCCTGGCTAGTTTTTTGTATTTTTTTTTAGTAGAGACGGGGTTTCACCGTGTTCGCCAGGATGGTCTCGATCTCCTGACCTCGTGATCCGCCCGTCTCGGCCTCCCAAAGTGCTGGGATTACAGGCTTGAGCCACCGCGCCCTGCCAGTTTATTTCTTTTGTAACTACTCAATTAATATACTTGAGCACATCCAAAAATGACTAAATGAAATCCCAATTGTAATTGAATCTAGAGGTGAGCATAGTATCACAGCATATGAGGCTGAATGAAATCATGAAGTTCACATACCCAAGCATTCAAGTAGTGTTTGTAGCTTAGGCACTTCCTTAAGATTTTTAACAACTTGGGTTTCCCCCTGAAATGGTACCTCAATTATTGTAGGATATGCATGATATAAAATTATTCTTCATGTTTCATCATTGTTCTTTATAACTGGAAATATTTATTTAAAATATATATTTCTGGGAATACCCACTACCCCAGTTCTGATTCAATTGTTCTGGAATAAAAACTTGGAATCTGTGTTTTAAAAACAATGAAAACAATACTGGTATAAATGAACCACAGACTCCTTTGCGAAACAGTTTTCTAGTTATTTTCTTCTTCATGTGTTTGATTGTTAGCTATGGAACACATCTCAAAATGTCTTTTCACATCACTTAAAAAATAAAGAAAAAAAAATTTGAGAAGGGATGTATCCTGGCAGAACTCCAATTGTAATGGCAGTGGAACTACAGCTTCTTAACATTCCAGCTACAAATAAGTTGTACCTATCAACAAAGTAGTACACGTTATTACTGAAATTTTCATTATTCACAACTTTCTTTGAGAAGAAAACATGACCAACTTAAATCTGGATGTATGAGTGAAAGAATGATGACAAATTACTAATAGTATTTACTCACTATACGATGGATCTATCTCTGTCACAATATCATGTAACAATGAATGAATAATGCAGATTGTTGGACTGAGGTCAATCGTCTTAACAGGAGCAGTTTTATTTTTAATAAATACAATCAAATGAAAAGCTATCTATAAGGCTAGTCAGACAACTAGAACAACTCTTATGAAAAGAATGATTGGAAATGTGACTCGTATCTATTGAATATTTGTCATGTGATAGGTACTATGATAGTTACAACTTTTCCAGTCAATATGATCACTCCCATTCTTTAGATGAGAAAATTAAAACTCCGGGTGGATTAAAAAAAAAAAACTTTCCCAAGACAGACAACTGTCCTGAGAGAGTCAGGAAATAAACCTGGACTTTTCTGAATACAATGCACTTAGACATTTATTTATACTACTTACGGTATAAATTTATGTAGGGCTGAGTAATGTTTGGCATCTGTGTATTTAGATTTCTTTATTTTATAACTACATTTTTTTTTTCCAGAAAGATCAATGGATTTAGGCTAACAGAATCATAGTCATTTAGCCTTATAAAATAAACTATTTGTTTTTAAAATGTTTGATGGGATCCACTATGATTAAACTATTCCTAGTATAATGAAATCTATGCACTTGATTTTATCTAATGCATTAACCAAATATAACTGGCCTCATAGCAATTTTGATAAGCAAAATTATAAACAGAAAAATAGGCAGGAGGTATATTCTGAGCATCAATACTTTTCTTTCTTTCTTTCTTTCTTTCTTTTTTTTTTTTGAGACGTAGTCTCGCTCTGTCGCCCAGGCTGCAGTGCAGTGACACAATCTCAGCTCACTGCAAGCTCAGCCTCGGGGTTCATGCCATTCTCCTGCCTCAGCCTCCCGAGTAGCTGGGACTATAGGCGCCCGCCACCACGCCCAGCTAATTTTTTTGTATTTTTATTAGAGACAGGGTTTCACCGTGTTAGCCAGAATGGTCTCCCTTGTGATCCGCCCGCCTCAGCCTCGGAAAGTGCTGGGATTACAGGCGTGAGCCACCGCGTCCGGCCCAATATTTTTCTTAAATGGGATAATTTTAAGATAATCTTTGCTCTAGTATTCTTTGCAGTATGAGCCTGCTTGTCCTTTCCTTTGAGCACTAAGCTTTTCAGGAAACCTACATTAGCCAAGAAAATGACACCAGTCTCAGGTGAGTATGGTTGTGAAGTAGACAGATTCAACTGCATGGGCATAAGAACTACTACAACATCCTCCAATCTCAGAAGAACTATGTCTGAGAAAAGCTTGCCATTACTCCTGGCAAGAATAGAGAATTATTTCTCTGGGGATTATGGACATTATGAATTGTCCTGAAGGCAAAAGAACACCAAAATATGTGTTCTTCTAACTGTTACCAATTCAAGAATTTAGAGCCTCTCTACCATCTGCTGAAATTAAAGTAAATTAAAAGAGAGAAAGAGAGACAGAGAAGAGTAAGTCCTCATTTAACATCACTGATAGGTTCTTAGAAACTGTGACTTTGAGTAAAATGACCAATTCGATCATAGATTATTTTATGAAAACAAGAGTTAAGTTCTTATGGCATATTTTGGTTACAAAAATATTATTAGACTTCTATGTGAACACCAAAACATTTCTAATAATAAACACTGAAATAAATGTGAGGTATACATACATTTAAGAACAAGTAATAAAAACAAGTAAGGTGATTATTTACCCAAGTATTCTGGTTCAGGGTTGCAAGTAGTCAGAGCCTCTCCTGGCAGCTCAGGGCACCAGGTAGGACCCACCGTGGAAAGGATGCCATCCCATCACAGGGCACACTCACACAGGCACTCACACTCAGACTGGAACAATTCAGACATGCCAATTAGCCTAACATGTACATATTTAGGATGTGGAAGAAAACGTGCATCCAGAAAAACATCCATGTAAACACAGGGAGAGCATGCAAACTCTACACAAACAGTGGCCCCAGTCAGCAATCTGGTTTTTTGTTTTGTTTTGTTTTGTTTTTTTCTCATCAACGTTAAATGAGACAACACTGAACAAAACAATGTTATTCTAGGGTCTGCTGTATTAGGATTTAGAAACATTACAACCCCAACAAATCACATGAGCTTTTTCTTCCCCGTCTCCTTCCAAGTTTGCCTAGGAATTTACTTAAAACAGAGGAGCCTTTGTTGGGTATGGCAATATTCGACTTGAAAATCAACAGTCATGATATTTGACAGACACCCATAAGGGTTGCATCGAATAGGTTAGAATATTTGTTCTTGTTAGTCATTTTGAATTGGCTTAAAAGCACATGCCCAGGTAATTTGACAGTAGTAGAGATTTTATGAGCATCAGTGGCTTCTTTGTATGTTAATAAATTCCTTACTGACACCCCCGGTCCTCATAATAATTTCATTACTGTGGTATATTTGAATGTGAATCCAGTTGGCTATGGTAAATGTTGTGGTTAGACAAGTGTAATTATTTTTAAAAACTGATGCCTTTCAATCATTGTATTCACTTCTTATGGGCATGTGCGTGTGTAACCTAGAGATAAAATTTAGAATCAGATGGTATTTACTACCAAAGGAAGTATACCTTATGTGTGTGATCAATAGCCCAGTACATTGGACCTATGCAGTTTAATGAAATTTTATTCACTTAGTCTGAATGGTTGCTCTTGCACTTTACATGAGTATTTTATCCCATGTATGATTTTATAATATGATTCATCGATCATTTAGAAGATTTTGGTTCAATGATTTATTTAGATTTTTCAAAAGTATAGATACATTTCACTTACAATATAAGAAGATCACATTTGTTGTTATCATTAATCTCATTAATTTCATCATAAGAAACCTTAAGTATTTGGAAGAAGTCAAGCTCACAGTGGCTAATAAAAGCTTTCCTAAATTATAATTTTTCACTTGCAAGTCAATTGTACCATTGACAAAAATACTATCAATAGATCTTCTTAAATTGACAGGTTTTCTTTATTTATTCTCCAGATTATATCCACTTAAAACTGAAATCTGAATAATCACAATTTATCTTCTTTCAAATAAAAATAATATTCTGTGAAACTGGGAAACTGGCATCTCATCCAAAAGCACAAGTACTTTTCCAAGAGACAATTATCTGACTTTAAAATCTCTTTCCTTCTAATATATCTCTCTCCAGTTCATTCTACCACATCATCCCCATAAAATCACTAACATGCTTTCTGTCACTACAGATTACTTTGCATTATAAAAATGGAATTACATGGTATGGTATGTACTCTTGTATCTGTTTTTTTTTCATTAAGCATAATTATTTTGTGATATAGTCAGGTCATTGAATATTAGGTACTTAAGACTTTTTATTACCAAAGTGTATTCCACTCTGTATAAATATCACAATTTGTTTATCCATTCGCCTATTAAGGGGTACTATGTTGTTTCCAGATTGGGGATTGTATTAGTCTGTTTTCACACTGCTCGAAAAGACATACCTGGAACTGAGCAATTTACAAAAGAAAGAGATTTAGTGGACTTACAGTTCCATGTGACTGGGAAGGCCTAAAAACCACAGCAGAAGGTGAAAGGCACATCTCACATGGTGGCAGACAAGAAAAGAGAAAGTTTGTGCAGGGAAACGCTCCCTTATAAAACCTCCAGATCCCATGAGACTTCTTCACTATCATGAGAGCAGCACAGGAAAGACCTGCCCCCATGATTCAATTACTTTCAATTACACAAGGAATTCAAGATGAGATTTGAGTGGGGACACAGTCAAACCATATCTAGGCTATAACAAATAAAGCTGCTATGACCATCTCTCTAGATGTCTTTTTGTGGGTATATGCTTTCATTTATCTTTGCAATGGAATGGCTGGATCATATGGTAGGTAGGTATGTGTCTAGTCTTTTAAGAAATTACTATGTCCTCTAAAGTTACACTATTTTACATTCACACTAATAATAATTCTAGTCTGTGCTACTCCATCTTGACCATAAAAGTAGTTTTAATCATTTTTTACATTTTGCTCTTATGAAAACTTCATTGAAACACAGAGATTATTAAATGTTTAATAAAAATAACTTTTTAAAAAGCTTTCTGAATGCTGATATTTGCTGAAACTCTTTCTTATACTTGTATGGCATTCGCAGGATTTCTACCAAGTATGCTCAATAATTTCAACATTAGATAATTTTACTTAGTGAGAGAGGAAAATAAACTTGCTTTCAATGACATTTCTTCATTTTATGAAATCTATATTGTCTATAGGGATATTACAAAGACTAGAATCTCTATATTTTGCTTTTATATTTAAATATTCAGAAAATGTGAAAGCAGACAACAAATATCTGCTCCAGGGAAATATTTAGAGTTTGTTGGAGTGTAATGGACTCTCTTTGGTAAACTCATCATTCAAGGTAAGAGTTTTTAAAGTTTAATTCTTTCCATTATTGTCCGATTTTAAATCATTTAGAGACAGCAAATGTCTATGTTACTTTTAAAGTTCTGATTGAATAGCATTGCATTTTTACTTAAAAAATAACTCCCCTTTTCTGAAGATTTCATTGTCTTTATTAAAACTAGAATTTAATAAATGTATATTTGTTGTCTGTATTAAAATGTTAAATTTATTTCTCTACTTGTATCTTATACAATGTGTTTTATTAGAAATGTAGACCATACCCCAGGTGGAAACCTAGCCTATTTTAGAATTTATTCTTATTTAATAGGGATATACTCATCTGTGATATAATTTTATGAACATATTTCATATTTCATAACCATCATTTTGATGCCATATATATTCAGTTTAGATGTTGGTAGTGATAGTGTGGGATACATTGATTAGTAAGCTATAAGCTAATTGAATACCTCATTGAAGTAGCTGCATTTCTTCCAGACAATACATTTTTATTGAATAAATAAAGGTTTCTTTACATTTCTTGATTATTATTATTACTATTTTGAGACAGAGTCTTGCGCTGTAGCCCAGAATGGAGTGCAGTGGTGTGATCTCGGTTCACTGCAACCTCTGCCTCCCAGGTTCAAGCCATTCTCCTGCATCTGCCTCCCAAGTAGTAGGAATTACAGGCGTGCACCACCATGCCTGGCTACTTTTCTTTATTTTTAGTAGAGATGGGGTTTCACCATCTTGGCCAGGCTGGTCTCAAGCTCCTGACCAGTATATGTGAGAGAACTATTTTTTTTCAGATGAGAATCTGAATTGGTGGTGAATTGTAATTATAGCTAAAATGTATTGGCCGCTTAATATACCAGCCTCTAAGCTAAGTTCTTTACATATACTATTTTCTTCAGTCCTTAACAGGCCTCATAAACAAGGTACTATTATTAACTCAGTGTTACTGATGAAGATAATGAGGTGAGTTGAAGTAATTTGCTAAAGAACACAGAGCTAGGAATTAGCAGAGTTAAGATGGAAACCAAGCCAATCTGAATCCACAGACTTCAATTCACTATATTTGTAATGATAATAGGTATACAGTCTATTTTCATGAGAAGGAAGAAATTTCCTGCCTCTAGTTTTGTATTTTGGAGCTATATTGCTATATTATGCATATTATAACAGCTTCTGTAGTATAAAAGAAGACTGAGAGGTATAAACATTTTCAGAAGTCTTCTTTATGTTAAAAAAAGAAAGCAAGACAGTTCGGCTTTGACTCACAGATAAATATAAATGAAACAGGTATTTGTAGCAAAATCAGAAACTCCAAAAGACTATGAAATATTCGTAACAGCTGTTCCAGAAAGAAAAGCAGAATGTTTCTCATTGAATTATTATCTCTGCAAACGTTGTTGCATATCGCCAGATATCACTGTACCAAAATTCACAGACAAAATTTTGTTTAGTGGGAAATGTGTAACTTACAGGGAAAAAATGTATTTTTATTTTATTTTATTTTATTTGGGGGGATGAGAATCAGTCAAGGAGACCAGGGTCTTTATTTTATTTTATTTTTTTCGTTTTTTTGTTTCAATTCACATTGCAAACTGCTTTCAATGTTTCTCATTGAATTATTATCTCTGCAAACGTTGTTGCATATCGCCAGATATCACTGTACCAAAATTCACAGATAAAATTTTGTTTAGTGGGAAATGTGTAACTTACAGGGAAAAAATGTATTTTTATTTTATTTTATTTTATTTGGGGGGATGAGAATCAGTCAAGGAGACCAGGGTCTTTATTTTATTTTATTTTTTTCGTTTTTTTGTTTCAATTCACATTGCAAACTGCTTTCTTTTTTTGTCATTTTTGATATGTTATCTGTGTGTTTTTATAACGGAGACAGAGCAAGTTGTAAGTTCTGTTACTTTGCTAAGTGAGCTTGAATGGATAACATCCTCAAGCATAATGTCAAAGATAACCAAATCGAATGTCATTTAGTTTACTATATAATATGGTCACTGGCAAACTCAAATGAGAACATGCTCTCACTAATTGGATCTAGGGATAATATCTAAGAGATAATTTATAAAGCTCCTGGATGCAAGGTAATTCATGAAGTTCACATGTCCAAAGCAATGCCAAGAAACAGAAAAGTGACCCCCCAAAATATAGGCAAGAACATTGATTAGGCTTCAGTGATATGGACAGCAGCTTTTAGTATGACAACGGAGTGTTTAGACGCTCTAATTTCTGTCAGGAAGGCATCATTCTTTGAATTAGTCACTTGGAACTTGTGATCCCTAATCCTTTGGACTGAGATAATACAGAGAGCCTCTCACTTAAGAAAGATGGTGATGGGCAAATGAGACTAGTTCTGATTTGTGTTCTAGGGAAGATCCCTCTTTCTCCTACTTTTTCTTGACGTTGCCTTTCCTCAGTGTGTGGTACTAGACTGACATGGCCTCAAGACTGTGATCTCATCAAGCTTGATAACCTCTTAAACCAGAGAGAGAGACCTATGCCACAGGTACCACACTGAAGCTTTCTGTCCACCACTACCCCAAATCGTTTGAATTGATAGTATTGCCTTTCTCAGTAATGTATTTACCTTTCCGTATTCTAACTCATTAAAAAGTCAGTCACAAAATATGAAAAAATGCCAAGAAAGTTTAGTATTCTTGGACAAATTAAAGCTTAACTGTCAACAAAAGGGCTTTACTGATTAAAGGAATTCATTGAAGACAAGCTGAAAATGTTTCCATTATTGCTGCTGTTTTCTGTAAAAAGTTGAGGTTGTCATTTTTGGGAGCATAGTATGAAAAGCTATCACCATCAAATCAGTCAGTGTTTCTTAAAGTCCTTGCCATAAAATATTAGTATATGTGTGATTCTGTTTACTCTTAAGGCTGTGTCATTCTTGCAAATAAAATTGATGTTAACAATATATATATTCTACAGAAATCCTATACATGGTGTTCCATAAAATAAAATAAAATTAAAAAGTTTTGGAATCAAAATAAAGCTTTAAATTTACAATTTTGACATGTGATTCTGTGTAATGCTATAAACTTTGATGGGAGACCATAATTGTTATTCTAATACCCAATAATATTCACTTAATTAATAATTCTTTCATTAAACAATTTTAGGTATCTCTAATGATTAGTTAAAATATATGAAGAATGTTATAAATGTTTTATAAGAAAGAAGAAATCCATTACCTTGTTGTCAGATATGTTTTAAATCACTGCAATGTAAAGCATCATTGACTAGTGCACTTCATAGGCATCTTGAACACGCTCATAGCACATATAGGACAAAAATTCTGACAATATCCTTTGAGACAGTTCCAAATGCTCATAAGAATTTATGCACAATTTTCCAGTATGTCAAGGGAGAGTATTTAGAAAAGATAGTAATATGTTTTCTGCAATAGACAGATTATCTATCAACACCACCTCAACGAAGAGTGTATTCTTGAGAATTCTAAAGATTTTGATTATTTTTTCCAAATCCCAAATAGACTAGTGTTTTGGTGAACTTTGGAAACACCAGCTGAGATCAAATAGGCACTGCCCAAATTAAGTGCATTAAAGTATCTAACTTCTAAATGAGTAGAATGCTGATTCAATAACCTGAATTCCTGCTGCTGTCTTTCCACTTTATTAGAACTGATATTTATTTGGTTATTTTTAAAATCTCTTATTTCCTAACATATAAGATTATATTTCCTTATAAAATTATCCTTTTCAAATTAAACACATTTTGACACATATTATTTATATTGTTACTCAATTCAAAATATGTCCCAATACTCATTGTGTAACTTCTTTATGCATTTCTTAATTAAAAGTATTAAGGGTAATTTTATAGTTATCTTTTTGTTACTGCTTCTAATTTATTTCTACTGTGGCTCAAAAGCATGTTTTGTATAATTGAATCCTTTGAAATTTTTAAAGGCTTGATAAATGGTCGAAGATATGCTTAATTTTTGAAAATGTTTCAAGTGTAGTTGAAAAGAACATGCATTCCGACTTCTGGGAAGGAGTGCACTGCATTTCTCAACTAATCTCTTTTGTTAATCATGCTTCTCTAAGTTTCTATATCCTTACTAATTTCATGTAATTGTTTTGTGCAACTTTTCATGAGGTGCGTTAAACTTCCCATTATGAATGTAGATTTATCAATTTTGTCTTTTATTTGGGTCAATTTTTATTTATTTTGAGGCTGTGCTTACTTGCACGCAAATTTATAAATCTCATCTTTCTGATGATATTAACCTTATATTACTATGAAATATTCTTTATTTCTCACAATACTTTTTCCTTTATAAATCTAAATTTAATATAACTACAGTAGCTTTATTTTGATCAATTATTTAATGATGTATCCTTTTTCCATTATTTTACTTTTGATATTTCTTTCTTCTTGCATGTTGTGTCATATAGTTGAGTTTTTAAGAAATCAAGGCAGACAAATAGACAAAATTTGTATTTTGTCTATTTATATCTAATATAATCACAGATATACATTGGTATCTAGGTTTCTAATAACATGTATGTTAGACTTCCTCATGATAATATTTATGTATCTTTCCCTCTCTTCTGTATTTACTTTTGCTTTCTTGTCTTTTAAGATATATTTCAATGCAATAATTATCTTTTCAGCTGTGTTTGCTCTCCTGTTAAAACTATTTGTTGACTTCCGTGAGTCCACAGTGTCCTGATTATTTTCGTATTTCATTAGATGTTTTTGTCACTCTTCTTGGTTGATTTATCCTATGCTGCAATGCTTTAGAGGTATTCCTTTCTTGGTCTTGGACCCTCTGTAATCTTACTCTTTCTTCATTCACTACAGAAGTCTTACAAATCCAAATATTATCTACTTGTGAACTCTCTTATTTATGTCTTCCCCTGTCATTTTCTCTTCTGACCTGAATGCCTGTATATTAAAATATTCAAAAGTTTCAGGAATTCTTTCCCACATTTTTTTCTCTTCATTTCTGTTATTTTGCTGTTTTGCTGACATTCCTTCACAGGTTAAGTGCTTCTAATTTAAGAAAGTCCTTTCTCAATCTCTTGCTGTATCCTAACTAGGACTCTTTCTCTCCTTCTTGTAATTTTGTATTGTTTGTTGACTAAGTTATCCTTACAAATTATCTACATGTTTATACTTCTTTTTTCTTCATCCTCAGTCTACTACCGTCTAGATCTGTCCCTATCATTTTATGCAAACGTTTCCAGTAACATACCTAATTCTCATTGCTATTAATTGTAATGAGAATATTGTAATTCTTATGCTTGCCCTAGCTTCATGCATGTATACCTTGTCAGTTCTCACTTAAACACTTTCTTCACTTGGCTTTCTTTACATCACCTGGTTTTCCTCAATCCTCATACACCTTTACTTCTTTGTCTTCTTCATAGATTTATTTTTCTCTGTCTCTCTTTAAATCAGGCATTACCAGGGTTCTCAATTAATTATACTGGAATAAATTAGGTTTCATTTGTATGTGTGTGTGTGATTCAATAGTGCCTTTTTAATACTCTTAAAATTATTTATCAAACGGTATTATGTCTACTTGATAATTTGTCACTTTCCTCTACTAGGGAAACATTTATTGAGGGATGATATTATGAATGAAAAATGTTTACATATATTCAACATTTGGAAAATAGTAGCCTGTGATAAATATTTGTTTGATGTATAAAGGCAATGGAGTCATTAAAGGTGTGGCACCCTGATATTGTCTATACTTGGCATAGGTAAAAGTTTTCCATCAAAAATTGATTTGAACCTCTTCCTACTGCTGATAGCCACATCCATTATCCAAATTAGTTCAAAAAATTTTTTTGAATATGCAAATTATGTATAGTTTTATGGATAAGTGAATCCCTGACTTTCATGAGTTCATAATCTATTTGGAGATAAAAACTGCAAAAATGACACAAATTTGGCTGCATTATATAAAATTTACACAACTGGTTTAAAACAATAGTATATTATATCAGTTCTGTCTAATAGAATTTTAAAGTAAATCATTCATATAATTTAATTTTTTTCTAGTAGCCACATGGAAAAAGTAAAAACAAAAATAAGTAAAATTAACTGTATTAACATTATTTATTACAATATATACAAATGGTTACTATTTCAACAACATAAAAATTATTGGGACATACTACATTGTGTTTTTCATTATAAAGTTTTCAAACTTTAATGTTTATTTTGTGCTTACAGTATATCTCAATTTAACCTCTGAATTTTCATTGCAAATATGACATGTAGCTATAGATATCATAAAATGTAGCGTTCAAGTAGTTTCATCTAACCAAGGTTTTCCAAAATTATCTTTCTTTGAAAATGTGTGGCGGGGCGCGGTGGATCATGCCTGCAATTCCAGCACTTTGGGAGGCAGAGGCGGGTGGATCACGAGGTCAGATCAAAGCCATCCTGGCTAACACGGTGAAACTTCGTCTCTACTAAAAATACAAAAAACAAACAAATTAGCCAGGTGTGGTGGCGGGTGCCAGGCAGAAGAATGACGGGAACCCAGGAGGCGGAGCTTGCAATGTGCCTAGATCACACCACTGCACTCCAGACTGGGCGACCGGGCGAGACTACGTCTCAAAATAAGAAAGAAAAAAAAAAAAGTATGTCAAGTATCAAAATAATGTTTTTAAAATCTGCATTTTATAGAAAACTATGTTTCTTTATAATTTATAATTTGGTTTTCAAATAAAAGCATATACGTTAAAATCTACAGATGTTGAAATTGCACAGCTTCTTCAGTTATTCTGTTTGCTTCGTGTTATGTTCATTAAATTGAAAGGAACATTGCCTGAATTGAAGAGTAATTATAACTTTATTAATATCTAAAAAGCTCCTTTTGGATTTTTCTTCTGTTTTTCAGGCAAAGCCTATGACTCTGTGGATTATTAAAAAAACAAACAAAAAACAAAAAAAAAAACTTTTGAATATTGACTCATGATAGAAAAATGCAGACTCATGTCTGAATATCTACAGCTTCAGCTTCAGCACTGTCTTTTACTTTACACAACTCAATCTATTACAGGTCACAATAAATTTTTCCTTTCATTTTCATTGGTGCTTCAATTTTTTTTCATTGATATGCAGTGTGATATCAGTGAGAAAACATCAACCATACTGTCACTTTTTGTTTTTGATTATTGAATAATTGGTAAGCATTTATTTTGTTTCATGAATAATCTGGAATTTGAAATAACAGTACAGTCTTTGTAAGACTCTTCACAATTCAGCCAGTAAACATTTGCAACAGACACATGATCATTAAATATTTTTTTTCTTTCAGTGGTTCCACAAACTGTTGATGTTTATAGCATTTACATGTATATTCCAAAAACTTTTAAGAAATGTATTCCTGACACCTTTTATACTCTTTATTTCAGAAAATTGAAGACAAATATTTTAAATATATATGATATAATCCAATAAAACAGAAACATTTGTCTGTTTCAGAATTCCAAGAAATTCGGAACATAATATAATCTAGCAGGAATCTTTTCTTTGAGAGATGTAAGGAATTTTAAAATTTTCTAAGATATAAATTCAATTTATCAGGCTACAAATGGAATTGGCATTTATTTATAAATTTGAAAATCCTTTGAAAAAAGGACATGCCCAAAATATTAATTGATTAGTGTGATCTGTTGTGCAATTCATCTAAACCAAAAATATGCAAATGTTAAAATTTTGAATGAATTGATCACTAGTATTATTAGAAAGATCTTATATGAGCAATTGGTTGGTGGTAGTTGCAAATCTTTTACTTCTTGTGAAATATATTTTTCTTTTATTGATAATTTTCTAATGAAATTTTCATAACTAAAATAACTTATTTTTACTCTCTGTCCATATGATCATAATACCTCATTTTTTGAATGAGATTTGAAGGCAATCCATTGAAATGCAAATTTAATACCTGGGTTCCTACACAGTGAAGTTGTTGCTGAGAAGCCTGGCATAATGTTACAAGGAGTACTTATAATTTGGGTAATTTACCTTGATTACTTATTTTAGCCCATGTTTTACCTTATGTTAGGTATCTTATCACAGAAGTTATTTATCTTACACATGGTCTACTTTTCAACTTTGGAAATTCAGTGGCAATTGTCTTGTTGAAATAGACTCATTTCAGGTGTTTCCAAGAGAATAATAGATTAAACCAGAAGTTTCATGTATTTATGTCTTAAATAAATGTGTTATCTAGATGTCTTAAATAAATGTGTCACATAGATGAAAGGACTGAATTAAATCAATGTAGAAATATAGCATAATCAGAAGATTTTTTGGTCAGAATGTTATCAAAACAAATTAAATTAAATAGGGCAGCCCTATAAACTATTTAACTTTGGATTGACCTAATCAACCATACTGGAAATATTGAAAATGCTCGCAGCCTCCCATGTTACCACAGCACTCAGAGCCATACCATCAACAATGGAGCCTCTAGTCTGTTCTTTCCATCAGCTGTGGCTCCTGCCAGCCCCATCACCCCCCAACAGGCCTTGGTTGAGCACTTTCAACTTTTACTTTACTTACTCCCCTGTAGGTCCAAAGTTGATCAACTTACCCAACCTCTCCCCTTTTCCCTACTATTTTTTACATGAGTTATGTAAATCCAACAAGTGTATGCTCAATTTTCATAAGCCTGAGAGATAGCTTCTTTGGGAAAATTTTTCTTAGATATTAATGTATTCTTTTTACAGTATAACTTTAGAGGATGCATATATTTTCAACTTATATTCACATTTCTAACTTCCTGAGAGATCCTCAGGGTAATTCTCCAAGTACTTACTAAACGAGAAAAAAAGGATACACACAGGAAATACAAGTACTGAGTCTACAGAGTGAATATATGAGAATCGAGAAGTATTTAAAGGTATAAAGTGACCCAGTCTATTGTCTTTACTTTCTCATATACCTCATTTATCTATGAAATATTTTCAGAGGGAGAGACTTTTAGTAATTCCCAGGGTTTGAGTTTCAGATGCATGAATGTGGACAGACAAATGATCAGACACTGTTTTCCAGGACTTCATATAGATTTGAAACAAAACAAAACAGAACAAAGTGGAATTAATTCTGAAGTGTCTTGATTTTTTATTTTTTTAAAATATCTAATGAGCATGATTTATGGTTGAAGCATGCATATGAATAAAATTAGTCATCAGGAGCAATTTAGCATTTCAGATTCTCATTCACTGAACTCACAACCTTTTAATAAGCACACGTTCTTAAAAGTCAGGATTGTTTTTAGGGTGTTTTTTGTTCCATTATACCTTGTGCATTTTACCTAGTATTGTACTGATTTTTATACAGTAAAACTAATATCAATTTTAAAAGACCAAAATATAGATTGTAACAATTTATATAAGACAAATTATTAGATTCATCATATATTTCATTTTAAAGAAATATTAATAATATTTTCATTTTGTTTTCTTTTTAATGAAAGAATATTATGTTAGCAAAGTTATAACATCTTGGCTTCTTGGCCTATCAATTTTGAGTGTTTCCTGTAACATCAGTGTTTTGTTTCTAAGTTGTTTTACTGCAGCAGGCAGGACATCTAACTAAATACATTGCTTTCCTGAAACAGCCTGGACTCTAATTCTGTAGCAGTCCGGTTACATTACCATCTTTCAGGAGGCCTGTCACTAAGCTATGGCAGTAGGAAAGAGGAGCAGGAAAGGAACATTGATGAGGGCAGTTGCATTCAGTGATTTCCCAAGAGAAGACAAACACCAATCTGCGGAAGGACTTTGGCGGCTGGCAGGTAAAATCGGGACATTGCCTTTATTTCCAACATATTAGGAATGTTTAATACGGCCTTTCTCAGCTGGATGGAGAAAACGCTGACAGACCCTGACCTTTCATCAGTGAAATCAAGAAATGTGAAGGTTATTTTACCTACCCTTAAGTAATAAATTCATAAGCTTTACAATCTCCATGAAAAAAAGAATGTGACCTCATTGTATTTTTTAAGTAATAATCTATTTGTTTGTTGCAATTTCAGAAAAAAAATATATATGTTGTGGCATTCATTAGGTTTTATTTTTGATCTACTAAATGAAGGTAATGATACTTCCTTCAGAAGAAATAATTTCTTATCTTTCTGGTATATACTGGTCCATGTGACGGTAGATAAGAAAGGCATAAACATCATGCATAATTTCAAGATACAAAGTGGTTTTCTCTAATTCATGCATAATGGTGTCTGAGATATCTCTCTGCTGGCTAGCTTCTTGACTTATTGTTTACCTGTGGGATCCCTCCCTCCATTCACACTGAAGTCGTTCCCCCTGTTTCCGATATGCTTTCACACCATCATAGATTTACCCATGCTGTTCCTCTTCCTGGGACATTCTCATCCTTCTTTGCCTTCTCGGCTGGATCACATTTCAGTTTTTCCAGGAGTCCTTCTTTAAATGCTATAATCTGATAAATTCAGATGTCTCTTCTTTGTGCTCTCATACCACCTAGTGTAGTCTGTTATCCTAGCACCTTTTACTAGAAATGTAAGACTAATTATTTATTTAACGTGTCGTAACAGTGTCTGAATTGTCTTTGTCTCCAATGCATGGCATACTTGCTAATATGCAGCAGGCTTATATTAATTATTTAAATAAATACATTAATGGAATTGGCTTTTTAATACTTCTTAAAAAGAGAATAAGCTTTTCCTCCATAATTTAAAGTTGAACTCATTTGACAATTTCAATAGTAACTTTTTCCCACATAAAAAGGTTGTTACAGGAAATAAACTACATACTTTTAGTTCTATGTGTTCTCTAATTTATAGAGATTTACCTCTATCACTATTTTAATCTTGAAGTTTATAAAAATATTTTAAACAAGTCTAAATGTGTCCACCATTCATTTGTTCGTGGATTCTTCTACTTTTTCCTTGTCTCTACTCCCCTTATGTCCACTTTTCAAGAGCACAGCCTGAAAATCCTACATCTTTTATCTTATTACCTCCATTGATAAAAGCCCACTTTTGTTAAACCCAGATCTGCTAACTCAATCCACCCCATTGTCCAAGAGACCAACCAATTAATCTATAATTTTGCTCATTCTTTTTCTCCTGTTGTATTTATTCCTCTTTCTTTATGTTTCCCTAATGAATGACTTCTCACAGATATGGAAACATGCTCTCTCTCTTATTTTAAAAAACTATTTCCCCACTCTACATCTTCTCTTTCTATTAATTTATTTTCTTACCTGTAGAGTAAGTACTCCTCAGAAGTTGCTCATGCTTACAAGTCTATTCCTTTTCTTTGCACTCTCTTGAACCTCTTTGGTCAAGCTTTCCTCGACACCCCATCAGCTTAACCTGCCCGAATCAAGGTCATCAAGAACATCACCGTTGTCAGCTACAATTGTTAAGCCTCATAGCTCACCTTGGAGCTCATTTTAAGTAACCATCAGCAGGACTCATGAGAATAGTTGATTGCTATCTCCTCTTTAAAATAATCTCTTCATTTAACTTTCATAACATGTCACCTATTGTTTCCAAAAGTAGGGTGTCTGCCCCAAGTGCAGTCAGAAAGTTTATTCATTGTCTGTAGAGAAGTGGAAAATGATAACATGACTTACTAATATGCTTTGTTTTTATTATTGTCACCATTAGCTGGCAATACTATTTCCTAGGGGAAAAAAATTTTTTTTTTTTTTTCTTTTTTTTTTTTTTTTTTAGAAATTGTAGTTGCTGTAAAATTTTAATAATTTATATTTAATCTTCATGTTAGCACTTTTTCAACCTTTGATCCACACAGAATCAGCTGGAAGCTCTCCTTCTCAGAGTATGTTTGTGACAATTTGCGATTGCTTAAGCTGCTTTCCAAAGTGGTTTGTATCTCAAATCCCTGTGGATCCCGCATTTGAACAATGGGTTTAAATAAGAGTGATGCACCAGGGAATATAAAGATGGACAGATTACGACTTAGTTCAATTCTGTCATTCTGTGTTAAACTTGGATTTTTTATTTGTGTATAGAATACAGAGTGAACTGCAATGTGTAATGTTTTGGTTTGCTGTATGCTATAGGGCATACATGAAATAGTCTATTGAATTTGAATTATATTTTTAAATGGCAATTTAGTATTGTTTTAGCTGTTGTTTGTTTTAAAAATAATGAGGAGATGAGACACTGCAATTTTATTACAGATTAGTGTGACAGCATACTAATTCATTTCATTATTTGCACTATGAAATTATTTTTATATTTTATTTCTTAGCTGAAATCGGATGACTTAAACAACAGAAATGTATTGTCTGACAGTTCTGGAAGCTGAAAGTTCAAAATTAAGATGTCAACAAAGTGAGTTCCTTCTGAAGATCATGGGGGAAGGATCTATTCCAGGACTTTTTTTTTTTTTTTTTGGCTTTTGGTGGCTGTCTTCTCTCTGGGTTTTTCACAGTATCTACCCTCAATGTGTATACATCTCTTTTTTCTAATTTCCTCGTTTTATAATAATACCAGTCACATTGAATTATGGCCCACTATAATGAACTCATTCTAACTTGATTAACTCTGTAGAGACTATATCTCTGAAAAATGTCACATTCTGAGGAACTGGGGGTTAGGACTCCAGGATATATTGTGTGTCAGATGGGGATGAGGAATACAATTCAACCTGTCACATGTATTTTACATTTAACTAAATAAAAAGTTAACTGTTTGTGCTTTCAATGTCTGGCCATAATTTTTTTTACTTCATTTCATAATTCATACTAAAAATAATTTTGTTGTGTAAAGAAATGAGTGTTAAAAAATTATCCACTCCAGGTGTCAGATATTCCAGGTATATTGACTACACCTTAGCCTCCTAATTTTGCAGTTAAAACTTTCTGCCCACGCCTCAAACACGTTTTAAATACCTCTCTGCACTAAAATCTCGCACATATGTATCTCCAGCTCCAACTTTTCCTTTGAACAGCAATTTCTGTTTGCAAATACCTTCTATTCTATCAGTAAGATGTCTTATAAATGACAGAAAACCCACAGGTTCAAAGTTGAACTCTCATTCTTCCATCAAATTTGACTTTCCCTAAGTTGGATTTGTTTTGAAAATGGAAGCCCATCATTCAATTACTCATGCAAATTTTTGTAGTTATATAGGACTCCTTTTTGACCTATATCATATCTGAAATATAATAAAATCTTATTCTTTTCACCTTCAAAATATAACCAAAATTTGACTATTAAACCACCGTTAAGATTATTGCCCAAGTCACCAACATCTCCTGCTTGAACATTTCACTAGACTCATATATATAACTGGCCTCCCCTCGTATAGGCTTACCCTATTGGGGTTAACCTCAGCAAACCAGTCAATATATTTAATATTGTCAAATAGTATATATATACAAATTTTTCTTTTCAAACATTGTTATTGTTTTCTGTTTTTCTTCAGAAAAAGCCATGGCCCTAAACCTACAATGTCCTATGGGTTCCTCGTATATTTCCATTTCATTTTCTTCCTCTGGTTTCTTAACTGCTGTCACGATAACTTATTGTTTCCCCTCTCCATATGCCTGTCATTGAACGTATCAGGCCTTTACTCTCCTTAGGAGCTTTGTCCCTGATATTTATTTTTTTACAAAATGTTGTGCTCAAGATATTCAAATAGTGTACCCCCCACTTCATGTTTTCAATAAGACTTTCCACGGTCAATCTATTTGAAACTATATTTCCTCCCAATATATTGTCTTCATTGTGAATTCTTTTATTTTTTCTGGTATATTTTATAGCACTTAATCACTATTTTTTATACTTATTTTCCTTGTTCAATCACCGGAACATATCTGACAAACACCTCTGAATCAGTAAAAACTTTAGGATTACTTTTTTGTCTTTTGTTTATTGCTTTATGTACAGGCATTTATCTGGCTCATGGTAAGTGTTCAATAAGTATTATTAAGTGAATTTTTGAAAAGTGAATTCACAAACAAAACTAAAAATTTTAAGTAGGTCTCAATTTGTCAAGAAAAAAATGACAAATGTTTTAGATAAGGTGACATCAGCTGCTACACTAGATATACCTAAATTGTTAGCAGATTAACTTTGCCTAAGTAGTAGTTTGACAAATGTGTTCCGTGTCATCGGTTCTTCCTTAAATGATAATTCTAGGATTCTGACTCCTACGGCATGAATCAACCACTTTCATATACAGTTTTTAAGATCGTCTTGGCAGTTGTGTTCATTATAAGAGCATTATGGGAACACTTTTAAGGTCTTATCCTTGAATTGGTTTTCCAAATTTCCAGTCATATTCCATGGGCTAGCACTCAATCAGATGGCTACATTAGCTACCTGTCTAATTAGAAGAGGAAATGGATTTGATAAACAAGTAACATGTCTGACAGAGCAAACAATATAAAGGACAAAATAAATCTAGAATGTCTGCTTAAATTTGAATATCTAGTGGTGCACATTAGTGTTCAATGCATTATGAAGACATAAGTGTAAATATTTTAAGCAATTACAATTTTTAACTAAGTTTCAGTGTTTCAAATATAAAATTGTGACTGTCTTGCTTATTCCACAAAAAATTCAAGGAGAAATTATGTTTGTTATGAAACTTGTCTAACCAGATATCTGCGCTGTTGCATTTGTTATTGTTTTATGTTTACCTAGAAGGTGAATTCTTGAAACTAATGTAGTATTATGTTTTTACAGCTGTTCTTAACAATCTGAACATCTGGTTTTGTAAACTGCTTGTAACAAAAAAATTCACAAGCTAAGATTCATCCTCAAGAGCACAACTGGCATTTAAACAGCTTTCAGTAAAAACTTATTTTAAGGTCAAAAAATAAAGCAGAATCAAAAGTTATATTGACTCTTTGCCTGGAGGAAAATAAGAAGTTGCTTTAAATTTTCTAGGTATTATGGTAATTATTTTAATTTTGACACTCTGCATTTCCCAAATTAGATTCTATGGAGTAGTAATTATATGACATGACCAATACAGAAAATGTTTTGCTCCACTAACAAATATTTTTATATTAGCCTGGTGTTATGGTGCACATCTGTGTTCCCAGCTACATGGGAGACTGAGGCAGGAGGATCACTGGATCCCAGAAAGTTGAGGCTGCAGTGAGCTGTGATTTCGTGTGATTGCACCATTACATTCCAGCTGGGGCAACAGAACAGTTCCCTGGATCTAAAAAATCAAAAACTAGCAAACAAAAAACATTAAGAAATGAAAATATGCTATGTTACAGTTCTCCTCTAGGAGCATCAAAATAGCCATTAAGACAGTAAAGTCACTGAGGCATTCTTCGTTTTTGTTTAGCTGCATTTAAAAGTATGTTCACTCTTAGAACTTGCTGTGGAGAAATTATTTTGACAATGAAACTGTTTTTCTCACCTTAATGTTTATTAGTTTTCTAGGGCCATAACAAAATACCACAAATGGAGTGCCTTTCAACAACAGAAATAGAGTTCTGAAGGCTAGAAATCTGAAATCAAGGTGTGAACTGGGCCATGCTCCTTCTGAAACTTGTAGAGAAAGGTCCATCGTTGCCTCTTCCAGCTTTTTGTAGCCCCAGATGTTCCTTGGTTGGTGGCAGCATAACTCCAATGTTTGTGTCTTTCTTCACGTGTTTTCAAATTTCCTTGTTTTAAAAAAATGACATCAGTTGTGTTGAAAAATGACTCACCCTAATGCTCTCATTTTTGCCTGATTATATTTATAAATAACTTATTTCCAAATAAAGTTATATTCTTGGTTGCCAGGGTATAGGGCTTTAAGATGTATATTTTTGTGAAAGCATAATTTAACCTGTGACATCTGTTAACATGTTTTCTGAGGAACACAATTTGGAATATACTATGCTACATAATCACTTCTCTTAACTATTGCAGTGGAAGTGTGGGTGTTGTATGTGGGCTTTTAAAATTATGCCAAATTTGCAAAAAATTCAGGGCTAAAGGAAAATCTGTAAAGTTAATAATTATTTCATAACCACAATTTATCTAAACTATTCCTGTTCATGTGTACTAAACTGCCAATAGCATTAATAAAAATCACTCTGAATTCATAATCTGACAATTGATGAGCAATGTCAATGTAAAATATTAAAAAGTATATAACTTAAGACTACTATTGGAAAGATAAAGTTGAGAATGTCAACCATGACACTTAAGAATGTATATCATATATACTTTTTGTTTATCTTGAATCAAAGCCTCTATTTATTTATTTATTGGAGAAAATATGTTTGAAAATATAATATTCATCTAACTTCTGCTTTAGATTTCAGGTTACTTAAAACAAATTCTCTAGGGACCACTTTAAATAAACTAATTATACATATATTTATCACCCTAAATATATTCTTCAAGTTAATCAACACCAACTTGAAAAAGTGGTAATACTGTGAATTTATTTTGGTATTAACTATAAGACACATGCATATATATTTATGTACAAGTATCTATTTTTGACATAAAGTGAATATATCATGTCAAAAGCATTATTGCATTTAACACCCTACAGATCTCCAGAGAAATAGAAAAAAAATATTTTTTGAATGTATATAATCATTTTGTGCATCAGTGTTAAAATACATGATATTTAAAAAATGTTGTACAAGGGGTATTTGTTTTTCCTTGAGAAATTAGATTTCCTGCACGAAGAGTACTACACAAAGTTTTCTATAAGTTGCAAAATAATGCTTTTTATACAGTTTCAAGACAATTTACAGATATGACTTAAACTTGCGAAATAGCGGAAATAAAATGCAAGTTAATTAAATATTGTGTTATAAATCCTTTACTTTATATACTTCCAGAAAGAGAAAAGAACCAAATTAATTATTAGCTCTTCAGACTTGGAATATCTTTTAGGCTTCATTATACAAATAGAATAACAGGATCACTTTCTCAGATTTTATAAAACAAAATATTTATAACTTTTCAGAAATGAATGGCTTTTATATTTTGTATAACAAACCACTTTTCTACTATACATAGAATTTCTAGCTACCAATTCATACATGAGCCACCCTACACATATTATTCAATTTAATCAACAACTACCTGAAAATGTAGCAACATGAATTTACTTTAGTAAAAATTAGAGCAATTAGACTCAGGGTATTCTGTCATCCCCCTCCTCATTCTCCATGACAGACCAGGCATTCATTCATATTTTTATCTTTTGTAATACAAAGATGAATTTAGCTAGTTAATTATTTTGATGGTCTTGTGTCACAGGATGCTTAGAGCACCAACTTTTCACCCGGAAACCTATGTAGTGGTAGCATCTTTGCCCAAGTTTTGCTCAGGCTCGCTGGGCTCATTCCACCTTCCTGGCCCAGCCCACTGTGCTCAGCTTACACTACGGGCCTGGATTCCCACATCTGACCAGGGTGAGCCAGGTACAGAGCAGTGAGGGGTATGTGAGTGGGTGTGGGGTCCAGGCACTGTACACAGCCATGTGTTCTGGCAGGGGTGGGGTTGGCAGCTCCGGGCACTAGTACAGCCACTGACTCCATAAGAGGCTGTGGCTGGATCACAGGTAGGGCAAGCAGCTTCTACTGTGGGCACCAGGGAACACAGTCAAGCCCAAAAGCCTGGAGATGCCAGAAACTATAGAGCCCCAAAGAGGATGTCACAGCCTTGGCTCTGGGATCCCCTGGGACTGGGGTCCCCAAAGGGCCACAGCCCTTCTCTCCTCATTACCCACAGCATGGCAAGTTGGGGGCATGTTTCAGCCCTGTTTGTGTTACATTTCTTTCAGTGCTGCCATTCGGTGGGCCCCAAGTTCTTGTCCCACGTCCAGGATGAATGAGATATGTAGACAAAGAGGGTGAAAAAGGCAGACAGCAGCTTCATTGAGTGATAGAATAGCTGTCAGGAGACCCAAAGTGGTCAACTCCTTCCCACAAGCAGGTCATCTCGATAAATGTCCAGCTCTCAGCAGTGAGGAGACCTATAGTGGGTAGCTCCTTCCCTGTAGGCAAGTCATTCCAACAAGCTGAAGAAACCTGAAGTGGGTAGCTCCTTCCCACAGCTGGTTGTCCTGAGGTCTGTGTGAGTCTGGCTGAATACAGGGTTTTTATGAGCTCAGAAGGGAGGAAGTGCATGCTGATGGGTCCATGGGCAGGCCTGGAAAAAGCACCATAAGTTTTCACTTCGGGCCATGGACATCATCCAGAACTGGAAACCTGGCCCACAGGCTTCTGGCTGTTCCTGACTTGAAGGTGGGGTTTTATCAGGGACCTGCCCCTTTCTGCCCAGGAACCTGTCTGCCTCTTGTCATCACATGCCATCCACAGTTTCCAGGCTATTCATACTGAGGGGTGCCTGGAGGCCCATGTTGAGTGGCCCTCAGCCCCCTCTCTGGCCAATGTCCCATGCTCATCATTCCTCAAAGTCCAGAGGGGGCCAAGGCAGCAGGGAACTGTCCCATCAGCACTGCCCTAAGCGTGTGCACACCCAGCCAGGTCATGACAGCACCTGGGCTTGGCTACAACTTTGCTCTGCACTGGAGAGAGTACCAGGAGCACGGAGTGGCCAAGGAGTGAGAGCAGGCAGTACTGAGCCTACGGAGGAGGGGGAGCATCATGAACCCCTGAGACCACAGGGACACCAGGATCTGGAGCTGTGGCTGGGTGGGTGCAGCTATGCCTGGGAGCATGCAGCTCCTGCCCCACTGACTCCAAGGGGATAGAGCTCCTGCCTGTTCCTGGCCCCTTCTGGCTCCACAAAGCATGTAGCCCTAGCCGTGCCTCCCCCTCTGCAACTGGTGTCTTCACAGCAGCTACTCTAAATAAGTTGCTGATTCCATCAATCTCCACCCTGAAGAGGTACATCTAACTGCCATTAGAATAAGGATGATGACTGCTCTTAATTGCTTCATGTTGAGAGGGGACATTGTTTTGGTGAAAGAAGCAGCCAGACCTTCTCTCAGAGGCCTATCTAAGGGTCCCCAGTGAAAGGGAGCAATTGTCTGAAGCTCCATTTGCATGATGACCATTTGGAGTCTCATGGCCTGAAGGCAAGAAGAGACAAACTAGGTTATTAGAATACATGTATCAGAATGAAACAAGGGGGTAAGGACAGCTAAAAAATCCTGAGGCTGCTGACATGCCCAGATAACTGGTGGCTATAGTTATGCCTGCTAAGACTTGGGCGCAAGGGGGTTGGTTTTGGTAAGCTCTCTTGTTCTTATTTTCCCAAAAGAGAAACCTTTGAGTATAGAAACCCTAACCTGGCAGGATTTTCAGGATAATTGCCCAGAACCAGAATATTGATCCAGAGTTTTTTTTTTTTTTAATTTTAATTTTTTAATTCTATTTATTTATTTATTTATTTTTTGAGACAATCTCACTCTGTCACCCAGGCTGCAGTGCAGTGATACAATCCCAGCTCACTGCAAGCCCCACACCTGTGTTCACCCATTCTTCTGCCTCAGCCTCCCGAGTAGCTGGGACTACAGGTGCCCACCACCATGCCCTGCTAAATTTTTTGTATTTTTAGTAGAGACAGGGTTTCACTTTGTTAACCAGTATGGTCTCAATCTCCTGACCTCATGATTCGCCTGCCTTGGCCTCCCTAAGTGCTGGGAATACAGTTGTGAACCACCGTGCTTGGCCAGAGTTTTACATTACCCATCCATTTTTCTGAGCTGCAATCAGAGATCACTGGTTGGTTCATAGAAATGAGCAGGGTTAGTCTAAAATGTAGACGAATACTTGGAGACTAGAATTTAATGGCAACTGTATAGTAAATTTTGAAGCATAACTTTTCTCTCTCCAGTCCTCATGTTTGTTAAAAATAAATTGTGATGAGACTGATTTGTTTGCAGAATATTAAATTTTAGTCTTATATTTGGACTCATTATTTGTGTAAAGTGAAACAATAACAATTATTTTCACATAGGCTTTTTAAATTGACTCTGATGGAACTCTATTCTGAAAGGAATCTCAGATAAGACCTGTTAAAGCCTACCCCAGCAATGAGTTTTTCCCCTCAAGTACCTATGAGTTGAATAAATTCCTCTCTTCTTGAAGTCCTGAGATAAGCTGGGGCTCCAGGGCCTGTTAGAAAGTGACATTCTTTACATACCAAAGATTAGGAACCAGTTGGGGTATGGGAATGGTGTACACAGACTATGGGGGCAGTTTCCCCAAGGAATTTTCACTGGCTCTGCAAGTCAAGCTTGATACCTTAAAGTGAAGCACACTCTTTGAGCCAAAGCTTTAGTAAAACAGCCAGTTTCTCCAATTGCATCCTGTTGCAAAAAAAAAATGGGTTTTTTGAGGGGGCAGGGGGGTTTGTTTTTGAGATGGAGTATTGCTCCGTCTCCCAGGCTGGAGTGTAGTGGCATGATCTCAGCTCACTGCAAGCTCCACCTCCCAGGTTCATGTCATTCTCCTGCCTCAGCCTCCTGAGTAGCTGGGACTGCAGGCACCTGCCACCACGCCCAGCTAATTTTTTGTATTTTTAGTAGAGATGGGGTTTCACCATATTAGCCAGGATGGTCTCAGTCTCCTGACCTCGTGATCCACCTGCCTCGGCCTCCCAAAGTGCTGGGATTACAGGAGTGAGCCACTGCACCCGGCCCAGAAAATGGATTCTTATTACACTTATGTAAATAACTATGTTGCCATAGTTAAGAATATTCACATATAGTTTCCGAATTCTGAAGAAAACAGGCAGAGAAACAAATATGCTCCAAATTTTGTTCACAAGTGTATGCCTTACTCAATTGTTAAAAGCTATAAATAGCTAAAAATAAAAGTTTTCCTGACTTTAAAAAAAAGGATCAGCCACGTTTTAAGCAAAATGTTAAAAAAGGTTACTTCAGTTTTCTATTAGTTCAGTCCATTCAGTTAACTCTTGTTCTGCTTGATATTCATGAACATTTCATTTCTTCATGAGTCCTGAACATTTTTCCTTTATTCTAATGTCAAAATCTCCAAAGATATCAGAAACCTACATTTAAGAGCACTTGTCAAAGTTCTATAGCTGAATATAAACCATCTTTTGAAGAGGATCAAAAGACGACAACTGTGAATGACAAAGTATCTTTGAGGAGTCACAGACAAAAACACAATTGACAAAGAAATTTGGTTATGTCTGTGGCTTACAATAAGTAATCTTAAGAAGGATTGATAGCATATACTCAGACATTAGAATTTTAGAAATCCCATAAAAATTCGGAACATATATAAATATTATTTACTAAACTATAACCTGAAAAAGATCAAACGGTATTTTTATTTTGGCAAACCCATGTAACTAAACATGTAAAATAATCCTGTTACTTCTCTTTTGAATAATCCAAGGGTCCTCTGTAGTTTCCAAAAGCTAGGGGCTTTAAAAGACTATTTTGAAGCAGAAATTTGATTTCAGAAAGCCTATCAAATATGTTAAATGTTTAAAACACTTAATATTGGCTAGGCATGGAGGCTCAGGCCTGTAATCCCAGCATTCTGGGAGGCGGAGGTGGGCAGATCATGAGGTCAGGAAATCGAGACCTTCCTGGCTAACACAGTGAAACCCTGTCTCTACTAAAAAATACAAAAAATTAGCCCGGGGTGGTGGCGGGCGCCTGTAGTCCCAGCTACTCAAGAGGCTGAGGCAGGAGAGTGGCGTGTATCCAGGAGGCGGAGCTTGCAGTGCGCCAAGATCGCGCCACTGCACTCCAGCCTGGGCGACAGAGCAAGACTCCGTCTCAAAAACAAACAAACAAACAAATAAACAAAACCACAGTTAATACTATGTAATAGAATTACAGGTTGTCATAGTCATTTATTAACCAAAATAATGACTCAAACATTTTTAAAAAGGCAAAAAATCTTTACTCAATAAGCAGGAAGATGGCTTTCCAAATTATCTGTCCCTTGGCTTTTCCTTCTTCTTTTAGCAGTTTATTCACAAGGCTAACAAAAATCTTTCATTATCTTTTAACATTACATGAAAATCTTGTTTGAGAGAGAGAGCCAAATTTCACCCTAACATTGGTCTATTTTTGCTGTCAAGCCAAATTTATTTAAATAAAACGGTATAGACAAATCTATCCAATCTTATTCAGTTTGACCATGAGGTGAGATTTTCATAAAACTTATATAACCCTTTAAAAATATTTGTTAAAAAGCAGGTCAGTGCCTGAAGAAACCCTTCTTGTGCTTTTTTACCAATGTTTAGTTTATAGAAAAACAAATAATTTTCTTGTGAATTTACTCAATATTTTCACACAAAAATTGCTTTTACAAGATTAACTTTTAAAAACCTTCCACAACTTGTTAAAACCTTTAACTTTATCATAACTAATTTAAAACAATCATTTAACCCTCTAAACTAGGCAAAAATGTACATTTCCATGCCTTTTTATAAACTTTTACTAAAAAAATTTTTACTTCTTTTACATGTGTGTTAATGTATTTTCAGTAGTCTGAGTTACATATCATAATGGTAACTCTTAGCAAATTTTAATTTGGTATAAAACCTGGTGAGGTATTTTAATTATGTAGTAGGTGCAGATAAGGTCTGGCTCTTTCCGGCATAGTTAGGGGGTGGTTACCTTTATATGCCCCCAGTCCTTGATAAATTGTTAAGAAGGTAAGTCAAACAATTTTCAGAAGCCAAAGAAGGCCAGGAACTATGGCTCACGCCTGTAATCTCAGCACATTGGGACGCCGAGGAGGGTGGATTACCTGAGGTCAAGAGTTCAAAACCAGTCTGGCCAACATGATGAAACCTCATCTCTACTAAAAATACAAAAATTAGCTGGGCATGGTTTCATACACCTGTAGCCCCAGCTACTCGGGAAGCTGAGGCATGAGAATCTCTTGAACCCGGGCAGCGGAGGTTGCACTGAGCCTAGATTGTGCCACTGTACTACAGACTAGGCTACAGAGCAACACACTGTCTCAATTAAAAACAAAAAAAAGCCACAGAAGCAGTTTGTGACCTTAAAGCATTTAACACCTAGTTTGTGACCTGCATAATTTAGATCACATGTCTATATTTTGGAGACATTATTATTTTACCAATTTTTTTTTTTTTTTTTTTTTTTTTTTTGAGACAGAGTCTGGCTCTGTCACCCAGGCTGGAGTGCGGTGGCCGGATCTCAGCTCACTGCAAGCTCCGCCTCCCAGGTTTACGCCATTGTCCCGCCTCCGCCTCCCAAGTAGCTGGGACTACAGGCGCCCGCCTCATCATCCGGCTAGTTTTTTGTATTCTTTAGTAGAGACAGGGTTTCACCGTATTAGCCAGGGTGGTCTCGATCTCCTGACCTTGTGATCCGCCCGTCTCGGCCTCCCAAAGTGCTAGGATTACAGGCTTGAGCCACCGCGCCCGGCCACCAATAATTTTTAAAACTGTTTTTATTTTTCAAAGATTAAAGTCACATCATCTAAGAGGCATTGTAGTTTTTTAAAAATATTTGATCTAAATGCTTATTTTCCTTTAAGCCAATCAATTAGAGATACATTTTATATAAATCTCAAACACATAACAGACAGAAGAAGATCCACTAGTTGTGATTTTTCATTTGCCAGTCTTCGAATTGGATTATTGACCTCACAGTGGAGTCCTTCTTGAAACAGGGCTAGGAAAACATGCAGTTTCTGGAGTCAAATCAACAGGCATAGCTGAAAGACAAAAACAGATTTTGAGAGGGAGAAAGCTGCCTCTAATGCCCAGTGTTCCGTGAGGAAAACAGACAGGTTTTCTCCCAAAACACGGTCACTGATGCCTCCTCTGTTTTTCCCAAGGAGTCCCAGGCCATCAGAAGTTACCTTAGGGCCCCTCATGTGTGCATTAAGAGTGGCAAGACAAAATAGAGAAAAGTAATTCAGTTGACTGAGAATAAAACAAAACCCTTCTTCCAGAAAAAAAATAAAAATAATAAAAAAAAAATAAAAAAATAAAAAAATCCATGAAGGGAAAAAGACCATTTAAAATGCCTTTGGACATTTTAAATATACCTATACATTGGATATGCACTTTATTTTTATTATTATACTTTCAGTTTGGGGATACATATGCAGAACGTGCGTGCAGGTCTGTTATATAAGCATACACGTGCCATGGTGGTTTGCTGCACCCATCAACCCGTCATCTACATTTGGTATTTCTCCTAAATGTGTCGCTCCCCTCACTCCCCATCCCATGACAGGGCCCAGTGTATGATGGTCCCCTCCCTGGGTCCACGTGTTCTCATTGTTCAGCTCCCACATATGAGTGAGAACATGTGGTGTTTGGTTTTCTGTTCCTATGTTAGTTAGCTTAGAATGATGGTTTCCAGCTTCCTCCATGTCCCTGAAAAGGATATGAAATCAATGTTTTTTATGGCTGGATAGTATTCCATGGTGTACATGTGCCACATTTTCTTTATCCAATTGATCATTGATGGGCATTTGGGTTGGTTCCAAGTCTTTGCTATTGTGAATAGTGCTGCAACAAACACGCATGTGCATGTGTCTTTGTAGTGGAATGATTTATAATCCTTTGGGTGTATACCCAGTAATGGGATTGCTGGGTCAAATAGTTTCTAGTTCTAGATCCTTGAGGAATCGCCACACTTTCTTCCACAATGGTTGAACTAATTTACACTCCCACCAACAGTGTAAAAGCATTCCTATTTCTCCACATCATCTCCAGCATCTGTTGTTTCCTGACTTTTTAATGATAGCCATTCTAACTGGCCTGAGATGGTATCTCGTTGTAGTTTTGCTTTGCATTTCTCTAATGACCAGTGACAATGAGATTTTTTCATATGTTTGTTGGCTTCATATATTTCTTCTTTTGAGAAGTGTCAGTTCATATGTTTAACCCACTTTTTGATGAGTTTTTTTTTTTCTTGTAAATTTGTTTACAAGAAACAAATAACATTGAATCTATAAATTACTTTGGGCAGTATGGCTGTTTTCATGATATTGATTCTTCCTATACATGAGCATGAAATATTTCTCCATTTGCTTGTGTCCTCTCTCTTGTTTCCTTGAGCAGTGGTTTGTAGCTCTCCTTGAAGAGGTCCTTCACATCCCTTGTAAGTTGTATTCCTAGGTATTTTATTCT
>NW_012114500.1:6309646-6312278 GCF_000951035.1 Colobus angolensis palliatus | reverse complement strand
TGTTTGTGTTCTCTCTTGTTTCCTTGAGCAGTGGTTTGTAGCTCTCCTTGAAGAGGTCCTTCACATCCCTTGTAAGTTGTATTCCTAGGTATTTTATTCTCTTTGTAGCAATTGTGAATGGGAGATCACTCATGATTTGACTCTCTGTCTGTTATTGGTGTATAGGAATGCTTGTGAATTTTGCACATTGATTTTGTATCCTGAGACTTTGCTGAAGTTGCTTATCTGCTTAAGGAGATTTTGGCCTGAGATGATGGGGTTTTCTAAATATACAATCATGTCATCTGCAAACAGAGACAATTTGACTTCCTCTCTTCCTATTTGAATACACTTTATTTCGTTCTCTTGCCTGTTTGCCCTGGACAGAACTTCTAATACTATGTTGAATAGAAGTGGTGAGGGAGCACATCCCTGTCTTATGCCAGTTTTCAAAGTGAATGCTTCCAGCTTTTGCCCATTCAGTATGATATTGGCTGTGGGTCTGTCATAATTAGCTCTTATTATTTTGAGATACGTTTCATCAATACCTAGTTTATTGAGAGTTATTAGCATGGAGGGCTGTTGAATTTTAATCAAAAGCCTTTTCTGCATCTATTGAGATAATCATGTGGTTTTTTGATTGGTTCTGTTTATGTGATGGATTCTGTTTATTGATTCATGTATGTTAAACCAGCCTTGCATCACTGGGACAATATCCACTTGATCATGGTGGATAAGCTTTTTGATGTGCTGCTGGATTTGGTTTGCCAGTATTTTATTGAGGATTTTCCCTCTGATGTTCATCAGGGATATTGGCCTGAAATTTTCTTTTTTTCTTGTGTCTATGTCAGCTTTTGGTATCAGGATGATGCTAGCCTCATAAAATGAGTTAGCAAAGAGTTCTTTTTCTATTGTTTGGAATAGTTTCAGAAGGAATGGTACCAGCTCATCTTTGTACCTATGGCAGAATTACACTGTGAATCCTTCTGGTCCTCGGCGTTTTTATTTTTATTTTTATTTTTATTTTTTTGGTTGGTAGACTATTAATTACTGCCTCAATTTCAGAACTTGTTATTGGTCTATTACAAGATTCAACTTCTTCCTGGTTTAATCTTGGGAGGGTGTATGTGTCCAGAAATGTATCCATTTCTTCTAGATTTTCTAGTTTGGATATCCGTTTTTAATTCAGCTGACCCTTAGCCATAGCACTCCTTTATGAAGTCCTTTTAAATCTCTTATTTTCCAATCTTAGCCATGCCAAGTGGCCAATACTTCTGAATTTGAACTCATGGGGGGTGGGTAGATAACACAGTGGTTTTTACCATTCCTATAAGCAGATTGCACAGAGAGAAGCCCAGACGTCTGACTGGTAAGAACTTTTACCCTTTTGCTGATCTGTTAGGCTTCTGGGCTCCGTTTCCCCAAGCTATGGAGCCCCATTGAACCTGGAGTTTCATGAAGGGGGAACAGGCAAAGAAAAGTTGTCACTCCTCTTAGGAGATTGCCAAACCGTTTAAGGTTTGGGAAAATTAAACCTTGCCCAGTTCAGTGGATGCTTCCAATTGGAGTGTTCTATGGTACAGAGACTAGATTACCCATCCACAAAGAGAGAACAGAGTAGACAATAACTAACTAACTAACTAAATAAATAAACAAATAAATTAACTTCCCATTTGGAAAGAGAGAAAAAAGGTGTCCTTTTGTTCCTTTCTCTTTCCAGCAAATTCCTGTGGTACATGAGGGAGAGAAAAAGAAAAGCTATCCTCTTCTTTCTTCCAACCTCATATTCCCAAGTCTTGGCAACCTTTGCAAGTGCCACCCATGGATGCAAGTGTGACCTCTCATGCAGTGGGGAGGCTTAGTGGTTAGGAATAGTCACATTCACCTAACAACCATTGGTAACTTGTGGTAACTTGTGGTAACTACTGCTGTTGGTAACTTGTGGGTTCCTAGACCTCCTCTATGGCATGGATGTGAGCATTACCTCCTTCCATGAAGTGGGGGAGGGGGACTATTGGCAGGAATTAGTCATGCTCACCTGTTCTGTGCCCCTAGACTTCCACTTTTGTCTGCCTCTGAGTCTTTCAGATCTAGTTTTCATTTCTAGGACTCTAACCCAAAGTTTGGTTTCAGGAGGGTGTATGGACTCATCAAATTAAGTCCCAGGTGGCCCTCACCAAATTACAGCCAGTAACTGGCAGGGGGCAGCTTCTTTGTTACTTCTCTTTCATAAGCAGGAGACGCTGTGGAACTAGGTCCTCCCTAAACAGGTAAGATAAAAGGGGGTCGCAGGAATTGGGGACCTGGCCTAGTAAGATGCACCCCAAAAATACAATTTAAGGGCAGGGGAGGGGAACATTCCTGGGGGCAAATGCTTCTTCCCCTATGCAAAATGTTCTTGCCTTATGCAAATGGGTTCCCTTCAACAGGGGAAAGAAGGCTCTCAATTGTTACATCCTCCTAGCTTTTAAGAATAGACAAACCCCACATTGTTCTGATGTACACTCCTGATGACTAAGGCAAATGCTCATTCTACCCAGTAATATTATCTCTGTGATTTGCACCAACACCCTTAACCATATATGCAAAGAAGAGGATAGCAGCCGTGGTAATATAAGAAAGAAAGAAAAGAAAGAAAGAAAGAAAGAAAGAA
>NW_012114500.1:6298090-6308941 GCF_000951035.1 Colobus angolensis palliatus | reverse complement strand
GAAGGAAGGAAGAAAGGAAGAAAGGAAGAAAGAAAGAAAGACTGGGGGTCCTAGTGCTGACACCCTAATGGGTGGTCAGGGACTGGAGTTAGTTGAGGGACCTTTGGATAACACTGAGGTGTAGCTTCAACTAGATTACCATCAGTTGTCCCAGGCACTCCTTCCAATCCCACACAATGGCTAGACCTAGACCTCTGTGAAGGGAAACTAGATTTAAACAACGACAATATTCCCAACACCCAAGGATGGCAAGGGGTTGACAATGTCCTCCCCAGCAAGCCTGTCCTCTGTTTCTTAAGTTTAGCAGCTGTGATAGTCACTTTTAACTGGCCAACAGAGGCCTAGTGTTTTTCTTTCATTTTGGCCATTATGGAGTTTAGGAACTCCAAAAAAAGGACAGACCAGCAAGTCCGCTTTTACTCACCATTCTGCATATCCTGAACCAGCCACTCAACATGTCACAGGATTCTTAGACTGTTGTTTTTCCAGATGAAAAGTTCTATGGCCAGTGGCACCTTTGCCTTAGTTGTGCTTGAGCCTGCTGGGCCTGTTTCACCCACTCAGCCTGGCAAGTTGTGCTTGGCTCATGCTGCTAGCCCAGATCCCACACTTACCAAGGACAAGCCAGGTGTGGACCAGCTAGGGATATGGGAATGAGTGCAGGGTATTGCCACTGTGCACAGCCAGGTGTGCCGGCTGTAACAGAGCAGGCAGCTCCGGGTGCCAGGATGGGTGCCGGCTCCACGCGAGTCTGTGGCTGTCTCAAGTGGTCCACAACCAGCTTTCACTACAGGCACTGGGGAATGTGGTGGTTCCTGGAAGCTTGGAGACATCAGGAACCATAGAGCCCCAAAGAGAGTGTCACAGCCCTGGCTCGAGGAGCCCCTAGGTCTGGGATCCCTGAAGGGCTACTGCTCCTCTCTCTTTCTCCTTGCCTGCAACATGGCAAGCCAGAGACATGTTTCAGCTTTGTGTTATAGCTCTTTCAATCACACATTCAGCAGGTCTCGAGTTCTTGCCCAGTATCCAGGAAGAATAAGGTATGTGGACAACTAGAGAGTGAGCGAGGTAGAGAGGAGCTGGACTCCATCTGGAGCTGGCAGCTTGGCCCCCAGGCTTTCACGTCTGGCTCGAAGGTGGGATTTTACCAGGGATCTGCTCCTTTCTGCCCAGGAAACTGTCTGCCTCCCACCATCAACATGTCGCCCATGGCACCCAGGCTTTTCTTGCCAAGGGGTGCCTGTAGACCCTGGCCGAGCTGCTGTCAGCCCCTTCCCCATCCTTCCTCCCTTGCTCCTTGGTGCCCAAAGTCCAGAGGGGGCTGAGACAGCAGGGGTCTGGCATGTCAGTGCCACCCTGAGCATGTGCACACTTGATCAGGTCATGATGGCACCCGGGCTTGGCTACAGCTTTGGTCCTCACTGGAGCAGGCTCCTGGAGCCAGGAGAGGCCACGGAGCAGGAGGGGGAACTTCTGAGCCTGTGGGAGCAGAGTACGCTTCCTGGGCTCCCGATAGTGCAGGGAAGCTTGGGTGCAGAGCCACAGCTGGGCAGCTGCAGCTGTACCTGGGAGCCTGGGGCTCCTGCCTCTCTGACTTGGTAGGGGGCAGGATGCCCATGGGCTCCATGGGCCATGCAGCCTTGGACACACCTCCCCTGCTTCAGCCCGCATCTTTGCGGTTGCAGCTACAGATGGGCTGCTGCTGCCGTCGCTTGTATCTCATTTTCTCTGAACAATTCTGGTTTTCTTTGTTAATATCACCATTTTTACCGTCTCAATTATGGTCCCTTTTGGCTAACAAATCAAATGGGAATTATGTAGTTTTCAAAAGTTTATGTGGACATTTCAGAAAAAACTTCAATCTCTTGTGTAATGAATGTAGTATCTAAAATAAATAAATAGATAAATAGATTGAAGTAAAGGTGCTTTCAGAGTACAATTTTCTAAAATTATAGAAAGCAATTGATATGCCAAGATAAGCAAAAAGCTAGAAAGAAGAAGTTAGAATAAAAGATAATTGAAGGCAGTACAATTCCTGATAAATAAGGACAGAAGTAAAACTAGGCATTTAATAGGTAACTATAGGTCTCAGGCCATTAAGATGAGGATTCTCCTACCTGATAATTTCACTGTTCTGTATGCTGTAGGAGATAATGTCAGTTGTTGGAAATAAATGATCTAAGGATATAGCAAGGTACTTAAAATTAAGTAAGTTTTGTATAAAAAACTGAGGTAACAGAAAATAGAGTTGATCAATAAAAACACAGATATTGAGGGTCCATTTGCAAGTGAATCCCACATATATTTGCAGTTGTAGCAGCCATACTTGCAACTGTGTAGATATGGAGATACTGAATAAGTTGATCCAGGATTATAGATATGAAAAATCAAAAGATGAAACAACTTGAGAAAGCTCACAAGACTAATTAATAAAATAGTGCAGAAATTTTTGCTAATTAAAGAGGAATATAAAACTAGGAAGGAACTCACAAATCCAAAGAAAATACACTCATCATAAGACTGACGGTCAGGACCAAATCAGGGAGTGGTTGAAGCGAAAACAAGGGAAGTGCACAGAGCATGCAGGATAGGAAATGGTGGCCATGGGAGAGAATTAACTGTGTTAACATAAGCAATCACTACATAAAACAACGCTCAGTTGTGGTCATGGAACTTGTTCTAATAACTAGGAGTTGAAAATGTATGGCCTTACAATTTTGTGATTACTTTAGAACTGTGTTTTCTTCAGAGAATAAAGAGGCATTTGATCTAAGAAGTTATGTGAGAAATAGTATTTGTAGAGACAGGAAAACTTGTACTGTTAACAGGCTGACACTTTCTTGGTGAATATTTTCTGTAAGCTGTAAAAGACAACATTGATGTCTGTACTGTTCCCTGTGATTTGAAGATTGGCCCAGGTATTACTCTAACCCAAGAATACCTATTCTTTCTGTTTTTCTTCTCCTTTGCTTAGAGTAATGAAATCTATTTATTTTTTATTTCTGAAAAAGTTTCATTCATCTAAACTAGAACATAAAGCAACCTCAGAGTGAGACTAGGAAACCTGATCTTCCTTACATTTAGTCATTTGCCATCTGTTCTCTCTATCTCTCTCTCTCACACACACATACCACTTTTCTATCCATATATTAGTGTAATCCAAGCTATTACTCCATTGTAAAGATTCTCCATTTTCTGCGTCACTTTCTGATTCCATATTTCTTTGAATTCTTTAAATGTTATTTTCGTCGCTCATTTTATTTCTTAACACTATACTTCCCTATAGAACTATTAAACTTTTTCATTTATGTGTCCTTTTTAATTAGTATGCTTTATTATTACTGTAGAAGAAGAATTCCTTTTTATTTGCACATCATTCATCAGAGAAGAAAATTGTTAATAAATATTTTTAAAATTGAATTGACTTATCAAGAGGAGTAAGTAGGTAATAGACAGATGTACAGAGAAGTAAATCTGCATATTTAGAGAGTAACTTGGACAATATCCTTTCATCATCTCCTGGGTTATTCATGAAGTAGTGTAGATTATTTATCTGTATTGATGCTCAGCAAAAGTAATAGAGAAGAATTCATTATACTTTCAAGGCAGCACATTGTACTAAAAGTGGTTACAGGTCACTAATTTTTCCATTATTCTTGTGAGCTCTTAATTGCACACACTATTAGTATTGTTTCTTTTCAGACAACAGAAAAATGAGTCTTCATAAATGCTAAGGATATCAGTCCATAAATGTGCAAATTGTATATGCTGCTTAATGTAGTGTTGCTGATGTACCCCAACTGAGTTTATGACATACATATTCCTTATCCACTAACGAGATCGGAAGGAATCAGTGAGTATGTGTTTCTGCACCCTGCTATTGCCATCTTAATGCACGAATAGGGTCACAGCCTGGGCTGAGGCGTTCTTCAAAACAAAAGCCTGGATTTCCAATAAAGGTTGAAAAATACAAGACTTACGTATTTTTATAAAAAAAAATTACTAACTTTTAAATTCTTGTAATTGTTCATTGGAAGGCTAAAAGTAATTTGGAAGAAGAATTAAAAACTGTTAATATATATTATGAGCAGCTAGTTTATTACTATTTAGCTGAGCCTCTTAAATATGTTTACTAAACACTGACTTAATCATAAAATCCACCAGGAATGCTGTCAACATTAAACAGCCAGTGTTTCAAGAAAGATGTTTTTAGTCACATCATAATTACCACCAATCCCACTAAATATATAGTCATATGCATTTTAATAACATTGTTATTTTCCTAAGAAATTAAAAACAGGAGAATATAAAGTCAGAGAGAATATTTTTACTTGATCCTAAAATATCAGTTTTCTACTATGAAGCCGATGCCTAAAATAGCTATTCTATGCACTTGATACTCAATAAATATATGCTGCCTTGCTGACTGACCATAGCTCTTGGAATAAATCTTAAGCATTTCTTCAAGCAGTTTGTCATAAAATACAGATAAATTATTGGAATGTCTGAAGGTTAAACTCATTTTCCAATAAAAGGGAAAAGAATTATATAAAAGTTCAGATAAGCAACGGTTTAAAGACATTTCTTTACTTTCCAAGATCTGTGGAATTTCCACAAAAGAAATGGGAAAAGTATTTCAGGTGAAAACATGAAAATGCTCCTGTGGCTTCTATAAGAGGAATTTCTTTCTAAGAAAATGCTTCCTTGTGTTTGGAAGAAGAAATTTGTCTGCTTTCAGTTACAAAATAAACCTGCTATCATTCCTCTTATAAGGCATTGATCATCCTCAATTTTAAACCTAGACTACATGAAGAGTTTAAAAGTATTATTGTGATGGAAATAATTATGTGTGTGTTTTAATTTCTCAGCAACAGACTCATTGAATTCATGCCTAGTTTATTAATAACAAACCATAACATCTTTATGAATATAAATTTACTTCATGAGTAAGGAAAATAGATGTTTTTATCTTAAAATAAATTATAGTACAACTTCACAGTAGCTAGTGAAATAATCTGAATGATAGAGCTATATGCCATTTTGTTGAGAGGATTTTAATTTCTAGAAAACTTGGGCTTAAGTCATCATTTGTAAACAAACCTAATGTGGAGTTGCAAGTACTTATGAATGTGTCAGCCTTTTTATTTACTTTAAATTGGTAAACATATAATTAATTATTTCTAATTGCATAGGCGGCTATGGATAATACTAAGGAGTTAGGTGGTCAACATTTAGGAGATTTTGAACAAAATTAAATATCTAAAAGTAGACAGTTTTGGGAGGAATGTTCTAATTGTCATTTCAAACATTTTCTGTTGTTGGTGGTCAACTTGATTTCAATCAATTTACTCTAAAAATATCCAGAGCTCTGTGACTATAAATATTAATAGTGCTGGCATCTCATCCAGTGCCAAGTCAGTTAGTAGAAACAATGTATTTTTTGCCACCAATACATATATTATATGGAGATATGAGGACAGACAAAAAGCTTTGAATCCACCTATGAAAGAGTAGCAGGAAGGCTACATGATGAGTGTGTGTGAAAGTGACAAAGTACCGGTGGAGACCAGGCTTGTGTGGTAAATTAAGTTTTGCCATTATTGCTGTTGTAGTCTTGAAAAAATAATTATTTCAATTTTCTTTCTTTTTCTTTTTTTTTTTTTTTTTTTGCGACGGAGTTTTATTCTTGTTGCTCAGGCTGGAATGCAATGGCGCGATCTCGGCTCACCTTAACCTCCGCCTCCCAGGTTCAAGCGGTTCTCCTGCTTCAGCCTCCCACATAGCTGAGATTACAGGCATGCACAATCATGCCCAGCTAATTTTATATTTTTAGTAGAGATGGCTTTTCTCCATGTTGGTCTGTCTGGTCTCCAACTCCCAAACTCAGGTGATCTGCCTGCCTCAGTCTCCCAAAGTGCTGCAATTACAGATGTGAGCCACTGCACCTGGCCACAAATACTCAATTTTCTAACTACAGACAAGAGTCCATTATAATTTAAAATATTGTCTTTAATGAAAGATTTTAAGTCTTGAGAAAGCTTTTAGCTTCTTTATTTCACTTTTAACTTCTTTAAATATATGTAAAAATTTTACAGTTTTGTGAGCAATATATCTTCTTCACCCTCTAAACTTTCAGTTGTAGACATGATAAGATAAACGTTAAAAGGAGAATTAGTTCTTTTTTATTAAATTATTTTCAAAATCATTTTCAAATATTTTACTGGGAAGCTAATGTTTAATAATCTCCCACTCTTATCTATGGGTATCCTAGTCAATTCATGCTGCTATAAAAAAATGCTTGATACTGGGTAATTTCTAAACAATGGAAATTTATTATTTGCAGTTCTGAAGGCTGGGAAGTTCAAGATCAAGGTAAGAGCATTTGGTGTCTGGTGAGGTCCTTTCTTATGTGGCTGAAGGGGTAAAACAGTCAAAAGAGAATAAACACTGTGTCCTTATATGGCAGATAAGCAGAAGAGAGAAAACCCACTCCCTCAAACCGTTTTATAAGGGGCTATAATTCTATCCATGAGGGCTCTGCCCTCATCACTTCATCACCCCCTAAAGGCCTCCCCTCTTAATACCATTACAGTGGAGATTGAGGTTCAACATAAATTTGAGGGGACACATTTAAACTGTATCTACCCATAGTATTTCATCCTGTCCACAACAAATTCATGCCCTTTTCACATACAAAATATATTTATTCTATCCCAGCAGCCCCAACAGTCTTAACTCATTCCAGCACCAACTAGAGAGTCTGAAGTCTAGAGTCTCAACTAAATCAGATATGGATGAGACGCAAGTTAAAATTTATCCTGAAGAAAATTGCTCTCTAGCTGTGAACATGTAAGAGAGAACAAATTATGTATTTCCAAAATACAATGGTGAAAAGGCAGAAAATAGACATTCATATTTCAAAAGAAAGTAGTAGGAAAGAAAAAAAGTGGTAACAGTTCCAAAGTAAGCCCCGAACTCAATAAGGCAAACAATATTAAATATTAAGTGTTAAAAGTAATCTTCGACTCCTTGTTCTGACTTTGAAACATATTGTTGTGGAGGTTGAGCCCCCAAGGCCCTGGAAAGCCCCACCCTATGGCTTTCTGGGATGTGGTTCACACAAGAGCTATCAGCAATTGCTGTCAGGCACCTAAAGCTCTCTGAGGCTGGCATTGCATGCTAGTGGCTCTACATAGCTAAGGTCTCAAGAATGATTCTGCCCTCACGTCCCCATTAAACATTGCCCAGTGAGGGCTCTCTCATGGCTCCAGCCTCACAGCTCTGTAGGGCATTGTCTTAGTATGGACTCTTTGCAGTGGTTCTGCCTTCACAGCTCCACTTGGCATTTCCATAGCTCTTAGGGAATCTCTGCAGCAGCTCTGCCCCATAAAAGTCCTCTGCTTGGTTCTGGAGACTCTCTGAAACATTCTTTGAAATCTAGGTGGAAGTAACCGTGTTGCCACAGCTTGTGTACTGTGTGCATCTGCAGAGTTAACACCATATGGATGCCACCCAGGTTTCCACTTGTGCCCTATGGAGTGATGGCCCAAGCCCCACCTAGTGCAATTAAGGAAAGTTGTGTTAGAATGTATGGAGCAGAACCTTGAGGCAGTCCTGGGCAGAGAACCCTGGAGTTCCATGGGCGTCCTTGGCCCCTTGTTTGAAATTGTTATTCCTTCAAGGTTCTGGTACTTTGGGTCTGAGATAGGAGTGACAGCCTCAGTGATCTTCAAAATGCCTTCAGAGTCATACTTTCATTATCCTGTTGGATAAAGTCTGGCTTCCTTCTATCTATACCATTGTCTTTATCAAACGTTTGCTTGGCCACACCTTTGATATTCTCTACCAAATATACTTTATTATTCTTTACGCAACCAGGTTGAGAATTTCCAAATCGTAAAGTCTGCCTCCTTTTTGATAATAAATTCTACCTTTAATTTGTTTCTCTCTTTTTAAATTTTACTGTGAGTAACTAAGAGAATCCATGCAGCACCTTCAGCATTTTGCTTAGATATTTCTTCCACCAAATATACACTTCATTGATTGCTCTGAAAGTCTGCCTTCCAAAACATAGGAGCAAACAGACACAATTCAGCCAAGTTCTTAACAATTTTGTAACAAGGATGACCTTGCCTCCTGTTTCCAGTAAGATATTTCTTATTTCCAGCTATTTCCAGTCCATTCCAGAATGGCCTTATTTCCATGTAAGGCCTCACTAGTCTGCTGATCATGGCTACTTAGATCATCTCTAAGAAGACCAAGAATCTCTCTATAGTTTTCTCTTCTGAGCCTTGACCAGAATTGCTTTTAACATTCCATTCCTGGAAATCTAGGCAATGTGCAGCACGTACTTCACAACTGTTCCAGCCTTGCCATTACCCAGTTCCAAAGTTGCTTCCACATTTTCAAGAATTTGTTATTGTAACACTCCACTCGTAGTACCAATTACTCACTTAATCCTTGTGGTGCTATAAAAAAAAAAAAAAATGCCAGACAGTGATGACTTACAAGCAATTAAAATTTATTTCTCACCATTCTGGAGGCTGGAAAGTCCAAAATCAAGGTGCCACCATTATGTTTCCCATGAGGGCCTTCCTACTGTATCCTTTACATGGCAGAAGGGGTAAAAAGGGCAAAAGAAAAATATACTGTCTTCACATGACGAAAAAGCCAGAAGAGAGAACACATATCCTCAAGCCCTTTTATAACAGCCCTAATTCTAGGCATGAAGACCTCCTCTTCATGACTTAATTACCTCCTAAAAGTCTCACTTCCTAATATTATTATATTGGCAATTAAGTTTCAATACATAAATTTAAGAGGAGCACATTCAGATCCTGGCAACAGTTTATTTACCAGCATAGGTCTCAGGATCAATTACAGTTGTGAATTATAGTTGTGGTGTTTTGACAAAGTCTATGAATAATCTAGAAAATGAAACTGAGAAATTTTAGGTTGGTAAGTAAGATAAACTAATGGGAAAATAAGTTTTAACTCTTATTTTCCTGAGAGGTGATGAGTGCAGTGGCGTGATCTCGGCTCACTGCAACCTCCACCTCCCGGGTTAAAGAGATTCTTCTGTCTCGGCCTCTCAGTTAAGTGTTCTTTCTTTTGTAATCGGAAAATTAAATTTGTATATATTTATGGTGTACAGAATAATATTTTGATATATGTATACATTGTAAACTGGCTAAATCAAGTTAATTAACATATGTATTACTTCACATACATACCGTTGTTTTTTGTTGTGAGAATGCTTGAAATCTACTTTGTAAGCAATGTTTAAGTATACAATACATTGCTGTTAGCTGTGAGTTACTATGTTGTACAAATCTCTTGAACTTATTTCTCCAGTCAAACTGATATTTTGTATACTTTGACCAACATCTTCCCAATACCTTCACCCCAGCCCCCAGACTCATGTAATTACTGTTTTACTGTTGACTTCTATGAGTTTGACCTTTCTAGATTCCACATACAACTCAAATCATTAGGTATTTGCCTTTCTGTGCCTAGATTATTTCACTTAACAATGTGCTCCAAGTTCATCCATGTTGTCACAAGATTTCCTTCTTTTTTAAAGGCTGAATAGTATTCAATTTTGTATATATAATACATTTTTAAACTCATTCATCCATTGATGAAAACTTGGGCCACAATATGACAGGCGAAAATAAAAAAAAAATAGATAAATTAAATCAAACCAAAAATCTTTTGCACTACAAAGGAACCAGTCAACAGAGTAAAGGAACAATCTACAGGATGGCAAAAAAATATTTGCTAACCATACATCTGAAAAGGGGTTAATATCCTAACTATATAAGGAACTCAAACAACTCAATAGCAAGAGAATAAATTACCTGTTTTTAAAATGGGCAAAGGACCTGAGCAGGCTTTTCTGAAAAGAATACATGCAAATGACCAATACATATATGAAAACATGCTTGACATCATTAATCATCACATAAATGCAAATCAAACCCTCAATGAGATAGCACCTAGAGCCATTCTCTGGAAATTTAGAATTATTACTAAAATATTTCAGCTTCAACATGTGTTTACCTTTTGAAGAAAGAATCTGTAAATGCCTGGAAATGTCATCATATAATTTTAAAAACAGAGAAAGTCAGTCCATGGCATCAGAGAAGAATGAAGCACATTGTGAGAGAGAAGCAGAAATAAATAATGGTAAGTTTTCTCTCCTTTGGTTTCATGTACTCTCCCTGTATTCCCATCAAAAACATTATTTTCTTGTATTTAAGATAGTTTCAATGGGTTTCTCTGACTTGCAAACTATTATCCTTAATAAATGAAGCTTTGGGTTAAAATTAACAATAGGGATCTTGGACATTCTTCCTTTTGGAACTAGAGTTACATGGAGGATCCTCAGCACTAGAGGAAACAGGATATTCCAATGTATTTGCCCCATTCATTTAGGACAGTGAACTAAAGCAGACAACACTAGAACCTTAACAAACGTTGCAACTGGTAAATCCTATGGAGAGCAAAACAAACAATCAGTTTTATCTATGGTCTCAAAATAGGACACTTCTTTGGACCAGATGTCCTCCTTCAAAGAATACTGTGGACATGTGTCCTTCCTGGCAAAGTTTGAATATACAGAGTCTACAATTTCAATTTTTTTTTAACACAGGAAGCAAAGGGAATTAATTTATTCTTAAAGCATCTTTCAAATCATTAAGCCACTGACTTAAACATCCCAAGCCAGTGATTAAAAGAACACCTTATTGTGACTTCTCCCAACTCTTGTTTTTTTTTTTTTTTTTTTTTTTTTGACAGAGTCTTACTCTGTCACCCATGGTCCCTTCTGGCTTGAGATTAGTATGGTAG
>NW_012114500.1:6288748-6296899 GCF_000951035.1 Colobus angolensis palliatus | reverse complement strand
TTTTTTTTTTTTTTTTAAATAGATGAGGTCTCACTATGTTGTCCAAGCTGTCTCAAGCTCCTGGGCTCATACGATCCACCTTCCCTGGTCTCCCAAAGTGCTGGGATTATAGCCTTGTTTCTAATCCTTGAATATTGCTTGTAGGGTTCCCTCTCTAGACCTTTCCAGTTACTTCCTGGAACACTGTGATATGATTGATTTGATCAATTGGGCACCCTCAGGACTCTGTTCTAGAGTCACCTCCTCTAAGAGCCTTGCCATTACACACTCATTTTATCTAGCTTTATTTTTTTCTTATATACAATATCAAATATTACAAAATAATCAGTTTAATGTTTTCATTTTCTGTCTACTTCAGTAAAATGTAAATTTTATGGAAGTATTCCCTTTTTGATTTTGATAATTCCACTTTTGCATGATTATAGAAGTAAGAAGTAATGTTTAATAGCAAAAAAGTCCACTGAAAGGTTACTAAAATCAGTACTAGAAATATCTAAAATAATGGTAATAAGTAAAAGGAGAAACTAGCAAGTCCACAATGATAGTGAGACATTTTCCCACAACTCTCTCAGAGACTGATAGATAAAGCAGTTAATTAATTATTAAAGTAATAGAAGGGTGGAACAAAAAATAAATAAAATGAGATTATTAGATAATGATTTAAAATAGTAGAAATATAAAAGTTGAACAGGAAAAAGTAAAATTTTGTTTTATTTATATGAATAAATAAAACGTATTGAATGTATGATGAAGATGAAATGTATGATGAAGATGAATTATATTTATATATTGAGCTTTTTTTTTTTCTTTTTCTTTTTTTTAGATGGATTCTCCCTCTGTCACCCAGGCTGGAGTGCAGTGGCGTGATTTTGGCTCACCGCAACCTCCGCCTCCCAGGTTCAAGCGATTCTCCTGCCTCAGCCTCCTGAGTAGCTGGGATTACAGGTGTCCACCACCACAACTGGCTAATTTTTGTATTTTTAGTAGAGACAGGGTTTCACCATGCTGGACAGGCTGATCTCGACCTCCTGACCTTGCGATCACCTGCCTCGACCTCCCAAAGTGCTGGAATTACAGGTGTCAGTCACTGTGCCCGGCCATATATTTAGCTTTTAATCCATAATTGTGACTGCATCCACAGCACAGTCAAAAAATCCTACCTTTTTCAAAAGATACCTATCTTTTGGAGTGTCCAAAAGATAGGTAGGTATGTAGGTAGGGAAGAAGATGATAGATTATAGATGATAGATAGATAGATATAGATAGATAGATAGATAGATAGATAGATAGATAGATAGATAGATGATAGACAGATAGATAGAATAGATAGATCTTGTTCATAAGAAGTAAAGGATACTTATTTTCTTCATGTCTAATAAATCATAAAGGCTTTTCAAACAAAATTCTCAGATTGAATCATTTTATGTACATTTTACTCCCTGATTATAACTCAATAAAATTATTAACCAGCAATAAAATAATATTCAAGTTCTATTTAAGACAAACATTCACATGTCTTACAAGCCAAAAACTGTACTTCACTATTGTTTGTGGGGGGGGGTTCTTCACTGCTGTTTAATTGGACTTCTAGTTTTATTTCTGTTATATGTGGTATAAAGCTTCAGTGAAGTTCAAACGTTATAATTAACAAAAATTGGTTAGTGTTCCATTTCAATATATTTATACTGTGTATTTTATGTATACTCTGGACACAGTCACAATTATAGATTAAAAGCTCCATATATATAAATATAAGTCTCAGTGACACCATAAGAAAAGGTCTGATATCTTTTGGAGGAAACTGATAGCAGGAGGGGTCCAATTGCAGCATAGCACCTTGAAGTAGTATAGCTCTTGTAAAATCTCTTAAGTATGTTTATTTTCACACTCCTCAGGAAATTGTATGGCATAGAAAGAGGTGCCTACAGAACAAGAATGACACCTATATTTAATAGGAACTCCTCTACTAGGGCTGTTACCTTAACACAAGAAAATAGATGAGGCACTAGGGTCTAACTTTATTATTTTGTAAACAATATATTCAGCTAGTAAAATAGAATTGAGGAATACAAAGCAACTCTCAGGTTGCAACTATTTCTCATTTTAGATCCCTTCTCATCCTGTTAATTGATCATCAAAATAGAAGACTTTCATTTTTTCCTAACTCTCTTTTAAAGCATAAAATGCTGGCATGTATAATGACTTTTGATCAATAATTTTAAAAATCTCTAGGCAATACAGTTAATTTCAGAATTGAATCTTATTCCAAAATTAATACCTGATGTAGATGATTACTATGAAAACAACTTGTTTTCCTTATAGAAGGAGCCTAGCAACCATTGTTTCAGTTTTCAGCAGAGGAAAAAAATAATAATATTAAGGAATGATTTATGATCCTTATTCAGTTACTACCTTTTTTGCAAAAGGAGTTTCCCCACTTATTTGCAGTCAATGAATATTTAGGACTCCCATGGAAATACACATGCAAACATATTCCAATTTGCCTGTGTTTTCAGAGTCTGTGATGTAGCTACTGATTTGTGAATCCGTAGATTAGAGCCCTGGTTAGAAGATGAAATTCTCATGTCAACAAGATGTAATTTTGTGTCTTAATAATTGCCTCAAAAATAGTAAATAAATAATTGCTACTTCTTTTGCCACTTATTTTTAATAGGGTTTCCCCAAGAGAGCAGTGAGAAATAAAAAGCAACTCTTAACATCACAACTATTTCTCATTTTAGATCTCCTCTTGTCCTGTTAATTGAACATCAAAATAATATTCTTATGTTAAAATACATCATATTTAACATAGAGTTATTTTGTGAGCCTGTGTGTTGGAGGGGCAGGGGCAGGGTGAGTAGTTGGTTATCAAATTATAGAAGTCAAATTACATTTTACAACAAGGGGACAGAGAGAAGGGAACTCTAGAAATGATGATAGTAAGAACAATTAGAGCAATTGGAAAGCTTTAATTCAAGGACTGAATTTCATCATCCTATTTCATCCTTTAACTGCAGTGCCTATAGCTCATGTGAAAATAAATTTAGCTAATGTTTCCTGTGAGGATTCAAAAATACTGAATAAGGAAATCTCAGTTTGGAAAAACAATCACTAGTTTATTGATATCCTTTTTTCTTTGAGACATATGTGAAGAATTGGTGAGTTTATTTCTGTGTGTGTGTGTTTAGGATTTTCTAGAGTATAAAATTGTATCATTAATTTGCCTGTTTTTAGTAATGGATCATATTGTTCATGAAAGTTTCATTAGAAAATGAAGTAATTGTGGATTATATTTACATACAGTGAGATACTATTTTGTCACATACATTTTCTATTTTGAAATTAGTGGTGGTGGCAAAGAGTAGCCAGTAACTGCAATTTTAATGTTACTCCGGATTTGGTATAGTTTTCTTTTTATGCAATAATTGATGCAACAAAGATATTGTCATAATTACCTTATGACCCTCAATTGAAATCTGAGGATTTTTTAATTTAATTTTTGGATATTATTGAGACTAATATCTGAAGGTGACCTCCAATATGTTAACTATTATCCAACACTGCTGCATTTTTGTTTTCCATGGGTAGAGTATTAATTTCTTCTGAGTATTCTGATTATTTCCAGAATATGAGTGTTTTAGGTATGTTTCTCAAATCTTGTTAAGAATTCCCTCTGATTGATAAATATCACGATTTTTAAAAGAAAAAAAAAGTAAAAATGAAAAGCATTAGTGAGCTTTCAATTGCCAAAATAATTAAATGCAATAAAATGTTTATTATTCTGTGTAATATCCAGATTACACAGGAGGATTTAGTGAAACTCAGCCTAACAGTAAAAAGTATGACTGAACAAAGCAGGTCATTATTGTGAACGTGTAAATGTTTATTCCCTTGGTAAAAAGAGATGGCATTTATAATTTTCAGTCTCAAAAGACAGTAACATACTCAGCATACTAATTAAGAAAAATGAATCAGCTCAGAATTTAATGGCGGTGAGTATGCCATGTTTGATTTCTTTCTTAATTTCCTTTTCTTTTTTTTTTTTTTTTTTAATGGACTCTCACTCTGTCTCCTAGGCTGGAATGCAGTAGTGCGAGCTCGGCTCACTGCAGCCTCCACCTGCTGGGTTCAACTCATTCTCCTGCTTCAGCCTCCCTAGTACCTCTGACTACAGGTGTCACCTGCCACCATGGCCTGCTATCTTTTTGTATTTTTATTAGAGACAGGGTTTCACCGTTTCAGCCAGGATGGTCTCGATCTCCTGATCTCGTAATCCGACCCCCTCGGCCTCCCAAAGTGCTGGGATTACAGGCGTGAGCCACCGCGCCCGGCCGCCATGTTTATTTTCTTATCATTATTAACTATAACAATATGATTTTAAAGGTAGTCTATACCGCGAAACAAAACAGTGGAAAGTAAAAATGTCTGGACCTCAATCAATACTACTCAGATAGCTGCTGTCAAAACATTTTTAGTGTATTCTTAATTTTCTATGCAGATAAAAATTTTATGTAATTGTTTTTATAAAAGATTGAAAGTAAATTTTACTTTTTATTCTGAAATCAGATGTTTTTCTTAACAAATATGTTGGTCGATATTCTACCTCTTTACTCAACTACTACTTCACATATAGTTTTGTAAGTACGAAGCACTGCGTTGTTTTAGGTAAGATTTTTGCTAGTGAGAAAACATGTCGCAGGGATGATTCATATATATTTATCTTTACACATTTTTTATGATTAGTGACAGCTTTAAAGTTAGTAAATCACTTTGTACATAATTTTTAATTAGAAAAAGTGTAAATTCCTTAAAGTGTTGATTTCTAGGCAAAATATTATATACATTCAGAAGTGTATTGCTTCCACCATCCTGCCTTCTAAAATGCTGTGTCCATTACTGTCCCCAGCACTTATATGAATGTGCTTTTTTGCCCCACTGCTTCAAGTATATAGGGTAATACAAATATTTTTAATCTTTTCAGTTTGACAGATTGAATGTATGATAATATTTATGCTTTTGGTAATTGCCTCATTATGAATGGTAGTGGCAATCAATTTTTTTGCCAACAGATTTTTAACTTTATTCACACCTAAGTTTCACGAAGTCTATTTTAAAATTTTCAACCTTACGTCAGAAATATAAGAGTAGCTAATTTAAGCTACTGAATATTTCCTTATTAAAAATAATGTAGAAAATGTAAAAACATAATAAAAAAAATCCATAATTTCCAGACACCAAATATAGCCAGACACCAAAATTTCCATAATTTCCATAATTTCCAGACACCAAATATAACCCCCATAAAAATATAGTATGTTTTCTGAAAACTGTTTTGGTCCTATACATGCAAGGACTTGTTCAGTTTCTCCCTTTGTACGCTCACAAACAACCCTATATGGTGCAGTAGATCTCACAATGCAGAGACACATTTACAGTATACTTGTCAAAAAAACTTCTGGCATGATAACTTCAAAAATTTCTTTTTTAATATATTGATATTTCATCCTATAGCTGCACATAGTTTATTTTTTGTTGTTGGATATTTAGCTGGTTTCCAATTATTTACCACGTTAAATAATACTGTATAAACATATTTGATCATAGCTATAAAAATACATCTGGTTTTGGTGTATTCCTTTTATGTTAAGATATTAGACTTCTCGTGCAATATTTTCTAAGTTGCCATGAAGTTATCACAGAGTAAACTCACGGTTCTATAGATAGGGAGTGGACTTCTCCTGAATAAATGGAATCCCCAACATGAAACCGATTTAGGAAGGAGGGCACGTTTGCCAAGCAACATTTTTTTTGAACCTCTGCTTCAAAACATATAGTTGTGCTTGAGGGAAAGGAAGATTCTAATTCCCGGAGGTAAGACAGAAAAGCAAGAGAGTGAGAGATATCTCTTTAAACTATAAATAGCTTTTACAAAATGATATAATATAAATGTCAGTTTTTACATATTATTTCCATAGATTCTTCATTTTGTTTTCATTGCTCTCTAGTATGCAAAATGCACCTGGACAGTTTTGGTGCAGTCATGGGAAAATCAATGAAGGGTCATGCAAATAGGTTTTAAACAAATAAAAGATAAACAGTGCTCAACAAAAACTAGAGTGGGATTGATTGTGGATTTTAGTAAGATAGTAAAACTCTGGAGATATAAAGCCAATCTACATTTCCAACTGTTCTTCCTTACATAGGTATTTTGATCCTTCTTTAAACAGATCTGTTTCCTCTATATTTAAAATGGATTCTAAGGCCAGACATGGTGGCTCACTCCTGAAATCCCAGCACTTTGGGAGGCCAAGATGAGCAGATCACTTGAAGTCAGGAGTTCCAGACCAGCCTGGCCAACATGACAAAACCCCATCTCTACTAAAAATACAAAAAATTAGCAGGGCATGGTGTTGCACACCTGTAGTCCCAGCTACTCAGGAGGCTGAGGCAGGAGAATGGGTTGAACCCGGGAGGTGGAGGCTGCAGTGAGCTGAGATTGCACCACTGCACTCCAACCTGTGTAACAGAGCGAGTCTCCATCTCAAAAAATGAAAAAAAAGAAACAAAAAATTCTAATAATATGAATAATACTACTGAAAAATAGTAATAATAGTTAACGTGTATACAGTGCTCAACATGTGCTGGATTGTTCTAAAAATTTTACATATGTAAATCCAGCTGATTTTCCCAGCAATACCATCAGGTAAGAATGATCATTACTCTCATTTTAGAGCTTTGGTAACTGAAACTAATAAAGTATTGATAGACCATGGACCCAAAACTCATCAATGAAGAGCTAGCTGTGATTTGAAATAAAGATGTCAAGTTTCGTAGATCATGCTCTTCACCACTATGATGAACTAGCTCTCCATGTATAGAAAACATACATACATATGTACATATATGTATTTTTAAAGGCAAGCTCTTCATTTTGAAATTTTTTTCTATAGAAATACCATATCATTTTAGCTTTCAACTTTAGTGCATTAGACTTCTCATTTCATTTTACCCCTTTAACATTGTGTAGCATGCATGTTTTACTTAATCTTTGTCAAACTTGGAGGTAAAAATTTAACATGATTATATATTTTCTGAGTTTCTACAATTATGAAAGATTTCCTCATTTTTACTGGTTATTTATAGTATAGCTATTTAACGTAGAACTTTGATGGATTGCCTATTCTTTTTTGTTGCCCGCTTTATCTTTTCATTTTATGTACACCTTTTATGCAGAGGTTTACTTTTAAAAACTGATTTAAATTCAACTTAACAAAAATTCTTACTGTTCTATTTAATTTATTTATATTTTACATGTCACTGTCTTTTAGAATATAAAATACATACCTTTTTAGTCTTTTTGGCAATATGTATTTCTTTCTAATTATAAATATAATAAAGAGAAATACAATTTAGTGAATTAAAAAATGTGAATATCATCTAGTAGCATCTACTCTAAAAAATGTAGTATTTTTATTGTCTACATTTTTATACATAAATGTACATGCATATTTAGAAAATTTAATGTTCTGCTTCATAGTTTTACTTCCTGCCTTTTTACTTACAATTATATTATGATTATGTACAATATCTCATTTTTTAGGCAGTTTTGAAAATGTGATATCTGAAGCTCCATACATAGATAAATGTTTTATTTATCTTCTGTCTTGAACTTACTAAGTTCAAGCTTATTGACTTAAGCCTATTTGCCACTTATGTGATCACAAATAACACAGCACTGAACATACTAGATTTTTAATACTTTGAAGGCATTTATGCTAAGATTATTTTTATTGGATGAGTTTGTAGCTTTACTAGAATTTAAAGTATTAATATTTCTAAAACTCTTTGTACATGTTGTCCTGTTGGTCTTCAACTTTGTTAAAGTGTGTATCTCAGCATCTTTTTTAAGAGTGTGAGGGGCCTGGCAGGGTGGCTCACGCCTGTAATTCCAGCACTCTGGGAGGTCAAGGCAGGTGGATCATGAGGTCAGGAGATCGAGACCATCCTGGCTAACATAGTGAACCCTCGTCTCTATTAAAAAAAAAAAAAAACAAAAAATTAGCCGGGCGTAATGGCGGGGTCCTGAAGTCCCAGCTACTCCAGAGGCTGAGGCAGGAGAATGGGGTGAACCAGGGAGGCGGAGCTTGCAGT
>NW_012114500.1:6288330-6288698 GCF_000951035.1 Colobus angolensis palliatus | reverse complement strand
GTTTCCATCCTGAAAAAAAAGTACAGTAATTTCCTGGGGCTAAAAGAAAGTTAATTATTTGACTAATAGCAATGATATTAATATTTCATATATTAGATATAACCTGCACCACTAAAAGTGATATTTGGGGTTCATTTTGTATTATAGATTTACGTAAATTATTACCTTAGGTTGAAGAGGTAGTAACATAAGGCAGTAAATTAAGGGCAATATAACTGAAGAGTAAAAGTGTGACATAGGCTCTCAGATATGCAGTGTGCGTTTCTGTGTTTGGAGCAATTACATGCATAATCAGTAAATAATGACAAGTCCTTTTTGTAAAATGCTTTAGGTTACATGTTTTAAGGGCTTCTTATTATTTTTCTTTT
>NW_012114500.1:6282263-6284517 GCF_000951035.1 Colobus angolensis palliatus | reverse complement strand
CGTGTTGTTTAGTAGAGACGGGGTTTCACCGTGTTAGCCAGGATGGTCTCGAACTCCTGACCTCGTGATCCGCCCGTCTCGGCCTCCCAAAGTGCTGGGATTACAGGCTTGAGCCACCGCGCCTGGCCAAGGGCTTCTTATTATTTTTCTAACAATTTATTAGTATATTAATGACCTAATGAAGTTAGTATCAGCTATAATTTTTAGTATTTATGAGGTCTTCCTGTACACTAGACACTTTCATTAGCACATTCCAAGGTGAGTAGAACATATAGATACTGCTTAGTATAGGCACACCTCCTCTTATTGTGTGATTCCTATGACATCGTAGAAAAATTATTTCACTTTACTTTGATTTGTGTTGGTATTCTGATTTGTCTAATTACCAGCAGAATAAACAACTTATTAGAGTTTCTGTATTGTGAAATCGAGTAAGTCTGAGGCCTTGTCATAATCAGTGATGGATGCCATAACAAATGTCATAAGCTGGCAGCTTATAAACAACAGAAATTTATTTCTCACAGATCTGAAGGCTGGGGAAATTCAAGATCTAGCAGGGAGCAGATTCAGTGTCTGGTGTGAGCCCATTTCCTTGTTCATAGATGGAGCATTCTTACTGTGTCTTTCTATGGTAAAAGGAGTGAATCAGCTCCTTTGAGTTTATTCTATAAATTCAATAAGGGCATTAATACCATTTAGTTGGGACCCACTGCCATGATCTAATAACCTTCCCAAAGGCTCCACCTCCCAACACCATCATGTTGGTGATTAAGTTTCAACATAAAAAATTAGGTGACCACAAACATTGATACAATAGCACCCACAGATGTGTGAGAAAAATAGATTATCCTGCTGGTAATTAGACAAGTCAGAACACAAACACGAATCAAAGTAAAGTCCAATTATTTTTCTAGGATACCATAGCAATCACATGGGCAAGAAGTGTGTCTATTTTAAATAGAATCTGTATGTTCTACTCACTTTGGAATCATGTATGCTACTACTGTATTGTGAACTTTTACTTTTTTGTTATTAAAAATAATAAATACAAATAGTGATATAAATACAGAAATAAAGACCATATAGGAAGACATATTTACTTTTCAGGTCAGATGTAGTGGTTTATGCCTGGGTCCCAGGTACTCACGGGTTTGATATGGGAGGATTACTTGAGCCAGGGATGTTGAGGCTGCAGTGAGCTGTGATAGAGCCACTGCACTGCACCTCAGGTCACAGAGGAAGACCTTGTCTCAAAGAAAAAAAAAAAAAATTTCAGTGAGTAGTTATAATTGTTATATTTATGCTTTGAGCTCCTGGCGGAATGCAATATAGGAATTAGGTGTTCAAAGAAGCTGTTTACCATCGTCTTTGACAAGTTCACAAAGCCAGGGACATTAAATCCTACCTTACATACAGAATAAAAAAGAATTTTAGAAAGGCAAGGGATTGGTGACAAATGTAATAGTTGAAAAACAACTGTGCAACAAATATTAAAGGTAATATCATGTCCTGAAAAGATAGTAAGTAAATGTCATGATTTTCCTACAATTGTACATTGAGGTTATTAAGATTATTTATTTATTTATTTTTTATTACACTTTAAGTTCTAGGGTACATGTGCACAACGTGCAGGTTTGTTACATATGTATACATGTGCCATGGTGGTGTGCTGCACCCATTAACTCATCATTTATATTAGGTATACCTCCTAATGCTATTCCTCCCCCCTCCCCCTTCCCCACGACAGGCCACAGTATGTGATGTTCCCCTTTCTGTGTCCAAGTGTTCTCATTGTTCAATTCCCACCTATGAGTGAGAACATGAGGTGTTTGATTTTCTGTTCTTATGATAGTTTGCTGAGAATGATGGTTTCCAGCTGCATCCATGTCCTTACAAAGGACATGAACTCATCCCTTTTATGGCTGCATAGTAGTCCATGGTGTATGTATGCCACCTTTTCTTAATCCAGTCTGGACATTTGGGTTGGCTCCAAGTCTTTGCTATTGTGAATAGTGACACAATAAACATATGTGTGCATGTGTCTTTATAGCAGCATGTTTTATAATCCTCTGGGTATATACCCAATAATGGGATGGTTGGGTCAAATGGCATTTCTAGTTCTAGATCCTTGAAGAATCGCCAGTCTGTCTTCCACAATGGTTGAACTAGTTTACTGTCCCACCAACAGTGTAAAAGTGTTCCTGTTTCTCCACATCCTCTCCAGCACCTATTGTTTCCTGACTTTTTAATGATC
>NW_012114500.1:6256304-6277478 GCF_000951035.1 Colobus angolensis palliatus | reverse complement strand
AAGTAAGACACACAGAATAACAAAATTAAATCACTAAATATCTAAAGCTTCTTCAATTATTAGTGTGTAATATAATACCTAACAGAAAAAACTTATAAATTATTATAATGCAAAAATTGAGTCAACTAACATGTTTTTGCATTATTGATCAACATTTTGAATTGGATTTTGATAGAAAAAATAGATATTTTCAGAGTAAATTCATCATCTGACATAAAGGGATACATTTCTATTTTATTTTATATTTTAGAGAGGTATAAAAGTTGATTATTGAACTTTTGTGAAAAGGGCAGATACATTTGCCACAGAGGGTTTGTTGAAAATAAGATTTTTTTTTTTTTTTTTTTTTTTTTTTTAGAGAAGAAATGAAACTTTGAGAATATGACCTCTGAGATCACTGATAGAATGCGTGCTGTCAGCATAGGCTGTTCTGAAGGTCGCACTCGTCTGATCAAGTGACACTCAGTGGAAAACAATGTTGTACTTCCCCTTTTTGTGATTTTTTAAGAAATTTAAGTAAATTAAAATAAGTATGCATGAAATTTGTTCTTCCTCTAAAATCAAATTATATTTACTTCGCTAAGTTTGAGCTACAGATGATGTGCAAAATCAGAATTGTCACTAGAAATTTGCTTCAAAATTTGCTCAACTTAACCTTACTTGAAAGATGTATAGGAAATATTATATTTAGTGGCCCTCAAGTATATAATCACGAGTAACAAATGTACTTGAATACTTTAGAGCTACTTCGAAGAAATTCAAAATACACTCTCTTATGAAAGAATAATTCAACTGTATTTCAGATTTAAATATATATATGCCTATATACACACACATACACTTATATAGCAATATGTAAAGTCAAAAGCGACTAGTAGTTTTAATATTTTCTTGTTATAAAATTATTAAAACAAAAACAATTATAATGCAATGTGAAATTTAAATAAACAAATTTGAAATTTCTCATGAAAATGGCATATATGCTGTGTCCTAGTTCATTTGGGCTGCTATAACATATCATAGACTGGCTGGCTTATAAAAAGCAGACATTTATTTCCCAAAGTTTTGGAGGCTGGGAAATACAAGATGAAGGTGCTAGCAGATTTGGTGTCTGATGAGGGTTTGCTTTCAGGTTCATAGTTAGTGCCTTCTCACTGTGTTCTCACATGACAAAAGAGATGAGGGGTCATTTGGGGGCCTCTTTTATATGGCCATTACTTAACTCTCATAACCTAATTACCTTCCCGAAGTCCCCATTCCCTAATACTATCATCCTGGAGGTTTTAATGTCAACATGTGAATTTTGGGAGAATATAAACATTCAGGACATAGCATGTGGAAACTCAACACACACATACACGAACACACACAATCAAAACCTGAAAATGTTATAGCGAGTTATGCAATGGGGTCAATAAATTTTTCTCCTTTTTTATTTTCAGTTTTCATGATAATTATTTGAAGTAAACTGTGTTGTCTCTTTCTGATATAGATAGCTGCACGTTTAAGACAATGAAACAAAGAGATGCTAGCTTTTAATTATAAGTAATGCTGCAAAATACTTCTCATTAATCTGCCTGCAGATAAATCAAAAGTACCTCCAACCAAATGAGTCTGACATAGAGTCAAATGACTGCTATCTCCAGTATGTGTGTGTGTGTGTATGTGTGTGTGTGGTAGTGACTTTGCTAGTAGCTTTGTTGATATCACAAATGATCAAGCATTGACATCTTATAATTATATTAACAAAATTATAATTATAAATAATATAATTATTTTATCAGAAACAAAGCAGATCAGAGAAGACACCCTTTATCTATTATCATCCAATAATTATCAAATCCTCACGCTATATTTTTATTTTTTTAAAGCAAAATGGGTCAATACATCAAGAATGACCAGTGTATTGAGGCAAGTTAACAAGCATTTTCTGAGTTTGTCAAATTGTCTGGAATCTTTTATTAGTTACTATAAATTATATACGAAAAAGTAAAATATGATTTCTGATTCCAAATGTTGTGATTTTGAAATAGTGTAAAATATAATAATTGATAAAATAGCATTCACTGTATCCATTTGCATCATTTTGCTCATTCCTCTCAGAAGGTTGTGCTGGAGGAAGCTGTTATTTCTAGAAATTAATTTTTTCCATCTTCCCAACAGAAATATCCACAAATATAGAAGAATTCTTATTTAAATTTTAAGTCAAATCAATATATTTTTTGATGATCAATATAATGGTATACCATTAAAAAAGCCTTTTTTTCCTGATCAAATTCCTTCATCAAAATGTCAAAACATTTAAGCGTAAACATCAAAGCTCTAGATACTTTGGTATATATTCATCCATTTTTTAGTTTATTCAATTGTTCAAAAGCACTTGTTGAGTGGCTTCTTTGGGCTAGGCAATGGACTAGGGAACAGGGAACAGAGAGGTGACAGTGCGAACTGGCTCAAAGCTTCTCTAATGAGCTAGATTGTCACGCAAATTAAACTTAGAGTACGATGTGATATGTTTTATGATAAAGGATTATGCAAGTTGCTGTGCTGTGCAAATGGGAAAAAAGCGACTATTTCTGTTAGAAAACTTCCGGGAGGTGATACTTTAAGAAATTCAGATTTATAGACACAGCTTCAAATTCTTCCTAGTAAGCAGTTGTCTCCTGTTCATCACTTAGTCTGAAAGTGGAAGCATATTTACTACCCCTCTTCGATGGTAAAAGTTATACAGATATTAGGCAGAAAATGAGAATTACAATGAGAATACTACAATGTAAAATTGAAAAACTGCTGGAGCATTTAATAATGAGGAAATTTGTCATCGATGTAAAAAACACTTCAGCGATTAGAAAATCGTGTCCTTTGCAGAAATATGGGTGAAGCTGGAAACCGTAATTCTCGGCATACTAATACAGGAAAAGAAAACCAAACACCACATACATGTTCTCACTTATAAGTGGGAGTTGAACAATGGGAACACATGGACTCGGGGAGGGGAACATCACACACTGGGGCCTGTCGGGGTGTAGGGGGCTAGGAGAGGGAGAGCATTAGGAAAAATACTGAGTGTAGATGAGGGGTTGGTGGGTGCAGCCAACCACCATGCCGTATATATACCTGTGTGACAAACCTGCACGTTCTGCACATGCATCCCAGAACTTGAAGTATAATAATGATTAAAAAAAAAGAAAATCAGTGCTTTCAAGGCATTATTGTAGATGGCTGAAACAAAAAGACGGCCTTTATAAAAGCACATGTTTGTTAGAACGGAGGTGAAGTGAGACTATAAAGGATAAGTGCAGGTGGTGATAGTTCGATTCCAGGTCCATTTCCATTCTTACTTCTATTGGAAGTCTGTTAGTAATTTATTTTGAAACAAAAATATTTATTAAGTGTTGTTTATAGAAATGTACTAGTGCTGTGCCATTGAAATTGAATTTAAGCAATAAAAACCTGACCATATTAATTTGAAGGAAAATAATATTTTAGGAAAGATTATCATATAATGGAAATAAAAATACTCTTGAAAATAATCAGAGGTTAAATATTTCATATAACACAGATATCTTTCCTATTTCAATTGTTGAGAAAGCATTCTCTTTGAAATGTGTTCAAGCATAAGAAACATGAACTAGAACTAGATTACTTAATTCTTGAGAATCTACTTGGGAAGCTATATATATTCACATATCAGAATGATGACTTAAAGGATAATGATCTTTTTTGTGTATATGGTAGAAAACGAAGATCAAATATATATTTTAATACAAACACAATTAGAAAATTTGAAGGGTAAATTAATGTCAAATTATGATGCCTATATAAGATGATAGAAGTAAAAATATGTTGGCACTCTCAATTAATTGTAACACAAGGGTATTAAGAGATAATTTTCTGTGAGGTTAGGCAGCTCTGAGGAAAGTGCCCTTTCCAAAAGGTCAGCAACTCCCAAGAAGATGGATTACATATAGGTAGAACAATCTGGCAACTTTTATGTTCAAAGTTCTGCTAACACAAATAAGATTATTTCTGCCCCTTTCCTCCATTTCCAAAGAGTTTGAGAGATCTTGTTTTTAAAAAAGTGTTTGTCATACCTTGTACGCAAAGAGTATTTTCTTTCCTACTATTGGGTAATAGGTGAACATATTTTATAAGAAGAAGTATTAGTTAGATAAATGCCACCATGAAGATGAAAACAGCATTGGAGGATAAAGAGCATTGTTTAGTTTGACCTCTGTTATTTTCCAGGCGAGAAGTACAGGTACAATAGCTATATTAGTATTTTATACTCATACTTGTATAAATTACCTCAAAATAATCAGTCCCTTTTGAATAAAATAAGGCAATATATCACTGACGTTTTATTTCCCTATGTGCTCACCTACAATGTGGGCATTGTCATGACTGCTGGACTTACCATTACTTTCTCCAATTGTGTAAGGTCCTTTGCTTATGGAATACATAACAATATATCACTTTCAAAAATAGTCTGATGACGAGTGAAAGCTAAAGTGATGATGATTTTCCCTCATGCAAAGATTTTCTTTAAATAAAATCATTACAAAAAATGTAGTTAGTTGGCAAAGGAGACAGGTACAATATTATTTCATTTCTACGTGCAGACTTACAATGGAGGGAGAATTTATTGTGGAATACAGATAGATAACAGAAGAATGTGAGGAGAAAGACATCTTTTACAGAACACACATGATGATGTGCATAAAATTCATAAAATGGAATGCAGAAGAGAATAAGTCATTCTTAATTTACTATAAGTAGAATTTTTAAATATTTTAAAAGGTTATGCTAAGTTATCCATTAAGGGATAACATATATTATTAATCATGAAGATAATATTGATATTAATAATGAAGATACTAACTTAGGTAAAAGTTATTCTTAATTCTAATTTTATGGTTATGTATTTAACAAATTGTGAGAAGTGAATTTTATCCACATACTTATGTGTTTCTCTGATATCTCTAAAGTAAAAGCAGTTTTAAACTCTAATTTTATAATACTTTCACAGTAATTAAAAATTAACAGTAACTAGATTTTTATACCTCCTATCTCTCCATATGGGGAAATAGTACAATATAAATTAAGGTATTGTGATTTTTTAAAAGACACAACTCTCTCACTAAAGTAATACGTATTCAAGAGCCAGAAAATAAAAATACAGTCACAATCTCATTACCTAGAAACTGGTATTGTTAACATCTTACCCTATGTAACTTAATCTAAGCTTTACATGTCTAGATTGAAAATGGAATCATATAGCAAATTTTTGTAGTAATGATCTTTTTTCTGCTGGTTTTTAAAATAGTAATTATATTCTATTTTCCATCACATATTTAACCAATACTATTACCTTTGGCAACTTTGTTAGTTTCTAAATCTGGATTTTTATAATCAGCTTTGTGGATGCACTGTTTTAGCAACATCTTTTCTGTAACCCTTTGTAAAGCCTTTGGGAGACTGCCCAATTGGCCTTACAGAAAACGTGTGCCACACAGTTAAATCAGTTCATGCAAGTAGTAATGACTCCCTTATTTACATTAATAATTCTACTGAGTAAAGTTTTGTTTCAATTTGCTTTGTTGATGTTAAAATCTGGGTTATTTACATATGCTTATTGGACTTCTGAAAGATAAATTTCTTGCTCAAGTTATTTATGTGTTTTTCTATTGGCGTAGTCATCATTATCTAACAAATTTGTAGGTGTCTTATATATGTTTTAGTCAATATTGACTTCTACAGAATTTCTCATTCTGAGCTATGTGAGATGATATTGAAGTATGAAGATTTGTATTATTTAATAATCAGTCATATAATTGACTACTTAAGTGCTATATGAAAATTTCAATGTTACAGATGTGTTAATATTAACCCAAAATAGTTAAATGATTATCTGTGTCATATAGCTTATTACTTACCAGAATAACAGAATAAATTACAAAATATAAATGCTGGAAATAGCAGATTTTGGGGCCTTTGCTAAATAATTTTAGAATTAAAACTGATTGTATGAATGTGAAATCATAACATACTAATAAAATAAATTTTAAATTATAATTAATAAAAACTATACTGTGCACAGAAGTACAAACTGGCAAAATGCAAGGTTTTGTGGCCTGGTATTTTGAGTAGAAAATAGTCTCTGTGACATAGTGGGCTACAACTTTGCAGTGTTTCAATGATAAGGAGGGACTGATGATAAAGGAGCATATTTGATAGCATTAATGATTAATATAATAGAAAATTGATTTCCTAACTCCTTTCACTTCCCACAGTGTCTTTTCCCTTAGATTGAAAGGGAATCAATATGTGAATATCTGAGTATATTACAGGCAGCCAAGTGCAGAGAAAATATCATTGAATTAGCAAGCAGGAGGTCTAATTTCTTAATCTAATTGCACCACAAATGAGTTGTATGACCTTGGAGAAGTCATTTGGTCTTTCCAAGCTTCACTTTCTTTACCCATAAAAGTAAATTGTATCTAAGTTTCAGGATTACATTTATGTAACTCAATTTTGAAATAAATTTCAATTTAAAAAAAGGATTAAATTCACTGAATATCCTTTGATGATGTTTCCCATACTGTCTTCTACAGAAGACCATTTTCTTTTTCTATTAACCAATGCTTTGTGGTAGTTTAATATATGTAGGCATTACTCTAGGTAAATATTGTTATTATTTCATTTTATAAATGAATAAAGTGATTTGAAAGGAGGTTAAAGTTTGTCTTGGTTCACAAAGATATTGAGCAGTCAAACAAGGCTTCAAAGTCAGGCAGTCTGATTCCATAACCTGGGAATTTAATCATTACCCACACTTTCTTAAATGTGTGTTTCTGACTAAACTTATGAAACACTGGCTTTGACAGAGTAAACTCAGTTGCACACAAGATACTTCAGAATATTTAGTATTTGTTTTGAATATCCAAGAGGAACATCATATGCAGAATTGCTAGCACTTATTTTAACCACTAAGTCCCTGCTACAAGAAATTCTTAACCTGTTAAAGGTTCTAAAGTTCTGCAAACCACTTTTGGAAAACATTAACTCTTGAGTCATATCAGAATCAAATTACTCAAATTATTTTAAATTACTTAAGAAATTGTTACAGGACTGAGTACGGAAAGATCTGCATAGGTAACAATTTCTTAAGTAATTTAAAAATCAGTAAAGATGAAAACAATACTGTCTATGAGATTTGGTTTCTCATATCTTAATTCTTATTTTCTACATTTTCCTTCTTTAGCACATCTTAATGCAAGAAATCTTACCATTTCATTAAAGTTGTGTTTAATCAGGGAAAACTGTTTTCAAGGTGGGAACTATAGTTAGTGGTTTGGGAAGATGTGGATATTTTTACACTATGAACATTATTTCTGTTTTTCTTAGGACATCCCATTATGGTGACCATTGTTTACTATTTCTTAGTAGCTCTCAAATTCAAACATATTCATTGTTGGGAAAGTATTTTCTATGTTACAAAGGGAGAAAAATAGACATAATTCATATTTCTATTTTGTGAACCTCTAAATATTTCATTTTATATTTATAAAATAACCAAACCGTAATAAAACCACAAATATTTCAAGTCAGATACTTTATTCTATTTAATCTTCTGATATTTTCTCAGTATGTCTTTGAATGAAAATGATCTACAAGAAAAATCACAAAATCAAAAACAATATATATTCAATGATAGTTTCTATAATGGATATGGACTAGATAGACAAGTGTTCAATATAATTGACACTGTTTTATTTTCTCCTGGTATAATACCTAAAACTTTATAAAATATCCCAAAATTGTAAAAGAAAAGCAAAATAAAGTTAATCCTTATAATTTGCAGATTCTGTATATGCAAATTTGCCTACTCACTAAAATGTATTTGAACCCCTAAAAGTGACATTCATGATGCTTTCGCAGTCATTTCCAGACATCTGTAGAAATGACAAAAAATTAAGTCACCCAACTCACATGTTCCCAGTTCAAGTCGAATGAGACAGTACTCTCTCTTCTTCTTCAGCATTCGAAGTGTAACAGTTTGCTTTTTACAATCTATTTGCTATCACATCTTTTGCATTTTTTGTGCTTTTTGTTGGTAACTTTGCCATTTTAAATGACCCTTCAAGTAAAGCTGATGTGGTGTCTGGTGTTTCCAAGTGCAAGAAAGATGCGATGTGCCTTATGGAGAAAATACTTGTGTTAGGTAAGTATTGTTCAGGCATGAATTATAGTACTGCTGGCCACGAGTTCAGTGTTAATGAATCAACAATGCCTTACATTCAGAAAAGGAAGAGGAAATTCATGGATCTGTATGTGAGGCTGCTCCAGAAAATGTCAAAGTAACACTATGGTACATGAAAGATGGAAAAGCAGCTACATTTGTGGATTCATGAGACAACAACTGATTTCAAAAAAGTATAGTGGACAGAATTGTCAGGAGGCTGAAAGGCAAAGAAATTTATTGTCACGTTAAGCACTGTGGCTAGTACTGGCTGCCTTCCATGTCTCAAAAGGTGATATGGTATGAAAAATGTTAACTTGCAGGTGAGGAAGTTTCTGCAGATCTTTTAAAATACGTATGAAATGTATACAGAGAAAGGGTTCTATAAAAGAGCAGATTTTCAATGCTGATGACAGTGGCTTGTTTTACAGGGACTCTTGGCAAAGGAATCTATACATGACAAATGGTATTTCACTTGATCAGTATGACTAGAGGCTCTAAAAATCCTAACCCTGCATTTCCTTTAGGAGCAGTAGTTCAGTGTTTGCTGATTCAATGTTTGCGGTGACCTTAAAGAATCTAAATACGGCTGGACTCAGTGGCTCACACCTGTAATCCCAACACTTGGGGAGGCAGAGGTGGGTGGATCACTTGAGATCAGGAGTTCAAGATCAGTCTGGCCAATGTGGCGAAACTCTGTCTCTACTAAAACTACAAAAAATTACCCGGGCATGGTGGCACACCTGTAATCCCAGCTACTTGGAGGCTGAGGCAGGAGAATAGCTTGAAACTGGGAGGCGGAGGCCACAGTGAGCTGAGATCGTCCCATTGTAGTATAGCCTAGGCAACAAGAGTGAAACACCATCTCAAATATATATATACTGTGAATAATGAAAATTTGTTGTGTATACTTGAGGTCTGGTTTCCAGATACCTTCCATCTAAAATGTATAGAAAGAGGTATTGCAAATAAAATCTGCAGTAGTTTTTCTTGAAGCCACACCAACACTACTGCTGTAGGAACTTATATTTTTTTAAGAGACATTTAGTATTATGGAGAAAAATTGTTTCCATTCCAAAATGACCTTACCGTAAGGGTGGAGCAGCCAAGCTACAATTTTGATGGCACCCTTATTGTGAAAATTAACATTTCTGAAGCAATACTGGTGAAGGAAGACTCTAAATCCCTAAAAGTGGATTCTTGGACAGAAGATATTAAAGACCATGGTGTTAGAGTAGAAGAATACGAGAAGACAAAACTTGAGCATGAATAAGATACTACCTGATTTTATTTCTTTTAAATATATATTCAGAAGTGGGACTGCTGGATCATATGGTTATTCTATTTATAGTTTTTTGAGGAGCTTCCATACTGTTTTCCATAATGACTGTGTCAATTTACTTTTACATGAACAATGTATATGGATTTTCTTTTCACGACATCCTCATCAATGCTTGTTATCTTTTGACTTTGTGACAATAGGCATCCTAACAAACATGGGGCGATATTTCATTGTGGTTTTGATTTGCATTTTTCTTATGATTAGAAATATTGAACACCTTTTCATATACCTGTTGGCCATTTGTATGTCTTCTTTGAAAAAACTGTGCATTTAAGTATCTACTCCTTTGCTATCTTTAAATTACTTTTTTTGTTGTTGTTGTTTTGCTGTTGAGTTGTATGAGTTCCTTATATATTGGATATTAATCCCTTATAAAATCACTATCTCAAAGAGATACCTCTATTGTGTTGTTCAGTGCAACATTATTTACAATAGTCAAGATGTGGAAACAAGGTTCATCAATGGATAAATGGATAAAAAAGTAGTGTGTGTGCCCCTGTGTGTATAACACACACACACACACACAATAGAATATTACTCAGTCTTAAAAACATGAAAATCCTGACATTTGCAACAACAGAGATTTATCTGGAGGACATTATGTTAAGTGAAATAAGTCGGATACAGAAATACAAATATTGCATGATCTCACTTATATGTGGAATCTAAAAAAATTTAAACTCATAGAAACAGAATAGAAGGAAGGTTACCAGGATCAGTGCGGGGAGAGAGGGTAGGGGAAATGTAGTGATGTTGATCAAAGAGTATAAACTTAAAATTGTAAAACAAATAAGTGATGAAGACCTAATATACAGCATTGTAACTATAGTTAATTAAAATGTATATTTGACATCTGTTAAGAGAGTAGATCTTAAGTATTCCCACAATACACATACATACAGTAACAATATGAGGTGGTGGATATGTAATTAGCTTGATACGTTAATTATTTCACAATGTATATGTGTGTCAGAACATTGTGTTATATACTCTGAATATATACAATTTTAATTTTTCAATTAAACCTCAATAAACCTGAGCACTAAAAATACTACCTGAAAATCACTGGATGTATGAGGACAATTTAGAAGAAGCTAAGTTTATTCTTTATGTGAATATCCAGTAAAGATGAAGTAATTTTCATTCATATGATAAAATCAATCATTTTAGTGGGTACCTCAGATTAGTAAGCCTTGTAAAATCTAGGATTATAGCAACAGAAAACATATGAGATTTTATTGGATAGGCTGTTATATACAATTTAGTTTGGAACATGGAAATGTTAAGAATGAACAGTTATTTGGAAAAGCAGATTTGTTGTTCAAGAGAAAGGGGTATAGGTTTAGATACATATAGTGTTATAAAGAGAGCTATAGAGAAGTATAGATATTGATATATACACACATCATATGTATATTTATATATTGCCTGTCTATATATTTATCTATATAAATCACAATATATAGACTTGGTAGTTAACACATATGAATTGTTTAGCACAAAAGTGATGACTGATGATAATCTCTAAGGCAAAAATTCATAAGGAATCAACATCAGAAACAGAACAGATGTACATACACATGTATCTTCACATGGTTACTTCTAGGGCATTTGTAAAAGAAAATAAATTAAGAAAATACAAGATCTGGTTCAAGTTTCGATGACTGTAAGGTGGAATATAATAATATGACCGTTGCAACTGGTGTCAAAACTATTAATGTAATTATCACATCGAGGGAAGGAGCAAGGTGAAACAAGGTGTGTTATATTCAAGATCTACTCTCTGTTTCAATGAATTTAAATTCTTTTAGATTCCACATACAAGTGAGATCATGCAATATTTATCTTTCTGTGTCCTACTTATTTTACTTAGCATAATGTTCTTTAGATACTTCTATTTTGCACATCACAAAAAGAAAATTGTAGGGACATCATGTAGAACTCATGTGACTCAGGGGAGGGGAGAGGGCTGACAGAAACACAATGATTTAAGCCAAATTAACCTTCCCCATGGCTCCAGGGCTTAAAATCTTACACTTTTCAAAAGAGTTCCATGGTGCTTAGTGCTGAATAAGTACTCAACAGATTGCATGCATATAAAATATTTTATTCAATCTCTATTTAAAATTAAGCTCTGTGGGCTAAACAATATCATTGCCCCTATTAACAGATGAAAAACTGAGATTCAGTGACATTCAGTAAACTGTATCAGGATACACAGTGCAGAGTCAGGATGTGAATGTGCAGGGATGCTGGTTCAAATTCTTGACATCAGCTTCTACTCTGCTGTAGCGCCTTCTCATCTAAGCCGGGGAGCTGTTGTTTCAACCTCCTTCTATCAAGAATCATTTATATTTTATTTATTATAACTAGCGTAGATTGATTGTGGACATAAAATTTTCGGATTTGCTTATGTAAAAAGAACACATAAACACAAAACAGTGCTCTTTTATTACATTTTCATTATAAAAACTCATTTTGACATGGTTAGTGCTTTTTTTTTTTTAATGTGCTTTTAAATAGCTTATTTTCTATTGCATCAAAAATAGAGCATTCATTTTAATGGCATTCGTATTGCAATTCAAAAATATTGAATGCACGTTATTATGTGTGTGACATCTTACCACCCTCATTTTAAGCTATGATAATTCATTCACCTATTTAAAATTTATATTTAAAATCCTCATTTGATATTTAGAAAGTAAACATTACTAGCATAGGACACTTTGCAATAGTTCACATTTTAAAGCAACCATGAAGTATAAAGTAGAAGTGAAAATTGTTAGAAGTCAGAAAAATTGGGAGTATTTTGTATCTCTGTACGGGTAACTGACACATTTCTTTTATAATAACAAGCATTGTTGAAATATAATTGTATTCTTATCAACTTGAGAATGTGTTATTCATTCAGATTACCCATCTCTTCTATTTAACCTCCCTTAAATATTCAGGCAGTGAGGTGGATTTGCATTGTCAGTTTAGCTAAGCCGGAACTACCTTTCCCATAATTCCCTTCCTTTTACATTTCCAGTTATAGTGAGCCACAAACATTTCCCTCCACCCGGCCCCCCCGTAGGAGAAATAGATGGCAGAACAGGTGGGTATCCCTTTTTTACACAGAAGATCGTTGGTGCAGAGACCATAGACACATTGTGGTCACTTACTTGCAGGCTTATTGTGTTGGTGCAGGGCAGCAGCGAGGACTGCAGTTCTTTCTTCTCTGGCTGGACCGCTGTCTGCCACCTCACTGATTTCATGACTAGGTTCATATTTAGCTCAGAATTTAAAGGCACTGACCTTTCATACAGATCACCACCATCACCAGTTTAAAGGTGGGGAGTTTATGGGTGAGGAGACACTGGTACCATTGTCCATCCTACTGGATTTTGGCTCATCCTTGAGCGTTCTAATGTTTCCTCCTTTCCCACACTTTGTGTCCATGTTTCCTCCAGAACAGCTTATCATGTAATTTTACCTTATCTTCTAGTGGTTATGCTTCTCGGTTCAAACCGGACTGAAACAGGCAGATTCATCTTTGAGCCATATTTTCTGCTTCAATGGTACCACGACCATACCCTTATCTTAATATTTATCAAATAGTCATAAATCCTTGTTTGTCTCTCCCATTGCATTGAGGGTAAAGTGAGGGAAGGATTTCATTTATACAACTTTTTATTGCAATAACCCAGGGCTGTTCATTATGCATTAAAGACATTGAATATACACAGGCTGAACTGAATGAGTCCCATTACTAATTTATGTTTACTTAAACATTTCTGAGAAAATATTTTTTTCAAAGTAACATATTTCATGGAAGTCTAGAGATGTTACCACTTCTCTCCTCAAGGCTTCATGTACATAAAAGTAGTAAGGTGAGCAGGTGTTTAATTATAAGAAAGCCCTTAGGTCAATTGCTGATGTATTTAATAAAGACTATTTTCACCCCAAACCATCTGTGAATCTTAGCTTTCATCATTCAAAGACTGTAGCTTTGTTCTTGATTACATCTGGGGATTAATGGCATAATAGGCTATATCACTCTGTAAGCCTTAATCTATTATAATTCTTGCTTTTATGCTTACGACTGAAACCTCTGTTTTCAAAACATGTTCTGTCCTGCATTCACATAGTGGGTCAGCCACTGACACTCTCTATTACTGTGGGCTAGACACAACATCTCCAAGTGTATCAGGGATAAAATCTGTTTCTATGTTAAAAACAGGGTTATTCTAAGGAATAAAAGGGATATATGCAAATATAGCCCATATAGAGTCTTTAGAACATAATATTTATAAAATAGATATTAACTATTATTATCATCAGATATTATTTCAAGGAAATGGAGAGAAATAACAGCAAAGTATGAGTGCTTATGCAATGAATAGTTTAATTCAAAGCTGATATACACACCAAGGTATAATAAAAAAGTTCATTGCTCATCTGAAATTATAAATTTTTCATAGCTGTTATCAGGTCCTACTAAATTAAGAAATCATCTGTCACTACATGGTAGGAATTTAAAAAATTGCTATTTTATCATTTCTTGCAGTATATCTGCAATATATTAAAATGATAAGAACACAACTTTCAACATTTGTAGTTATAATTCACGAAATACTGTTTACAGTGAGGACGTGACTCATTCTGTCTCAATCCACTCTTCCTTATAAAAACATTCTCAGCAAGGGAGATTGTAAAATTGTTTTTAATTTAATATTTCTTTTGTATATATGTTATTCCTAGTCAATTCTAGGTTAATGAGCAAAAATTTCCAAAGTTTAAAAACGATCTGGTTTTGAAAGTTAGTCATGCATAGCAATATTGTATTTGTTAATGATTCATTGAAATACAAGATTGAATAAATATTAAAGATTATATTTTATTCTCTATAATATAAATTCACATATGTTAAATTGCACAAAACTTGTAAAGAGTTCTGCAGCATTGTTAGGATATTGAAACCATGGATAAGACTACTAGCAAGTTGTTTTATGGACATTAGCCTTCCCAGTCTCAAAGGCTGCCTTTCATCATTTCCATTTATGAACAATAAACTATCAAATATGTGCAGACAATTATGGTGATAAAAATCATTATATGATTTTAAGAACAAATACAATCCTTCTTTTGTGTATTATCACATATATGTCTTGTGAATTCTTATATGTGTGTTCACTATTAAAAAGAGCTAATGATAATTTTGAAATAATCTGTACTCTGACACTATGGCACACTTAGGGCAATATGATTAAAAGTGACCAACTACTTAACATTATGTCACACCTTCTTCCAGAAGATTTCCTGGGAGGAAAGGATTTGAAAGAAACAACAAGAACAAAAGCCTTTACAAAGGAAATTATGACGGTCAAAATGCTTGCGTAAAATACTGGTGATAATTTCTCTACATGCTTAGCAGATGAGTTTTCTAAATTCAGTTCATCCCTATCACTGTTAAACATCACCCTGAGAATCCATAGTGTCAATTTCCTTTTATCTATAAGCTTAACATTTATGTGCATCGATATTATAATTCTAACTACTTAATTTTAATTTTAATCAATACCCTAAGGAGAAGTTTGAGACAGCTAATGTGATTTATTACTAATTCTAAAAACATTTGTCTTGCATTTTGGCAGCTGTGCTATCTCTGGAATGCCCCTGTTTGCTTGGCAGCAACCTGTCATGGTTGTTAGGATTGTTGTATGCAGGAGCATTCATTGACAGTTCTTCTCCTGGTAAATGTATACCTGCAGTGTAATCACACATGTGGTCTTGTTCACCTATAGTTTCACCAGGTATGAGCATATGTAGCATAAATATATTCATTCATATATATGAGCCAAGCATCACATCATATGTAGATGACAAGAAATCTATTTGATAGTCTCTCCTGAAACATAGTGGTACATAAAACTATGCAAGTCCCTCTGTAGGGAGGAAACACTTCTCTTATTTTGGCAAAAATACTAGAGTGGTTCTTAAAAAGTGATATACTTAAAAATGATTTTATAGTCATGAGAAGATTTTTCCCAAGAGCAACATTTAAAAATCAGTGATTCCGAAATCACAGGCTTTGTGGTAGGGTGGGAATTGCTTATATTAAGTTATTAATAAAGACTGCAGTCTATGGAAGTTTAAATTGAGCATTCAAATACATAACTCTCTTCTGAAGCTGCTCTAGCATATACTTATATTCTAAAGCTCCTCAATAGAACTTGACCCTGTTTTTTATTGATAAATCTTTTATTCTTCTCTCATGAATTATTCAAGTAACTTTGTCAGGCTAGCTTATTCCCAGTGAGAGAAAAGGAGATGCTCAAATCATATGCTATCATTGCTTTTAAAAAAATCTTTATTCTTACAATTGCATATTGATACAATTACATGTGTTTTGGTGATTTAACATTTTTTATTGTTGAAATAAACATTATAGTTTGAAAAGCATTTGATCTGTTGAATCAATCTTAAATGAATTAACTTTCTCATCTATTGGTCAACACCATAGTCACTATTGCACATTTCTGTTAGAAACGTGTAACCTTTCACACTGATATGGTAGAGTCATTACTACTCTGAGAAGAGAAAGAAACCACTAGCTACTGTATTTAATTGCATGATAAGGCATAGACGGAAGGATATTCATAGGTGATAAGGCCAGGAAAATGGCCAGAAATAAGACACTGATGTCTGGCAAACTGACTGCATGTGCATTAAAGTAAAAGATAAAAGTTGTCAGATAGAATACATTTTTTAAAAACCTAAATTAGCTTTAGAAAGATTAAAGGCAAACTTATTAAGCAATTGACTTCAACTACAGAAAAATATCTAGTACCAAGTTAAATAAACGTGAATATTTTGCCATAGAACATGAAGAAAACCAAAAAGATTTTGCTAAAGATGAAGTAGAATTTGTTAATAAAAATATTTTGTATTATAATTTGTTCATCTATCTTTCTTTCTATCTACACATATATATTTACTCCTATTGATTTTAATCTATGAGAAGTAGATAAAAACTTTAAAAAACTCCCCTATTTATGGAAGAGGAAACAGGAGTCTAAGTTACAATCTGCAAGGCCGATCAGGAGTTATAAGAAGTTCCTAGATTAAAAAGAACTTCTCTAGCTCAATTCATGCTGAACATTCTCTATTATTCTTTTCCTTTTAAATGTCGAATTTTTCTCAAATATTTGTTATCTATGAATTATTTTAATATCAATATATGTACATTTGGGACTTCAATATGTCTACAATAAGTGAATTTCTTTACATTAAAGCAAATATACGCTTAATTTTTAAGAGTAGAACATTTGATATGTCTGAAAGCATTAGTAAGATGGTTAATTTTCTGGTAAATTACAAGAATAATTTTCCTAGAAAATGTCTACAGTTCTATGTATTCACAATACAAATAGCATCGGTAATACATTTAATTTTCTGGTAAAGTAAAGTAATGGTTTTCCTAGAAAATATCTACACTTCTAGGTATTTATAGTACAAATATGTCTTAATTTTAGGAATGTTTACATTTCAACCACTTAACTAAATAGAAAAATATAATATATGGAAACCTTCTTTTTATCAATGTTCTTTAAATAGACACATCTATTATATATGTAATATATGACATATTAAAGAATAGATATGTTGTCAGGCTTTATTTTCAGCCAATGCAAAATGAGATTATGAAAAGGTACACAATCCCCTATAAGTCTACCACTCAGTAAAAAATCTCCAACCAATATCGGTATAAGCATCCTCCCAGAGAAGTAATTTTTGGTATGTCTGTATTTACGTTTCCTATTACTCATTTTCACTTCTATTTTTACTGTGTGGTTTGTACTTCTTTCCCTCTAATGACATAAAGGAGATATGTCTCTCATCGTATTAAAGGTAATTTTATAATATTAAATAGCTTTTCTATTACTTTTTTATATAATTTCTCTAGTTATTATTAAAGTCACTATGAAAGGAGATCACAATGCTTAGAACTTAGAACTTAGCGGTAATGGCTTTGTCACTTATGTGAGCCCCTAGAAACTCATCTGACATTTTATGCTAACATAATGGCTCTATGAGCTGACCATACCCAGTAGTCAGAGTGGAACTGGCCATGTAAAAATGACAAAGCATAGGATTCAGGGTAGGAGCTTGGGCCCCATGGTATCAGTTGACTTACAGACTGAGTTCAACCACATGGGCAACATATTAATCAATCATACCTATGCAATGAAGCCTTCATAAAAACTATGGACAACAAAGTTCTGGTGAGCATCATGGGTTGGCAAAACTCCAGGTACATGGTTTTACATTATTCTGAGAGGATAATGCATCAAGAGGAAAATGAAAGATTCACATTTGGTACCTTCCCCGGCTGCCGTATACTTGCCTTCCTTTGTTGATTTTCTGTATTCTTTCTCTGTAATAAGCATAACTGTGAGTATAATAGCTTGCAATGAGTTCTGTGAGTCTTTCTAGTGACTTATGGAACTTGAGGGTGGTTTTGGGAAACTTAAAAATTTTCAGTTGGTGTCAGAGGTGAGGGTGGCTTTTCAGGGGCTGTTGTCTCTAATTGTATTTGGGCCTTAACTCCTTGAATTTGGGGTCACGTATGACTTTGATAGCTGAGACAGATGCTGAAAGGTAAAAAACCAAGAGATGTAAATGATTAAGCATCTGAAGAGAATTTTAAAAGTGTGAATTGGAGTTATACATCCTGAACATTTAATAACCATTTCTCTACCATCTAGGATCATTTTTCTGATTGTTCTCTATAAGGAGCCTTGGAGGATTTTGTAGTCTGGGTTTTTGACAGTGTATGTAAAGTAAGAGTAAGCATTCTTTTTCTTCCCTCTTATTCTTTCCTTCCTTCCTGGTTTAATTAATTCCATGTTATTGAAATACATGATAATTACATGAGACTGTCCACCCTTAAAGGCTTATATCATCCTTTTAGTTCTTCTATGCTTATTGATCACTTCCACTGAATTCTACGCACCATTAGTCAAGATAGTGTTTTAATTATAATTGTTGCATCCTCATTTTCTAAAAATCTATGTCCTACACATAGCTATTTTTAAAACATTTTTCGATATGGATGAGTAAATATGTAAAAGAAATACTTTGTAATGAGTGTGCTCTCATTTTTTCATGTCTTAAAATTGTTGTCATGCAATTATGTTACCTATTCTATTTGAGTGCTACTCTATCACCAAAATGTTATTCTTATGTTTCAAATAAACTAGAGGATCCAGGATCCTTTTCCTAAGATATTTTCCCCTCAAAATAGGTTGGCCTAATCTGCTTTTATAGAACAGAAAGAGCTAGGGGGTTGTCAGTAAGAGACAGCTTAGAAAATCTGGAGTGGGTTGGCTGGGCGCCCTCGCTCACGCCTGTAATCCCAGCACTTTGGGAGGCTGAGGCCGGCGGGTCACGAAGTCAGGAGATTGAGACCATCCTAGCTAACGCGGTGAAAATCCGTCTCTACAAAAAATGAAAAAATCAGTCAAGCGTGGTGTTGGGCACCTGTAGTCCCACCTACTCAGGAGGCTGAGGCAGGAGAATGGCGTGAACCCGGGAGGCGGAGCTTGCAGTGAGCTGAGATCGCACTACTGCACTCCAGCCTGGGCGACTGGAGCGAGACTCCATCTCAACAACAACAACAACAACAAATGAAAATCTGGAGCGGGGAGATGGGGGAAACTAAATGTGTTGTCAATTTTAAAAATTGGTCTAGAAAAAAATGAATTTCAGTGCTGATGGTCAGATAGATGAGAAAAGGGGAATGTTAATAGCAAGAGTACAACTCTTTCTGCAGTTTGTATTCATTACAGACTTCTGGGAAGTCTGCTGAGAAATATATGATTAGAACAAAAAATCACTAAAGAGACTTTCAATGACATTATCAGATTATCTTCGTAGATTTGTAATTGCTGATCCATAGATTCTGGGTACATTTTGGTAGGCATGGAAGATGGAGGTGCTATCAGGAGGTGATCTGTTTCTTTGTAGGTCTTTATATGAATCAAGTATATGTAACAATTTTCAATAAACCATTGTTGTGAGAAGACAACTTTTAAAAGATTTTACTTTTATTTAGGCATAGCCACATTCATGCCCTCAAGTTTTATTTTTATTATTACATATATTTACTACTTACATATATTGACTTTTAGTTTTTATTGTATTGATTTTTAAGAAAGAAAAAGGAAAGGAAAATAAGATCAAATCAGTAATATTTTAATAGCATCTCAAAATTTTGGGAAAAGGAATGTAGAATACACCAGTGGCCAAAAGGTTTCAAGGAAAATACTTTTTAAAATAACAACAAAAAATTTAATTAGCTCCAATGTTGTAAATACTGAGTTTGATTTCGTGTTTTTTCTTTGTTTTTATTAATTTGTAATATCTAAGGCCAAGAATAGAATAGCATTTATATTATGTCTATTTAAATTAGTAAAAAAGGTGATTTATGTGTTATTATGTACCATGTAATCACTTTTATCTTTTATATTATTTCATATGGCAGGATATTGCTTTAGCATTTCCTTTCTTAAATAGTAATCAATGTCTCTCATAAAATTCTTCAGTGTCTGTCTTTCTTCTAAGTTTCTTAGAGCAGTTGGTCTTTATGATAATAGTGGAAAGATAGGTACATTTTATTTTATAATACTTTAGTTTGAGTGTTGGTCATAGGTGGTTAGTATAATCTCCCTAAAATATCTTTTTCACATCTGTGAAGTGTGCAGGTAGATGTTTGTGTGAGGGACAAAGGACAAGATGGAGGAAGGTGAACAAGAAGGCACAATCCATGTTGCTTCCGGGTTCTTCCTCACCAACTTTCCCGCGCCAAGGAGGATGCAGATCCACCGAGCATGCGCCAGGTGACGTCAATCCGAAGAGATCGAAACTTACTCGGCCACGCCTATAGAGACGCCCCTATCAAGCCCTTATCCCGCCCACTGCCCTCCCCCTTCCAGTACCAACGCATAAAAGTCCGCCACCGGCAGGAGCGGGCATGACTTCTTTAGACCCACATTCGTGGATGGGAGAACGTCACCCGAGAGCGCCCGCACGACTTCCCTGGCCCCATACCTGAGGACCTGAGAACCTCGCTGGAGAGTGTGTGTGCATATTTGCAATAAAGAACTGCTGCTTTCTTATGTACTTTGGACTCATGTTTAATTACTTAGCTCTCCTAAATTAAGTTACATTAAATTAAATTAAGACAGTAGATACTTAAATGACACACAGATTTACTGTGGAAAGCAAATAAGAATAAAATTGATTAATTAAAAAGAAAGCTCTTTTAAAACTTCTATATCTATCCTAAAATAACATCAGTTTATACAACATTCTCAAATTAGACTCTGTGTTTTCTTAATAGCCAATAGGAAACTTCTGGTACTTACATTTTCTAAAATATCTCCTTTATTTAAATTCACCCATGATCTGTCATAATTCATTCATAAAACAAATACAATTTGAAATTAATCTATTGTCTATGGGCTATGATAGATTCTGGGGCTACAATTTTAAACAAAGTACTGCTTCTATTTCAAAGATATATTGGTTTTGATTAGATGTATGC
>NW_012114500.1:6252284-6254239 GCF_000951035.1 Colobus angolensis palliatus | reverse complement strand
TCACAGTGGGAGAAAGAACCTGTAATGTATTTACTCCAAATAATCAAAATACCTTAGGTTCACAGTCAGGTACATAATTCATATGGCCTTCAATAAGTACAAGTGGTCTTGATGATTTCAGATGATTATTTTTCAATTCTGGGGATTACTAAGGGCTGAACTAGAGGGAAAAAATGCAGTTTTCTGATAATGTTCTTAAGCGCATTTAAAAATAGAATATTTTATAAAGAAATAAATTTTTAAATTGTATGCCAGGTACTAAGCTATACATGCACGAAACAAAGAAATGAATTAAAATTGTAATTCTTGACAGATGATTGCAGTCTAGCTAAAATGTCAGTGACAAAAAAGATTTAGTAGCAATTTTGATTAAATATTCAATGAATGAAACAATAAAAAGAGACGATGAAGAAGTTTAGGAATAGGTGGAAAGAGATTCTGACAATGAGGCAATAACGCTCTTCAATGTTAAACACAGTTCTTTAAACCTGAAAAAAAGAAAATCTTGGAGATGAGTCAATTTACTTGATAGTCTCCAGATTAGAACAAATTAATAGTAATCATAATCATAATGAATAACAATACTTCTATTTTTTATTGATTTTCAAAAGCACACTCTTTCCTGGGATCAACTGCTCACTTTTTATCTGTCTAGTACAGGTTTTTCTGCTTCTTGGTTTTGCCAGGTCCCCAGCTTGTTACTAGTTTGTCAGAGCTGCAGTTGTTCTTGCTTTAGTCAACTTCACCTAGAACATTCATCCTCATGATGCCAATGATATTGTTGATCGCACCTTGTTCGATATGCCTTTATACAGATAAAACTCTGGCCCCTTCCTGCCTAATTCTGGGCTTGCTTGACCCTCTTCCTCAGTTAGACTAAAATTCCTGAATGGGCACTGAGTTGTTGTTTCTTATTCAAATACAAAATTTCCGGCCCCATGCAAGGACTCATGAATCATAATCATCTACATGTTAACAGGATGCTCACATAATTTTTGGATACACATGTTTCAGAAGCAGTTATCTATGTTGTTTTAATTTTTAAATTTCTAATAGTTTTTCCATTAGGCAAACAAAATCATCTCCTATGCTGATTGGTTGATTCTAAAACTTTTCATTAGACAACAATGTATTTTCAATACATGAAGTAATTTGTGACTAACAAAGATGTCTAAGAAAACAGAAAGCCTTGACTAATATTGAATGATAAGAGATATATCAGTTTCTATATCGATTCATCACTTGATGGACACTTGGTTTGGTTTCACAGCTTAGCTATTGTGAATAGTGTTGCAATAAACATGGGAGTGCAGATGTCTCTATGACACACTGATTTCATTTCCTCTGGATAGATCCCCAGTAATGGGATTGCTGGATCATTTGGTAGCTCTATTTTTAATTTTTTTTTTGAGAAACCTCCTTACTGGTGTCCATGACTATGGAACTTATTATCCCACCAGCAGTGTGTAAGAGTTCCTCTATCTTCACATCCTTACCAACACTTGTTAGCTATTGTCTTTTTGACAATAACATGTGTGAGACAATATCTCATGTTTTTAATTTACATATCCCTCATGTTTAGCAATGGTGAGCATTTTTCATGTACTTATTGGCAATTTATTTGGCTTTTCAGAAATGTTTATTCAGGTCCTTTGCCCATTTTTAATTGGGCTATTTGTTTTCTTGCTATTGAGTTGTTTGAGTCCTTTAGATATTTTGGATATTAACCCCTTACCAGACATATAGTTTGCAAATATTTTCTCTCATTCTCTAGATTGTTTTTACTCTGTCAATTGTTTCCTTTTTTGTTTTTTTCTTTTTTTGTTTTTTGTTTTTTGTTTTTGAGACAGTTTCGCTGTTGCCCAGGCTGGAGTACAGTGGCACAATCTCGGCTCACTGCAAGCTCCACCTCCCGGGTTCACACCATTCTCTTGTCTCAGCCTCCCTAGTAGCTG
>NW_012114500.1:6248100-6250754 GCF_000951035.1 Colobus angolensis palliatus | reverse complement strand
AGTTGGGTCATTAGTCATTTCATTTTGTTTGTTACAATCATTTGACAATAGGATTTCTATAAACACTGATAGTAATGAAATAACTAGAATCTTTTTTTCAGGTAAAGATGTAATGACTTGTCCCAATACAGTGTGTTCTATTTATTTGTTTACACTCTGCATGTGTGTGTGTGTTTGTGAAATACAGAAGAGTCACTTAAAAAGGGAGACAGTTGATAGATAGATAGATAGATAGATAGATAGATAGATAGATAGATAGATAAAATGTATCATGCACTTTCCAAGACTTTAGGAATTTTATGCTCATTATCTCATTTTATCTTCACAAGTGACCTATAAGATAAACAATGCTATCAACTTTGGGTTTCAATTAAAGAAATTGAAGCTGGGAAAGGTAAAATAACTCAATAAAGGTTAGAGAGGTAGTAAGTGTTATTCTGGGATTCAAATTCCAGAATCGTTGAATTTCAAAGTTTCTCCTCAGGGAAAGATGGGCTTCATTCTTCCTCCTCATATAAAATACAAGCTCCTCATTTTTCAGACTGAAGGACACTGAGTTTCACACAGATGGTTCTATGATTAGCAGTAAATTGGCCCTTAATTGGGAAATTAAAAAAATAATTTCTGAAATCCCATGTAGAAAAATCACTTAATATCAGTTGCATTGCTTTCTGGCAACAGTTAATGAATTAATTATATTTACATAAGCAAAACAATGAAGCAGAAAGTAACTCTTTAAAGTTAAAAAAAAAAAAAAAGCCAGTTTTTCAAATGCATTACCCAAGCATGATCACCAATGAGACAATGATCTTGAATACCCCAAAGTCAGCAAGTTAAAGAATTTGCTTTAATGTGTCACTGTCACTCTTAACCTTTGTACCCATTGCCTTCACTATATAAAGCTGGAAAGTAATTCTCAAATTAAAAAGAAACAAAATGCTGACAACATCTTCTGAGCATTAAAATTTTATCTATTCAAACATACTAATGCAGAGTAGAAAACCATGCACGTTTTATATTTAGAAAGCTATATGTAAAATCCCTGCTAGTGATAGTGAATAAATGGTTTCAGAAAAAAACATTCTAAAGAAAAGTTACATACATATTTAAGGTAGCTTCTTAACTTATTAGTCATTTGAAGGCTTCCCTGAAATACGAAAATAAATGTGACTGGAAGGTAGCATAACAAACTCTTTTTTTTGTTTTTTGTTTTTTGTTTTTTTTGCCATGATCACTTGTTTTTACTGAGAGGAATTGCTGGGTGTTGAGAGAACATGGTGAATTGGATTATTGAGAGGAATGTAAGCAACATACAGGGGCAGGAGTATTGTATCTTTATGAGTTCTCCTTCTGCATGAGGCCCACATAATGTATTTACCATAGCTGAGTGAGCTCACTTGAAAGCCATTTATGATGTGTAATGCTCTGTGTCCTTTGCTGGAGTGTTGGGTGACAGGTTAATTGAATAGAGGCAAGGAAAGCAATCAGGGTCATGCAAGATGACTAGTGTATATGATGGTGAAAGACAGTACTTCATTTACTAAAGAGCTTTTATATATGAGTACAATCTCAAATAGTCCTTTAAGAAAAATATTCATTCATAGCTGTTCAGAGGTATCCAGGGACTTATTAAGTAAAATTTTCTATAGAAAATTTTAAAATATTCAGTCAGGGTTGTAAGTCAGACAATTGATTAACAACCTTGAAAAAGTGATTACTTGATTATTCAATACCACCAATGAAAAAACCATTATGGCCCTCTGGAGTATATTTATTCACTTTCTGGGAGAAGTTGTATTACGGCTAAAAGATTAACCATAGGCATGTATGATTTTTCTAGGAATAAAAGTAACTTCATTTTCATCTATGTGATTGTTTTAGTACAAACACAGCTACTTGGATGTATATTTTTGGTTTTTAGAAAAACAATTAAAATGGAAAAATTGCAACATTATTAGAGTACACAAATTATCAATACACTCCCATCTAAGACAGCTTTATTTTGTTCCCTTTCACTTCAAATTACTATTTATATCTTGGAAAGAAAAGGTACTTTGTGGCTTACTTTTGTAATTAAATGTGTCATCTCTCAGCATACATTTAATGGGTTTTTAAAATAAAATTTGAATGTTAATTATACATTTCAGATTGATTCACCTTTTCTGTTAAGATCTATTTTACTTTTTGAAATGGCAGTGTAAGGATATCTAAAAATCTCGGAAAAGAAAGAGAACACTGTCACAAATAGTCAATACTAATTATTTTTGAGTGCTGGTAATTAACTAAACGGTTGCTATAATATGAGGAGCATTTACTCAAAGAAAATGATTAAATGTGGGAAGAACTGCAAGTTTGAGCATTTTGTCTTATTCTATTCTCATTTTTTCTCTTCAGCTCTAGGGTAGTAGACTTTAAAGCCATCAGTCATGTAACCAGCAAGCTTTGAAAATAAACAGTCTAGCAATGGCTAGAGGACACAGAATAGGTTTGAAACTTCGCAAAAAGCTCCATCCCAAGAGAATTGTTACTATATGACCTGTTTACCAGGTCCCTGAAAAAGTTCCATTCCCAGGGCTTGTCTTTATTTGATCCGCCTCAGAGTCCACTTAGTGATAAAAGCCCTATCCCCAGGGATTTGTCAAAAAAAAAAAAAA
>NW_012114500.1:6241118-6246773 GCF_000951035.1 Colobus angolensis palliatus | reverse complement strand
AAAAAAAAAAAAAAAAAAAAAAAAAGGACAGAAATGAATACAGCCTCAGAGGAGTATGGAACACTGTCAAGCTACTAACATGTATATGATGGGAGTCATAGAAGAATAAGAGAAGAGTTTTACAAAGGGGTAGAAAAATATTCAAATAAATAATAGCTAAAACACCCCCACACTGTAGAAAAATACATTAATCCTCACATCCAAAAACACAAAGACCCCAAGTAAGATAAACTGAAAGGTCTATAACTAAACACATTACAGTCAAACTTTGAAAAACCAAATTACAAAGACACAATCTTGAAAGCAGCAAAGGTGACTCATCACGTACAAGGGAGCATCAGTAACATTAACAATAGACTTATCACCAGAAACAATGGCAGTAGAAGACAGTAGGACAACATATACAAAGTACTCCAAAAGAAATAATGTAAAACACAAATTCTATACACCACAAAACTGTTTTCAGAAATAAAAGATAAATTAATACATTCCCAGGTAAACGAAAGGTTTGTAATGGGTTTGTAATGTATGAAGATGAAATTTTTATGACAATGTTATTATAAAAAGGGTAGAAAGAACACAAAAACATTGAAACAAAGTTTTCACATGGTATTAAAATTAAGTTGTATTAATCCAAATAATACTGTTCTAGGTTAAAACTAGGTTGTCTTAGTCTTCTTGGACTGCCATTATAAAATACCATGGCTTAAACAATAGAAGTTTATTTCTCGCTCTTCTAAGACTCAGAAATCCAAGTTCTAGGTGACAGAAAAATAAATCTTTATTCTGAGACTTCTTCTGTTGGCTTGTAGACTGCTGCTATCTTGCTGTGTGCCTATGTGACCTCGTTATTGTGCACACAGGGAGAGAGTCAGCTCTGGTCTTTCTTCCTTTTTTTTTTTTTTAATTTTCTAAACACCAATTTCATCGTGAGGGCTTTACGCTCAGTACTTCTTTCAAACCTAATTATCTCTCATAGACCCAGCCTCCAAATACAATCACATTGTGGATTTGGGCTTCAAATTACGAATATTGGGAGTATACAAATTTTCAATCAATAACACATATTGATTGTAATCCCTTAAGCAAATATTTCAAATTAAATATTTGAAAAGTATTTAAGTAGCAAAATAAATTTGAAATAATTTAAAAGAGTATACCAGAAAATATTAAATCAAAAAAAAACCACAAAGAAAGTTAATTATTAAGAACAAAAAGGAACAAGAGAGACATAGATATATAAAAAACAAATAGAAAATGAGCACTCTTGAGTCTTATCAGCATTTACATTAAAATTAAATACAATGAGCAGTTTAATGAAAATGTGAGTTTTGGTAGAATTGATTTTTTTTAAAAGCAATCAAATTCTGTACCATCTACAAATTTGCAGTTTAGATTTGAAGACAAATATAGGTTTAAAGTAAATTGGTTGAAAATATAAATGATATGCCAGGCAAGTAGTATATAAAACAGAACTGGGGAGTCCATACCTATATCAAATATACTTATGTATGTATAACTTCTTTACATGCACATATATATAAATATGTGTGTGGTATACATCTATACATATATACATAATTATAAATTATAAATTATCACCAGAAAAAAAGACTGTTTTATAATAGCAAAATGGACAATCCTTCAGAAATAAATAGCAATTATAAATATACATCCACCTAATAACAAAGCCCTGGATTCAACATAGACTCTATTAAAATCCAAGCTGACTTTTTTCCTCAAAAATTAGTAATTTGTTCCTAAATATTACATGGGAAGGCATGAGACCCAGACAAGTCAAAACAATTTTGAAAAAGAATAAAGTTGGAGGACTCACATTTCTCACTTTCCAAACTTAACTACAAAGTAATGGTAATCAAGACAACGTGTAACTGGCATAAGAATGGACATATCTATGAAATAAATGGAATTGAAAGTCCAAAAATAAATCCTCACATTTATGGTAAGTTAATTTTTTGTTAAGTGTTCCAGGAGAATTCAACTGGAAATCAGAGTTTTTCAACAAATGATGCTGGAACTATTGGAATCTACTGCAAAAAACAAAAACAAAAACAAAAAACAAAAAGCAAAAAAGAAAAGGAACTTTAAACCTTTACCTCAAACATCATAAACAAAAATTAACCCAAAATGAATCATAGACCTTAACCTAAAAGCCAAAGTTAAAAAACACTCAGAACGAAATGTATGATTAGCTGGAAAACGCACTTTTGTGTTTTCTTCCTAAAGCCAGAAAAATTAGTTGTTGTATGTGTGACATCTAAGCATTAAAGAATTTTAATTGTGATGTGAGAGGCAGCACTACAGATGGAAAATAAGCTGGAAAATCCATCGAGTGTGATGAAGATAATATTTTAGAACTATTAAATGAACAAGTACAACTTTTAGGCCCCTCCTATGTGAATCAGCTTTGAAAGTCATACTGACATTACGGCCCCATTAAAGTGGAAAGGTTGAATGTCACTTGAGCAAGAAAAAGCTTATAACAAAGAACTATATCTTGTTTAACAGCAAAGGTGAAGGAAAGACTACTTACTGGCTAGGAAACTGAAAGAAAGAGAAGATATCCAAGAGTGCTGTAACATAGTAACTATACTTTATTTTCCAGAGCCGAAATTCTAACAGGAATGGAATGATAGATTAGATTCTGGAATTGTGTCCCACACACCATATGGATTTTTGCAGAAGCAGATGATTAGGGCTTCTCAGGGATGTCTTGTGGCAACATGTAAAGAAGATTTGCTCATCAGGGTAAAAGTGGTAGTAGGCTGAAGAGGCAGAGAGAAGATCAGAATTTTGCTTCTTCAGTTTCCCTTAGTTTGAGTTTGAACACCACAGATCCAGAGTTCACTATCAGCTCCAATCAGAGCCAGAAATAGAGCTTTTGATACTGGATAGTGATTTCTTCAGAAACATTATCTTTGATTGTTGTGTGTAAGTGTATAGATGGGATCAAAGATGTTAAAGAAAGAAGGCGCAAAGCAATTCTGTAGTTTATGGCTATAAGGTCGACAGTGAGGCAGAGATCAACTAGGGATTACAGGCAACTTGCAGTGAAATCCCTAGAGCCAGAATAAACTACAGCGATTCAGAATTAACAGAGAAAAATCTCCAGGTGCGTAAGAATCCACAAAAAATATTCACTACATGAGGAGTGAGATTAGTTTAGTCATCAAAAATACAACAGCATTTTTTTCTTTGCATTGTTAAATTTGAGCTTTATATTTGTAATTCCACTATATGGTGAATCATAGTATATAAAAACATATTTAGAAATAATGCTTAACCCTCTTAAATACATGAATATGTGGTGATTATTCCTAAAGTTCTTGGAACTGTAGTTGGTCAGATCTAGAAATAAAGTTCTGTTTATCAGATGTCCGTTACGTAACTGTTTTTCGTTTAAAGTACCACATGACAGAACTATCCTAGAAAGTAGTAAAACTGATAATAATTATAATAATTAGAAGAAGAAGATGATGATGATGAAGAAGAAGAAGAAGGAGGAGGAGGAGGAGGAGGAAGAGGAGGAGGAGGGGAGGCCTCTCTTGAATAAAAGACATTTTTTAAATAATGTTTTGTTTTTGGTTTTCTTTTCTTTTTTTTTTTTTTTCCTTTTGCTTGTTATCATTAGGTATTTAGAAAGGTTGGTGATAAATTTGATGCTTACCTCAGGCTTATGGGAAACTGTCTGTTACCTTACTCTTTATGATTCTTATTACCTGACACTTTTTCTTTTGTATATAACAATGCAAGTCAAGTCTTGACACCTAAACCTACAGACATAATCACTTTTCTTTTCATAGCTAAGCTTTGTTCTGTCTATACCATATCTATTCCTGTACCTACTCTTGTCCTATTTCTATTCCTAGTTCTGTATCTACACCTCTGCCTGTACCTTTATAGCTGTCTGTTTTGAGTTTAAAATGACCTTAGTGGTTTAGTTATATTTTGACTTCAAAGTAAGAACTAGTGTGGTAATAACAATCAACATTTATTAGAACAGCATAATATTGTTCCACAAACCTGTGGACCAAAAGACATGCAATGGAAAATGAATTTTATATTTCTGGTAGTAATTTTTAGTAAGATAAATTTATTCTTATTCAAATTTCCTTGTGTGAAGTCCATTATTATTTTTATATGACTTGCATTTAAAACCCAAAATAATGCTGGAGGAATTGGTGAGCTTTTACCAATATCTTGATAAATTAAAGGATTCTTAGATGCTCAGCAAATGGAATGTTTGTGGAAGCTTGGTAACAGTTGTGAATAGAGGGTTGCATGCTACTTAGTGGAGAATAGTGAGTTTCCAAACAGGGTTTTTTTTTTTTCTTCTCTCAGCTATATGTACATGACTTCTGCTCCAGTGGCCATATATGTATGGCATCTGGGTAGTGTTAATTTATTGTAATTTTATTTTCCTTCCCACTATCCTTTCCTTAGATTTCTCACCTCCCAGTGGTGCAATTGAAAGGGATACAGTTGCACTATCAGAAGACATTTCATGAACAGTAAATGTATCAAATTTAATTAATTTGGGTGCACAATAAGCATTTTTTTCTTTCTTTGAGAAACACATTACTGAACTAAAGAATAAGGAGCATGCACACCATTTTTTAATCAGGTCCTTGGTGAGTAATTTGGAAATAATAAACTTTGCATAAACAAAGGTAATTATAATTATAACTCTGCTTATTTCTCATTTATAGAAACTTAGAGACACATGTTAAGATTTAATTCATTTACTGTCAATAAATTTGACTTGCAGGTTTAGTTTTGCAGATTGTTGTATATTAGTTATGTCACATTAATTGATAATAATGGCCTCAAAACCTGAGAGTTTTTTTTGTTGTTTATAATTTTGACATAAAAATTAGTATAATAACATGCAGAAATCTTACACCTACAATTCAATGAATTTTGACACACACCATTTACTGATCAATCTCAAATATCACCAAAATGTGGAACATTTCCAGCCCTCTTAAGAATTCCTTGATTTCTTTTCTTAGTACATTCACCATTATTTTTCATTTCCCAACTGCCAAGAGAAGCACTTTTTTCTAATTGGGCTCATCATGAATTGGCTTTTCCTGTTTTTGAACTTTAGATAAACGAAATCATGCATAAACTGTGAGCTCCATCTGGTCGAGCAATCAAGTGTCAAGGTGGTCAATTAAGACAATAGACCAAATTGAAAGTAACAATCAAGCTCTAATTCACTTACTATGACAGTGCCAAAAATAGGCAAAATGCTAAGCTGCTTCCCTAATATTCTATTCCCCCCACCATGGATTGGCAACGGAAAAGAATCAGTCAGGTGAATCAGCACAGATGGGAGGAATTGCCTCACTGCATAACAAAAAGCCCTTGCCTCCTTCTGGACTTTGTTCCAGGCAAAAGGCAGTGGGAGTGAGAAGGAAATGGCTAGAAATAGAAAGGCAGAGTCCAAATGGAAAAGAGTGCCTCAGTTAAGTCCTCCATTAACGAGACTTCCCACGGAGACACCTAAACTAGGAAGGCAGACGTGTATAAACCTGGCTGGCCCAAAGACACCTGAGTTCTTGAATGCAGCTGCCTCCAAAAAATTGCAACACCCTGGCTGTGCACCAAACCTGCTGTAGAGAGGACAGT
>NW_012114500.1:6238141-6240173 GCF_000951035.1 Colobus angolensis palliatus | reverse complement strand
TTTTCAGATTAAATTATGTTTCTACATTTTAGGCAGCCACATACTGACTTGTTCCTACCTCCTAAAAATATGCATGTGATCCTGAGACTGTGTGTCAGCATGGGAATTCCAACTTCCAGCATGATAAAGATTCACCTGTCTGCTCCACTCCCTCTTTCCAGTGTTCTGTTTGTGATACTCATCACCTCTGACTTGTGTCCTTGCTGTGGTCTTGCAGTTGGTGCTGCTACCTTGTGTCTTGCTCCTTCAATCCATTCATTAACCCATCCTGGAGTGATCTATCATGACGGAATCTAACCGAACAATTGTTCTCACAATCCTTCTCCCGCTCCTTGTCAGAAGTGCCTGGAGCCCTCCGTGATTTGGCCCTGCCTCCCTTTCCAGCATCAGCTCCAACCACTCTTCATCTGATTTTAACATTCCAGTGGTATTGAAGCAGTTTTGATTCCCACGGCTCTCCACCCTGCTCATTTTTGGTTTATAGGATGATATTTTATTCATTCATTCATATATTTATATTTATTCAATATGTGTTGATGGCTTACCTACTATGTAGCAGGCACTGATTTCATTACTTGGAATATTATGTGAACAAAACATATAAAAGTCCCCAATTTGAGTACTTTGCCTGTGATGCCTGTATTTGTCATCTTCAATTGACTGACTCTTATCTAACATTGTAGTCTCATTTCAAGTTTCAAGCTTTATTTTTTCTAAGAATTCTCCTATGATTATTATTTTTTTTCTTGGCCATGCTTCAAACTAGTACATAGTAAGTGTTCTCATCTGTCCTCTTTTCTTTCACCACACTTATATCAGTTTATTCAAATTAGACATTCACCTATTGTTTACGCTATTCTGTAAATGCTCTGAGTGCTAAAAGCAAGTTTCATAAATCCTTATAACCAGAGCACCTAGCACAATTACCATCTAATAAATATGTGTGTTATGGCGAATTCCCATAGAAAAAGCTGATCTCAGAAAGTAATTAAAACTGAAATCCTAGGGAATAAACTCATGACTAGGAATGTAAATTATAAATTATAAAAAGGCTGATTGTCATATGGGATGTCTTAACCTATTTGAACTGCTATAACCAAACATTTTAGAGCTGATAATCTATAGACAACAAAAATTTATTGCTCATATTTCTGGAGGCAGAGAAGTTCAAGATCAAGACACCAGCAGATTTGATGTCTAGTGAACCTGTTCCTCTTAGAGAGTGCCTTCTGCGATCTCACTTGGTAGAAGTTGCAAACAAGCTCCCACAAGCCTCTTTTAAAAGGGCAATATTCCCATACATGAGACTTCTACCCTCATGACCTACCAAAAGCACCACTTCTTATGATCAACACATTGGGGATTAGATTTTGACATATAAACTTTGGAGAGACACACATTTTCAGACCACAGCATGAGTACTGACCTGGTCATTTTCTAGGTGCTCAGCAAGAAACCAGAGTTTCAGAAGAGACCCCAAGCTGTTGACCTGTGCTTATTTTCCTCCACCTATCTTTCTAATCTCAACAGAGTCCAAATCATTGTTGAACTGCCCTTAATATTTGGTTTCAGGATTCAGTAAGCTTCACCAATGTTTGTTTGTCCATTTTTCATGACTTTATAACATATCATTAGCAAGAGAATGTACTGAGTGTCTTTTTTGCATGAGACATGATGATTTTGAAATATAATTTAGGAAAGATTAAGGCTATAATGACTCAAATTCAAGGAAGGATGTGAACTGTGATGTAGACGCAAAAGTATAGAGAGAACAAGGAAACACTGAACAGAATTTGAAGTGTGCCCAGAGTATCTTTCATTTTGAAACTGGACAACTTGTTATTCTTGTTTCTGTGTCCTATGTCTACTATTTAGTTACCCCTAAATTCTCTTCTCCTTTCCAGCAGACTTTGCAAGAAAGAAAGAAGAAAATAAATAAAGGAAAATAAAAAGGAAGAGAGAGAGAGAAAGAAAAAGAAAGAAAGAAGGAAAGAGGAAGAAAGAGAAAGAATGAATGAGAGAGTAAAAGAAA
>NW_012114500.1:6226838-6237270 GCF_000951035.1 Colobus angolensis palliatus | reverse complement strand
TTCCAACTGAAGGATGTATTAAAAGCAAGGAAAAGTAATAGTGACTGAACTGGAAGAAACATGGTTTCTAGATATCTCAGAAAGAAAGAAAAAAGGATATCAAAATAAGTGAAGCTAATTAACTGTATTCTAAGTGGAGAAGGTAGGAGGAATTGGGGAAAAACGTCCCAGAACACTTTCTTGAAAGAAGAGTTAGTAAAGAAGATACACGGGTGTTTGAAGAGATGTGGGAATTATTGTCTGCTGTGGGAAGATGAAAGTAAGGAGACAGAAATAAATCACATTTTGTTTCAGTGGTAAGACACAGACAATATCAAGAGTCACAGGATTCCTATGGTTAAGCCACATGAGTGTCTACTTAGAGTCTTCAGCTCCCTGCGAAGAGCTTCCCACTGGGTAAAGGGAAGGAAGACACCTAGAAAGTCTGTCCTAGGATTAAAGAAGTGGTCTTAAGCAAGACAATTAAGGTCTGTCTTCTCAAAATGTAAGAAGAGTAGAAAAATAGAAGAGAAAGAAATAATTTTCAGACAGTAAAGTGTATGTGAAATCTGGTGTGGGATTTGGGAGAGTATAAGAAATACTGCTCCAAGAGTAGCGGCAACTTTGTGTCATCTGAAAAGCTAGGAACAGTTAGCTTGCTATTCTCCTGAACACTTACTTTGTCCCCAGTATAATAAATATGCTGTGGAGAAGTAATTTTTTAAAGAATTATTTCAAGAAAAATGAAGAACTATAAGAATCTGTGTGGTTAGATGTTTGTTGAGTGTTCTGTGGGATGGAGGGCTTTGATATATAGATGAAAGAACACATGAGAGATTTAAACCTAACTTCAGCAATGGCTAATTTAAGTATCATTTAAAACATTATTGAGTATTTGATATCATAATTGTATGAATGCTAATATTTGTTGCATGCTTACCATGTGTCAAATCCTGCACTTTACATTAATAACTCAATCCATTTCTTTAAAGTTTTCATGTGATATATTTTTTTCCTTTTAGCAATTGCTATCCTGATGATCTAGAATGTTTACTCCATAAATTATGAATGGCTCTATTTCAACAATGGGGATATTCATTCATGGCAAGATTGGGAACTTTGATTTTGATTTTCTACTCTTTAATAGTTCTACCATTTACCTAGATAAAAGCATAAGGAACACAATCACCAGATTTTTAATTGATGTAGATCTGGGTGAAAGAGGTAATTCAGTGATTAAAGAGTAGTCTTTAAGATAATTTGCCCAGTCTATAATGGTGAATTTAAGTTGGTAAGTACAAAATTAAATACAATTTTATTATAATTTATCATTCTTTTTTACTTGGAGTTACAATGCCTAATTGTTTCCCCAGTTTTGTCACTTTCCACATTAAAGATGTTAATTTGGCATTTGTAACTGAGGAACCAAGAGACCACAGAAATTATATTTATGAAACTCCAAACTGAAGTGTCATACTAAGATGAATATTTTTAAAAGAAAAATTTGATTACACAATTATTAATTCTCACCTAAATTCAGGTTGGTAATAAATTATGTTGTTGGTAATTCAGAGAGATTTGAAAGATATATTTTAGAGAGAACTTTTGGTGAACTCTGAGTCCAAACATTCCCAAGAGCAAAGAGATATGGGTTCCTGACCCTTATCTCAAACTTAGCAGGACTGGTTTTCATGCTGTGAAGTTGGGATAATAAAATGGACCTGTCTTTGTCCTGCTGGTAAATTCAAATGGGGAGAGGTGGGGTTGCTAGTTCTTCCACATCTGGGAGTAAATAGGTGACTTAATTAGGCTGAGACTGTGTTTCCCAGAGTTTCACTGGACAAAGGATACAGATGTTTACAGAGACGAGCTCTCAGACATGTGACTAAGACAAGTCGCCCTAATGTATCTTGGATCGTGTCCAAGAGGGCTTCCCATAGTCTGGAAACCTCAGCAAAGAGAAACCAAGGATAACAGTGGACTCTTTAAGACAGAGGAAATAGGCCATCTGAATCAAGACAAGCAAGCATGACGGATAAGGGACAGTGTCTCTGAAGAGATCATAGGTGGTACAATGTCTCAGTGAAATCTTGGAATTTCTTCCACATTCCTACATCCACACCCTGGTAACTAACTCCTTCTCACGCTGACTCGTAGTTGATCATGTGATCTGTTTTTGCTAGTGGGATAAAAGCAAAAGGCATAAGCAGCAATTTGGAAAGCACTTTTGCATGGGGGCTTACCCTCTCTTTTACTTTTAGCTTTTTGTACTTTTTCATGGGAAGAAGCTACAGTATTGAAAGCTGAGACATATGGCCCAATCAAACCTGTTGTCTCTGATGACAGTCAACCCACCTCCAAACATGTACAGCTTTCTGAGGCTATTCAGCCTCAGTGAAGCCACCATCTGACTTTTGACAGAACCCAGCCAAGATAAGTCTGTTCCAATCAGCAGAATTACACAGCTGACCTGTTGACTCATGGGATATAATAAAGAGCTGCTGTTTTAAGGTAGTAAGTGTTGAGATGGTTTGCTATACAGAACGTATTACTGCTGCACCATAAAAGTCCCCTATAAGAGAAAGGTAGCTTTAAAGTCAGGTCTACAAAGCTTAGTCAGTTGCTGACAGTAGCAGTTAAGTAAGAACTTTGCTGCCCCTTCTCTTATCTCTTTACTCTCTTCAATATTCACTTCACTTCCAGAGTGTTCAGAAATACCAAATATGAGCTGAATAAGAAGTGGAAAGACAAGGATTAATTCCCTCCACAAACTATAAGCCTGGCTGATAGAGTGAATATTTCACTTGAGATCAAATGGTAAGAATTTTGACTATTATATAGGAGTGAACAAAATAGCTTGACATTATGTTTGAAACTTATAGTGACCTTTGGATTAATATTGTTTGTGTTTAATCTAAGAATTATCTGAAAAGGCATGAAACTGCCTGTTTTTATCTAGTACCCAAGGAAGAACACCTCCAATGCAGTTTAGGAAATAATGTTGCTTTATGATTATATCCAATGACAGTTATTTTCTCAACATTCTGATTACTCATAGCATAAATTAGACATCTAGCAATTGTTTAATAGTTTTACTCTATGCATATAATGGGTAGAAACATAGTTTTAGAACTCTACGTCCCATGATTGTTAATTATTGGCAAGAGTTTTGAAAAATCTATCCTTTGAAATATAGCTTGTGAGCATAGATTCTTTTGTGTTCTGTTTTGAAATATACCCTTACCTTCACCTGCTCTGGAATGAGTGGTTCTCAGAATGCTTTCTTCTTTTGCAGATTCACTGTCATCTTCGTCTGATTACAACATAGTGACCACTCAACTATCCTCAATGGTATTTGACTACATGGATTCTGTAAATAGGTGAAGCTTAAGAACACTATTTTTTTTTTCAAGTACAATATACTGTAGTCATAAAATGTATGGGGTCTTGTCCATATATCGATGTGAAATTTAGATAAAATAAGCAATGTGAAGAATACATAATCTCACATTTTGTATGTCACATTATAAATTCTACATCAGGATGTATGTCATTTTTGCCCTATTATTCTCTACCAAAGGGAAACAAATTAGGAGAGCCCATCACATTTGTTTATTTATTTAACATTTGAAAATCATAATCACAGAACTGAACTTCCTATTCCTTGGTGTACTTCATGTAGCACACCCAAGATATAGGTGAGTGGTGGCTTTTTTATTGGAGAAATTACAAAGTTTATTTTTCTTACATTTGAAATTTAAAAAATGTGTACCTCTCTAAAAGATACAATTGCTTTGTCCTCACCTGTGTGTTGAGGTTAGATGCTGTCATTCTGTTAAAAGCAAAACTTCATTCCAGATGTATTTTGAATGAATTCTTGATTCACAATGGAAGTTGCTCCCAGCTAAAATGAAATATGTGTTGCCTTCTCTCCAGTTTGTTTTCTCGGATTTCTAAACAAGAAAGACAAAAAAGGACAGAAAACACTTTGTGTTTGCTATAACCTTGAGAATCAGTCCTAAGAGTTGAATGTCAAATTGTTGAATTACTTGCTCTTATTATCCTCTAACTATTCTATATTCTTTTAATTGACTCAGTCTTGTAAAGATAAATGCCTTGGGTTACGCGTAACACAACACAGCACAACATAATGCAATTTCATAAAGGATCTTCTGTAATTGCTTATCACACATGGCTGTGCATGACAGAAACAATAAAGAAACAAATGGAAAATATTAGGTCAAACCTTATTACTGAGATAATATTTGAAATAATCTTGAAATACTTTTTGATACACATTGTCCATATGTAAGCCTTGAGAATGATTGGAGTTTCTCAAATCTATCTGGTTGTATATTGGAAATGGTGGGGAGCAACTAGTAAAGGGGCTAACTTTGGAAATAACTAAGAAGAATTCTGAGTGTTAACAAGAAGAAAAGTAAATGATTTAAAGTAAAAGTTGGTATCCAAGGAGTAAGAGCTCATGATATTGTCGGTAGCCCCATCGTTGATGAAAAACAGCAAAGTATCAACATTGACTCTGTGTTTAATATGAAGTATGACACAATTTTGTGCATGAAGAGGATGCTGACCTTTCAAATCCAAGCAAGTACACAGATAACTTAATATCATTTTGCTACAGCAAAACTTTCAGAAGAAAAGTGATAAAATATTCATTTGGTTTGATTTGAGAATCTGAAGTTTTCAGTTTTTCACTTATCAATTAAGTGTTTTCTCTAAAATAATCTCATAAAAAATATGGGAATATTTTACTAATATTTATTATTTCTCTCATTACATGTCAACTTCTGAGGATTTCCTGTCTTCAGAAATCATGTGAGGCATCTTAGTGATGACATAATTGATGTCTCTGAATTGACAAATGATGAAAGTGGGGACAAGAAAGTAAAATGACTTATATGAAACTGATATAAGATGAATTCATGACAGCATCTGTATAGAACCAAGGGTATTGTCCTTTCCCGAGGTCTTCAAATGTTTCATAAAGATAAAAAGTTCTGAGGGCATGCCTCCAGGGAATAGAGGGACATGATTTGAATAACATTTCCATGAGTTTAAAATTTCCTCCATATTTCTATTTGAAAACACACAAAATTATGAACACTTTATGTTCTAATTTATAGTAATGTTCATTTCTAAATAAAATTTTATTTAAATTGCCTTGAAGGATGCTCACACATACACAGTATTTTCTGTTTTATTACCTAGGTGGTCTGGTAATTAAATTATTTATATCAGAACACTGAGTTAAACTGAAAAGAGGTGATACTGAATTTCAATTTCATATTTGGGGAAATTCATCTCCTCTTGCTCATAACGTTGCAAAATTAAGACATAAATAAGCATATAATATAGCACAATTATTTTTCACTGCTTTATATATTATGTCAGTATAATTTCTAATTAAAAATGAGCAGAATACTACCACCACACAAATTATTGTTAAGCTATACAGTTGGTGGAAATTCAATAAATATATTTGATAAGAAAATAAGCAATTTGTATCGTATGGACATTCAAAATGGTAAGTGATAATTTTTTTCAATTTATTTTATTGTTTCAGAGGACCATGCAACAAAGGATTATTCAACCAAAAAAACTATGTTCTTTATGTCATTGTAATTTAAACATGTGGATATACTCAGCTACAAGAACGTATTGATTGAATACTGTATTCTTAAAGACTATTTTTTGTAGCAGCTTTATGTTCACAGTAAAATTGAGAGGAAGGTACAAAAATTTCTTGTTATACCCCCTTGCTCCCCCACCCACACAGACTCTCCTGTTACCAACATCCTTCACCAGCCTGGCACATTTGTTACAAACGATGAAAGTACAATGACAGATCACTGTGCATCTCAAGGTGCATCATTTATATTAGGGCTCACTGTTTGTTTGTTGGTTGTTTTTTGTTGTTGTTGTTTTTATTTCTGTTTTTGAGATGGAGTCTCACTCTGTCACCTAGGCTGGAGTGCAGTGGCACTATCTCAACTCACTGCAACCTCTGCCTCCTGGGTTCAAGTGACTCTCCTGCCTCAACCTCCCAAGTAGCTGGGATTACAGGCATGCCCTACCTCATCCAGCTAATTTTTGTATTTTTAGTGGAGATGGGGTTTCACCATGTTGGCCAGGCTGGTCTCAAACTCCTGACCTCAAGTGATCTGCCTGCCTCAGTCTTCCATGGTGCTGGGATTACAGGTATGAGCCACAACGCCCAGCCAGGGCTCACTCTTGGTGTTCTATATTGTATGGATTTTGACAAATATATAGTAACACTTATCCACCATTATAATATCACACAGAGGTGTTTCACTGCCCTAAAAATTCTCTATTCTCTATCTATTTAACCCTCCCTTTCCTTCAACCTGTCAACCGCTGTTCATTTTGCTATCTCCATAGTTTTGCTTTTCCCAGAATGTCATATAATTGGAATCACAGTAAATATGCGGCCTTCCAAATTGGCTTCCATCACTCAGTAATATGAATTTATTAATAAGATTATTCTATGTTTTTCATGGCTTATTAGCTCATTTCTATTAAATATTTGATAATATTTTACTTTCCAGAGGTACTACAGTTTATTTATCCATTCAGCTTCTGAAGGACATCTTTTTTGCTTCCAAGTTTTGGCAATTACTGATAAAATTACTATAAATATTTGTGTGCAGTTTTGTTTGTTTGTTTGTTTTTGTTTTTGTTTTTTTTGCACGAACTTGTTGCAGCCCCTTTGGGTAAATACTAAGAAGTGCGATGGCTGGACCGTATAGTATGAGTATGTTAATTTTATAAGAGACTTCCAAACTGTCTTCCAAAGAGTCTGTACCATTTTCCATTTCCATAGCAATGAATGAGAATTCCTTTTTCTCTCCACATCCTTACCAACATTTGTGTTTTCAATGTTCTGGATTTGGGCCATTCTGATAGGTATGTAGTAGTAATGTAGTTTTTCATTATTTATGTCTAAGACATTTTCCTTGTATCTGTCCCTTTCTATTTGTAATATCACCACCTATTTTCAACACTTATATTCCTTGTGTGGCTATTACATTTAACATTTTATGCATCATTCACCAACATCACTGACTATTTTTATAGAACACTATTATATGAGTATTCTCATCATAGCGTTCCTACCCCTGCAAAGTAAATTTCAATTTCCTTGCACTGACATTCAGATGTTGCTCCCATGTGATTTGGTGTCCCAATATTTCTTGCATGGTATTTTTTACCAATATGTACACAAATTTTTAAAACACCAATATCCTGGGAAAGCAACTCTGTTTTCTTCCCTTTTGTGATCTGCTATACCAATTTTCTTTGCCCTTTTACACATTATTACAATAAGCCCAGTTTCCACTTGTTTTCCAGAGGTTTCCTTGGTTATTTCATTCATGAAACCCTTTTACCTCGGAGAGACTTTATATATTCATCATGTACTAAAGACCAAGTTCTGCCTTAGTCTTGGCAGCACCTTCCTTCAGGATATCTTTGGTTGAATGTGGGAAGTGCAGTTAAATATATTATGGGAATACAGGCAATGGTAGAAATCTAAACCAGTTTTAGAGTATAATGGAGGAGCTGATAACCTAACAATGTGAGAGAAGGAGTATCCTGGAGATAGGGACCTATTTTGACTCTTGAAAGACTGGGAGTTGGTCATGTATAAATAAGAAAGGTTTGCAGTGCTAAGGGAACATCACTGCCAAGGCTTGGAAGTACAATCATGCACTGTGCATATTGTTTATTAGGCACTAAATATAGACACTTTTCATTTATTCGAGAAATATTTGTTGAGTACTTATAAATATCTCTTAGAAAACTTCTAGATATGGAAATAGGGAGTTCTCAGTGAACTTGAAGATTTTTTGTCACATAAAGTTTTTAAGGTCATGTACCTTTAAAATGGACTAATTTGGTAGCTTAATAATGTTAATCAACATCTGAATTTTTTACATCTTCCGGCCATGTGATCTCTACTTAGCTCTCCTAATAAACGCAGGAAGGTTTCAGAAGCAGTACTGTTTCTTTTTATGCATCACATTTTAAGAGCAAGGAAAGTTTTCCTAGAAATTTCCAAGTAGACTTCCAAGTCTCATCAGACAGAACGTTTTGCATACCTGGCCTAAACCGATCATTTACAAAAGGAATTGGCTCATAACAATCAGCTTAAATCAGTCAAAAATCACTTCAGGAGTTGAAATGAGAAACAGAGTCCCTGAGTCATACATGGGTATCATGCACACCTGAACCAAACAGGGGATCTGTCAATCAGAAAATGTGAGAAATGGGTGCCAGATAGGTGATTGTTGGTATCTGTAACAACCAATTGTTTACTAGTCACTGTGCTTGATGTTAGGAAGGCCATGGAGAGCAAAATACATAATTTCTGACCTCAGGGAGCTGCGGAAATGTTGAGTAAGGTATTATTAAATAATCACACAGGTAGTTAATAAACAACAATATCTTTAAAAAGAAACATGTGCAGGGCAGGGAGAGAAGAAAGCATTTAATATGGTGAACTTTATTTACTATGGGGTGTCAAGGAAGATTTCTATGAGGAAATATATTTGAGCCATAATCGGAAGTTAAGTCAGAATAAAGCAAGTAAAGGGTAGATAATTTAAGGGAAAGTATAATCCTAGTAAAGGGAACAGCATGTGCATAAGGTATGACACTATTTGTACCTTGAGAAATGAAAACAATTCTGTGATCAGAGAATAGTGAGAATGCAAAAATGGCATAGGAGAAAAAACTGGACAAGATAGAAGAGACTATTCTGTTTGCAATGTCCAGCTTAGTCTTAAGAGAAAAGAGAAGACACAGAGAAATTGAAAGCAGGAGAATATCATGATGTGGGATAAATGAGCCTTCCAGAATGCTGTACAGCTGGCATAAAGATAATATTCAGGAAAACCCTGGAACTAGGAGTCAGTTGTTAACCCTAGAACTAGGAATCAGTTGTTAACTATGGGTAGGTTTCAAGAACCAGGAAGCTTGATATTTACAAATGAAATCTCAAAAATTATTAGTGAAAACATCCTAGAATGGTGATATAATTCTCAAATACAAAAAAAAAAAAGCAAGGATAAGGAAGATAACAAACTTTCAGAATCTCTCAGAAGCTTATTTTGTCTGGGTAAACTGGATTATTAGTCTAATCTTTCAGTAGAGGAAAAAACAGAGTATGTGTGATCTCTTGAAGTTAAAATATAAAACTTTTGTCATGTTGCAGCCTTGATTTCTTCTCTTTGTTATACTCTTTTATTCCTATCAATTATTAAGTAATGTTAAACAATCATCCAAATGTTTCTTGAATTCATCCACATTTCTGTGGCTCAACTCACACTATGGTTATCCATCCCTTATCTAATAATTGGACAATTGTATTGAATCTCTTTGCTGGCATTTGTTCCTGAATTCTTAGCTGTAAAAGAAAAGGAAGATCCTCCACTATACCCCAAAGTACAATGGCTCAAGCACAACAAAAGCATTGTATTATATTGATAAAAATCCAAGTTGAGTGTTCTTGGTTTTCAGGCAGTTATTTTTCATGCAGCAATTTGGGGCACCAGCCTCCTTCCATATTGTGGCTCCACAATGGTATTTACCTCCAGCCAGCAAGAAGAGAAATTAATTAGATGCTTCTTAAATGTCTTGTCCCAGTAGCAGCTCCTATAGTTTCCATTCACATTCCATTTGCCAAAAAAAGAAAATAGGTCACTTCCCTGAATCAGGTGGAGGAAGCCTGGAAAATATGATGTAGCACTGTTCTTGGAAGAAGGCTCTTTTGTTGTGTGTTATCAACTGATAAACTCTGCCACATTTGTTTCTAATCTTGCTGTAATCCAAATTGTTCTCCAAACTATAAATATGATAATTAAAACAGTTTATTTAATATTTCTTTGTTGAAAGACTTAAAGGTATGCACTGATTTTAGAACAAAGTTCACTCCTTTTCATGGATGCTTATGTGTAATATTTATCTCAGCCCATTCTAAATTTACAACCCCATTTGTTGCTAGTTGTCTCTTAAGATTATATTGCAAAATTATGAAACTTCTATCTGTTATCTAGAACATGCTGCATTATTTTGCCTTTAAATTCTGAAACTTGATCTTCTCTCTGCCAGTAACTCTATCTTTTCCATTCACTTCCCCAACTCATGCATATACTTAAAGTCACTGTGTCAATTCCACAGGCCCAGAGTGCCCACCTCTGTCCCAGACCAAATGAGGCACCCCTGCATTTATTAGTGTAATGTTTTGTAATTCCCTTTCATAAAATCTCATCATACTTAAATTGATGATTTATTTAATGCCTATTTCCTCAATACATTTTTTATCTTTTAGGCAAAATTTGTAACTCTTGCACACTGCACATAGTGATTGCTGAAGACTCATTTTTAATTATAGTAAGTTTTGTTATAAAGCTAG
>NW_012114500.1:6211636-6226243 GCF_000951035.1 Colobus angolensis palliatus | reverse complement strand
AGGGGGGTTCCACCATGTTGGCCAGGTTGGTCTCAAACTCCTGACCTCAGGTGATCCACCCATGTCGGCTTCCCAAAGTACTGGGATTACAGGCATGAGCCACCATGCCCCAATTATTGCTACCATTTCTATTGGGTTGTTATCTTCTATTTATTCGTTACACTAGTTTGACTATGGTGTTCTGTTATAAACCAAATGTTTGTGCCCCTCCCCCCATTTGTATGTCGAAATCTAGTATCTAACCTGATGTCATTGGAAGTTGGGCCTCTGAGAGGTAATTACATTGTGAGCTTTCATGAAGGGAATTAGAGTCCTTGGAAGAGGAGGTGAGAGAGTTAACTTACTCTCCTTCTACCCTGTGTGGACACAGCAAGAAGAAAACCTCTGTAAACCAGGAAAAGACCCCTCGCCAAGAAGTCAACACTTCTGGCACCCTGATCTCAGACTTTTAACCTCCAGAATGGTAAGAAAGAAATATTTGTTGTTTAAGCCACCGGTCTATGATAATCCCTTATGTTGGCCCAAACTGACTAAGTCAAGCTCTTGATTCCATCTTTCCCCATATACCCTATTGTTTTTATTGTGTGATTTTGTATAACACAGTGATTTTTAGGGAATCATATGAAATGCTAAAGAGAACTGAGGATAAATGAAAGAGCAATTGTGTGAAGCTAATTAGGGACTTGTTTATATTGGTCAAAGCATGAAATGACAGCAGTCTCCCATTCCAGATAGTACCTGAGCTCATAGGACTGCCAGATTATGCTACCCTCAGACGTTCATAGGGCTGTTCTCAGAATTTTAGTGAAGAAACCAATACTTTCTCATTATGTCCCAGTGTCAGGTCAAAGGGGGAAAGAAGCTATGGACCTGTGTGAGTAGAAGCTCTTTCAAGATCACCAGTGTCATTGAAGGGAAAGGGAGTGAGTCTTTGTAAGTCTGTAACTAGGCACACTTCACATGAGTTCTGCTTCATGCAGTCTTTCAAATAACAGTCCTGAGAATATCCAGACTCCTTGTAGCTTTTCCTTTCCATTTGAGATTTTTAGCCGTCATTTCTTTCTTTTAAGATTTTATCCATCACTTCACTTCCATTAGCCTCGGTTTTCTTATCTGCCAGAAGATATGATTGAAGTAGTTCATCAATAAGCTTTCCTTTTCTTAGAAAAGACTTTCATTTACAGTATTACCCTCATTTTACCTACACCATACCCAAGCATCAAGGTAAAAAGGAAATGGAAGTGTGAATTGAAAAGTTTCTGCTGGCAGCACATCAGACTCCTAACTATAAAGGTAATTATGCCTTATGCTGTTTGTCAGCCTTTCACTAACCCATACGTACCTGTAGATCTGTCTTTGAGGTAATCAATCCTTCTCAGAACATAAAATAGCACAAGATGTCTTTTAATCTCAGGAATGTAAGGAGTCAGATTGTAAAGCCCCCAAAACAAGTGGGACTAGGCCACATCTCTCTAAGTATTGGCTGGAGTGGTGAAGCAGTCAGAGCATTTCCTAGTGTTGGGCAGTGGAATTGCTGTTTCCCACTGTGGACGTCATCAAATGTGAGTAAAAATAAAGACATCACTGTGCTTTTGGTCTAAAAGAAAGGAAGATAAAATGATGTCACAACTTACTGTCAAAACATTTAGTATAGATCACAGGGGTTGCATTTTAAGGAAAAACAAGCCCTATTTGTACAGAGAAAAACATATCTAATTTAAAAATGATGTAAAACTACTTGTATCACAAAACAGACATCTTACTGCAAACTTAATGAGGCCTAGGTCACATTGATATCTTTAAATGTAATATTGTAAATATTGTAAAAATGTAATATCTTTAAATGTAATATTCTTGGTAGAAAGAGATCTGTGCAGAGATTTTTAAAAATTGAATTGTTTCTAGTGGTTTTGTTTTGTTTTCTGTTTGCTTAAATTTTGTCAGATTATGCATGAATGCATTGAGTTCAAATGATGGTACAAATTTTTGTGTCAGGGTGTAAAATTTCCAATAATTAAAAAAAGAAATGGAAAGAAGCAAATGAACTCTTCCTTAGTGTTATTAAAAGTATATAGTAAAAGGAGAAAGAAAAGTAGAGAGATAAAGAATTTAAAAAAAAAATCCACAGATATAGCCACATAGTTGTCAAGCTTACTCCTGAAATGAGATCTGACATGTCAATATCAGTTGGGAAAGATAAAGGTAATTTCAGTGTCTCTAAACACTTAGAGGAGCTACCAGAACAAAATCAGTGAGATCTATATCAACAAGGTGGTTGCAGCACTGGGAATGCATTGTGGGACTTTTTTTTCAATAAGTTGATCTAAACAACCCTGGCCAAGCTATTCACAGTCTCTGTTATCTGAGCGTCACTTTGCAAAGTAGAATAGACACTTGGAAGTGTTAGTCTCCAAATACATATTACATGGGGATTATGATTTAAAATTTTGTTTCCTATGATCTAAAAACAAGTGAATCATAATAGACTGTCAAAGAAAAAAATGAAGATGGAAATACACTATCATTTAGAAAGTAGTTACAGTCAAAATTTAGCCAGTTCCACTGTGAAAATGTGGTTTTTAAACTTTTCCTCCTTTTTTCATTATTAGTTTTAAATATAGGCTATGATCAACTAACTCTGATTTCATTTTTTCCTCTTACTTTTTCTCAAGGGGCAGGAATATCTTCCAAGCAGGTCTATAGTTATCTTGGTCATTTTTAAACTTGCAGTATGTTTAAATGAATGTTTCACAAATCAGATTTCTGAAGCTCAAGGCTACAACTTTCACTGTCTTTCTATGTAGCATTTGTAACAGTCATGGCACAAAGAAAAGAAGAAACAAGATGAAGGGTATAGAATAATTGATTTACAAAGGTTAAACTTCAAGTAAGCATGGGAGTTGCTGGGACTGTTTGGCTGACTAATGCTCCTGTGTCTAGTGTTGAATCTAAAGTCATTATAGCTTGGCCACACAGTAATTAAAATTAAAATCTGGATATGAAAAAGATTAGTAGCAAATTGGAACCCAAAAGGATGAAATATCTGTCTTGTCCCACCTCTTACTCTGAAGCTGCTGGAGACTTGTTCAGAAAGCTGCTGCCTTTCACCACAGAGCTATATGTGCACTTGGCTTAGGACTCAGAGACTTTGAAGAAGATTTGCAGGAGCTAAAGGTCCAGATGCTACAAGCAGCAAGGTGAGCTCTAGATCAGTAACAACGGCATTCTAAAGCTATTGTGGTACCATGCACAGGTTTCAGAGTATAAAAATGTACAGCTGGTGATTGTCTTATGCCTTTTGAAAAGCATATAAATGTGTCTTGTAACAATACTAACAGAAAACTACACAATGAAGACAACTAGCGAAAACATAGTCCTAGCTTAGTTAACCTGATAAATTACAAATTCACTAAAATCTACTCTTTGGCAAAATTTCACCCACACAGTTTTCTTTAAGCAAACAACTTCTAAATAAAGATAAGAACAAACCATGCTTTTGCCCAATATGCTGAAATGACTCCTCAAACAACTGAAAACATGCCAACCATGCTCCCCAAAAGAGGTTGCTGCTTTTCAAAAATAAGTTATTCTTTTCAATTAGTCATATTGTTTTGTATATTAAAACTTAAACAATGAAATTATAAGAAAACCTACTATTAACACATACAATGTTATATGGCGGGGGAATAGGAGAGGAAAACACATTCATGCATGTATACACACACAATATCAAAGTGAAAAAGAAATGTTTATATTTATTGCAGTGCATATTTCTGTAACTGATCATGGCCAAAGTTCTTCCACTAGTCATTCCATATTCCTTTGGATAGTCATGATTTCCTGTATGGTGTGTTTGGGGCACAAAACTTCATTTCTAAATGATCTGGGTCATTAGCAGTCTGTCCGATCAGATTAGCTATCTGTTGACTCTAATCAGCAAGCATAAGAGCTCTAAGAGGCATTTCATGAGATCACCTTCATTTCAGACTTGACCATTCTCACCCATATTGTGCAGCAGCACCCCAATACCTCCTAAGAGTCACAATAAATTACCTGGCCCTAAGGTTATTTTTTTCCCTGATGGTTCACTAGCATTAGGGCACAAAACATCTACATGTAATTTCAGCTGTAAGCTTAATGAAACTATTGGTTTATCTTCTGGAAGAATCCTTTTCCTTTAGAAACAGGAATAACAAGACCATCAGAATCCACAGTTGCAGGGATGGGAAGCAAACCTTTGCTAGTGGATCACAAGAGTGAGTAAGAAAGGACACTTCATTGTTCACCTTTTAATTTTTGGACTTGTGAATTCTGGCCATGGTAACAACATTACCATAGAGTACTGACTGATTTAAAGTTTACTGTTTAGCCTGAACAGCATTACCACAGTGTCCCAACACAGACTTCAGGAGGACATTTTACTGTTCTGTCAGCAAAGCTATTTCAAGGTAATGAACAAAATGATAAGATAAGTGAATTCCATAAATACAAGCAAATTTCTTCCTTTCACTTGCTTTGAAGTGCTGTTTGATTACCATGAGTGAGGAACTGTGAACGTTCATAGATTTTGGCAAAAGCATCATGGACAAGAAAGGCAGATCCAGATACTAAGTGTCTGTCTCAGTGAGAAAAAAAGCTGTTGCTCCTTCCATGATAGAAATGGTCCAAGGCAATGAACATGACATATGGTGCCTTACTATTCTCTTTTAGGGAATGGAGCTGTAATGAGATCTCAATGTTGGTTTCTACTTTTGGCAAGTTGGCCACTTGGCAACAGTTATAGTGAGATAAGCTTTAGAAAATAGAAGACCATGGTGTTGAGCCATACTTAAGCTCTGTCTCAACTGGCATGAGCAGTTTATTCAGTCATTCATTGGGAAATTACTGGGTTGGCTGGAGTAAGAAGCTAGCCTGGCATCCACACACTGGGTCTCCTTGTTCACATACTTGTTAAAATTATCTTCTGGTAGGAGATTACTGTTTGGTGAGCATTCACGTGGGGCACAAACATCTTCATACTCTGTAACCATTCAGAGAGCTCTATTTACATATGTGTGTATATATATATATATTCTCTAGTCGTCCTTGTCATCAATTGTCAATTACCCTTCATTCAATCTTTGAACAATTAGCAAAGACGTTAGCCACTGCTTGCAAGTATATCTGGGGATCCATAACTCTCCCAAAGATATATTCAAGACAAAATATTCAACCAAGCACATTTCTTGGAGTTCTGCCTATGGGAGGGATTCGCCATCATCATTACCCTTCAGGGCTATCATGCAGTTGTACCACAAGGCTGCCGACATCTATTTTTGCATAGCACACATTTTTATCTATAAACTGGGGCTGAACATTTTTTTCGTCAAATGAAAACAGGAAACTACATGAGAACCCACAGTGCAGGCTGAAAGGTAGAAGGCAATGTAACAGTGCTGTAGACTCATTTCATATAGATTTAAGCCAAAACTCCCCCGATGATTGACCTCCATAAGCTCTTACTGTGACTGGTAAACCACAGTGAAATTTTTGATCTTTAGGAATTAATATCAGGGCAGATCCTGTGTTTGGTAATTATCCTAAATTCTGACAATTTCCCTACTCCAATGCAAGGACTCTGGGAAAGTCTTCAGAGGTCACATCAGGAAAAGTCAGGAGGAAGGATAAAATATTTTGGCTTTGTAGCATTATCCATCCTCTAAGGGAACAAACCACCCTTTCATTCAAAGTGCTCTGGGCCAATGAAATGACATAATCAGGAAACTGGTTGAGGAACCAAACCTATCATGATAATTCAAATCAGACTTCTGCTCACCAGGCCTAGAGCTGTTCACCTAACACACATCAGAAATATCTTTAATGGGCCATCCATGTAGGGCAACATGACCCAATAGTCAATGCCAAATATGTCTTCAGATAAAACTTTTCAGATTACTGCAACTATGCGTCCATTAACAGCACCTATGTGTCTTTGATAATTTGAAGTCCTCACTTGGCTGTAGCCACCTTGAGATCTCATCATCTCTATTGCAGGAAGGGACCTTTCCCACAATGGTGGTATTACTCATTTTCATTTCTAGGTCACAGGGAACAAATATAGCAATGTTCTTCAAGAATAAAGAGCTTTAACACAAATCTTCAAACCTCCCCTCATGAATGTTCTGATGACTTTTATGAAGGAGGAGTATCTTCTCTAATAGACTCTTCAAGAGAATATATTGAGAGGATAGCAGGCAACTTTTACATAATAAATCCAGTCTTTCATTTAAATTTCCCTAAATCTTTGGACAACTTCCTCTACTGTGCACCCAGAAAGTTCTGGCATTTCAGTTTCCCTATGCAGACTTCGTTTGGGTCCATACGCCGGTCAACAGTAAACTTTGGAACGTCTCCTTGCTATTTGAGCTAATCGATGCAAATGAGATTCTCATGTCAATAAATTCAACCTAATCAAATATTATTATTTTTCCAACTGAACCCAATATCCTTAGGACCCATAGGACCCATTTCCACATATTGTTCCCCAGGCTTCTGTCTATAGAAATTGAAAAAATAATACAATTACTTTGGTGTGTATTAAAGTACCAATTGTTCATACTTTGTAATTCATCCTCTGGGGCCAGTTGGTACATAAGTCTAGCTATAGGTTTAGAGGCTATGATTCTCCTGAGGAGGATAAACAGTCCCTTACAAATAGGCATTTCAAGTTCTTCGAGCAAGGGAAGCCTAAGTTCCTGGGAGAGGGAAAAAGGCTATTCCCACTGTCAAATATGGTGCAATGGAATGTTGTAATTTAAGGTCCCCAGTTTCATGGAAATACGCCTCTATGTTCTCATCCCCATTCTTAGAAATTAAGTCCTTCCCTATCAATGCCTTATATCTAACTTAAGGAATCCTATGAACAGGAGAATTTGATTTGCATTATAATTTAGCTACTTGCAGGAATAGCCTTTGGGTTTAGTTTTCTGAAATCTCAACCACGAAGCCATAAGAAATGAGAGTTTCTTATAGAAAATTCATAGAGGTTTTCTAATCCCTTGAACTTGAGTAGGTATGGATTTCTCACCTGAGCACATCATTTTTCCCCATGATTTTTTCACTGCACTTTATAAGCAATGAACCAACTCATTTTTAATGCTTATTTTTACAAAACTGTTTCATGGTAGCAACCACTTGTCCCGTAGTTTTTCCCTTTCTAGGTGCTTGAATACAAGTAGCCACAGGAAATAATTTTAGATGACTATATCGTTCTGCTTGCCTGGAGTACCAGCACAAACTTTACAAATAGAAAGAATGCAAGATGGAAACTGAGGCAGGCATCGAGAATAATATATATTTGAAAAAAATAATATTTAACTGTTTTTATTCCTTTTAATAAGTGGACTACAAGGAGAAAGAGAGCTTTCTAAAGATCAGAATACAATTGTTAACTTAAGATTACTTATCTCAATGAGCAATAGATTTATTTCTCATGAAAACAGGACACTCAGAGAGACTATTGATTTGCTTCACGTGTTCTATCAACTATAGAAATCAATCTTTCAACACTAATTTTTGTACCAAAATTCTGTTTCATGTCTGCATTTTTTATGTTCTCTTGGTTTAAATGCATCAAGAAAAGTAGACTTCATCTTATTTTCCAACTGATAATCAAAGGTGCTATCTAGTCCTAGCTAAATCTAACTAGAAAAAGGGTAATCAGGAAATTTCTAGGGCACATAATGTTAAGTAAAAATGTGGATTTCTATTATTTTGAGTCACATAATAAAGACTTCTTTTTTTAAATATAGCATTTAGAGGGACCACATATTTTCAAAATTGGGGATAGTCACAAGCTAAGAGAGGGGAAAAGCAGTAACAACATTGATACCAGTCAAGAAAATTCTTAAAAACAAACTGCTCTTTTGGCAGAAGTGTCTGTCTCATTGCTCTGAAATAAATTTGTGTCTATTTCTGGGATGCAAAGGAAACACTTCATTACCCCCACCATGAGCCTGGATTGAGTAACTAGGTGTGTGTACATGAATTGATGAGTGGAGTACATTGAGGATTGCTCTGTTTACTGTTAAATTTCTAGGGAACATGTGAGACTTCAGTTAGGGAATCTCTGATGCAGTAAGCAGAATAAGTGAGGATGGTTTAGGACACAGAGAAATTCTACTGTCTGTCGTTATTCTCCACTGATTCAGAACAGAGGAAATCTGTTAGAAGCCACAGAGAAAAATTGAAGTACTAAATTTCATTTGGTTTTAAAGTTGGAAGTAAAAGTAATGTGTTAGTCATACAGAGAGAAAGATTATGTAGAATCCAGAGTGGTCACACACACACACACACACACACACACACACACACACAGACACACAATACTTGGGAGACTACTTAGGTTAATGGAGATGAAAACCACTAGGCACTGATAAAATAATATTTTTTTTTCAAATTTTTAGAAATACACAATTCCAAGGGTTCTAAGACTGAAAAAAAATTGTTTTATTCATATGTAGTCAAATTAAACGACTGGCTCAAAAAAGTTTATTTGATACAATACATTCCCCAAATATGTGGGTAACAGAAATAACTGAAAAATATATATACATATATATTCAATAGCATATTTATTTTATTATATGTTATTATATATTATATATTATATAATATAAATTATATATAATATATAATATAAATTATATATAATATATAATATAAATCATATATATTATATATAATATAAATTATATATAATATATAATATGAATTATATGTCATTGTATATTATATGTTATATATAATAAAATGTCATATATGTTATTGTATATAATATAATATTTTATATATATGTTATTGTATATATGTTGCATAGGTACTCTGTCTAGTATAGCAGCCACATATACTACACGGCTATTGAGCACTTTTGAAATGTGGTTAGTCCAACTGAGGCATGGCTAAGTGTAAAATATACATTCAATTTTAAAGACATTCCAAAAGAAAGAATATTTTAAAAACTCAATAATTTTAAATATCTGTTACATGTTGAAATAATATTTTGATTATGTTGGGTTAAACAAAATGTTAAAATTAGCTTCATCTTTTTAACTTTACTTTTTATGCAAATACTACTAAAATTAAAATTAACTATATGGCTCTCATTATATTTCCACTGGACAGCACAGCCCTGGAGGATAAAAAGTATATTCTGATGCCAATTATAAATTCCTTTTCACTTGAGATTTTTTTTTTTTTGATATGGAGTCTTGCTCTGTCGCCCAGGCTGGAGTGCAGTGGCGCAATCTCGGCTCACTGCAAGCTCTGCCTCCAGGGTTCACACCATTCTCCTGCCTCAGCCTCCTGAGTAGCTGGGACTACAGGTGCCCACCACCACGCCCGGCTAATTTAATTTTTTTGCATTTTTAGTAGAGACAGAGTTTCATCGTATTAGCCAGGATGGTCTCGATCTCCTGACCTTGTGATCCACCCACCTCCGCCTCCCAAAGTGCTGGGATTACAGGCGTGAGCCACAGTGCCCGGCCTCACTTGGGAATTTAAAGTAACATAAACATTATACCTAAGAAGATAGATTTGATGTGTGATTCTTCAATTCTGTCTTTCTAACCTGAAAAATATTTTCTTCAATCTTTCCTGCATTTACATTAAATTTAAAACTTCAGTATGTTCTCTGTGAATAGATAAAAATGATTTTCTTTCTTTACATGAGTTCTTTCAAAGTATAATTGGCAATATAGGTGAGTTTCTACTGGAAGTAGAAGCTGAAATCCTACTCCTGAATTTCCCCCATTGGGAATACTCTGAAATGTTTAGACAATAACAGTGAAATTCCCCTTGGTGGATGAAACTTAGAAAGTCTTCTGTATACTATTCCTACAATCATTGTTACCACCAACACTAGCAATACTATCATTATTAACATTTGCTATGTACAAAATTGTTTTCTGTTATTGTTTTTTTTTTGTTGTTGTTGTTTTTGAGATGGGGTCTCACTGGGTTGCCCAGGCTGGAATGCAGTGGTGTGATCACGGCTCACTGCAGCCTCAACCTCTCTGGTTTATGCGATTCTCCTGCCTCAGTCTCCCAAGTAGCTGGTACTACAGGGTGTGCTACGACAGGGTGTGCCACCACATCTGGTTAATTTTTGTACTTTTTGTAGCGACAGGATTTCATCATGTTGCCCAGGCTGATTTTGAACTCCTGGGCTCAAGCAATCTGTCTGCCTCAGCCTCTCAAAGTGTTGGGATTTTGGACATGAGCCACAAGGCCTGGCCTCCATTAAATATTAAGATTTTATTGTGCTGAATACTTTAGGTCCATTATCTCCAAAGAATACTCTAGACTATTAGTTCTGTATTAAGGAAAAATAAAAAGACAGCTTGAAGAATGTAAGTAATTTGTTCAAGGTTACTAACCGGTACGTAATATGGACAAGGTCTATCCATAAAACCTGTGTCTTTAGTGTCTTAAACAACTAATATTATTGTGGCAACAAAAATATCTGTGATACCAAACTCTATCTTTTGAGAATAAATAACCCAATTATCAATTGTAATTATATTTCTATTATTAATATATTATCTCACATCTTATAAAACAATGTTATATTTTATTTCTACTGTTCTATGGAATATTATTCTACTTGTTTACAATATATTTATGTAATTCTCCTACTTAATTCACTTATGCATACCAGCAGTTTGTTTTGAAGGAAGTGTTAGTAGCATCATGTTGGATACACAGTTTTTCATATACCAGGAACGGGACATTTGCCATTACAGTTCCCACTAAATTCCAACAGTGCCTCCCACTTACTGTGAAAACCAAAAATTCTTCCATGAATTTTTAAATACCCTGGTGAAGGTGAAGTAAGAAACAGGATATGTCTATGGCTGATTACCTTTGAGCATCTGATTCAAATGTTCATATTTAGCTAAAGCCTTAAATTCACAGCCTCAGGTTATAGCTTAACAGACACGCAGGTGTATTCTTAGCTGACTTTCTTGATTTCCGTTTTGCAAAGTAATGTAATTCACGTCCTCCTGATAACCTCCATTTATAATTTTAGCTATTTATTTGTTGTACTTTTTGTTTTAAAACAATTAAAAACTTACAAAAGTATGTAAGAACAAGACATTTCTACTTTTTTCTGAACTACATGTGGGTAAATGGTCAACAAAATGCCTCATTGACCATGAATATTTAAGTATGGACTTCCTACATATGTGGTCACTATCTAACAAAACCACAGTACCACTCTCAAAATAATTTTAATTACAAATGACACAAATTTTATTTTATTTTGTTTTTAAAAATTAGTTTGAGATTCAGGGAGCACATGTGCAAGTTTGTTACATAGGTATATTGGCTAATTTTGGAGTGTGGGCTTCTATTGAACCCATTACTCAAATAGTAATTATTGTGCCCAGTAAGTTGTTTTTTAACCCTTCCCCTCCCCCCCCACCTCCTTCCTCCCTTTTGCAGTCCCCATTATCTATTGTTTCATCTCTATGTGTATGTACACCCAGGTGTTTTTTTTTTTTTTTTTTTTTTTTTTTTTTTTGAGAGGGAGTCTCACTCTGTCGCCCAGGCTGGAGTGTGGTGGCGCAATCTCGGCTCACTGCAAGCTCCACCTCCCAGGTTCACTCCATTCTCCTGCCTCAACCTCCCCAGTAGCTGGAACTACAGGTGCCCGCCACCACGCCCGACTAATTCTTTTTGTATTTTTAGTAGAGATGGGATTTCACCGTGTTAGCCAGGATGGTCTTGATCTCCTGACCTTGTGATCTGCCTGCCTCAGACTCCCAAAGTGCTGGGATTACAGGCGTGAGCCACTGCGCCTGGCCATGTACACTTATTTTTAAACTCCTACTTAATAAGTGACAACAGGCAGTATTTGATTTACAGATTGTGTTTTCTAAAAACAACTGCAACTCAATCTCTCTTCTGTCTTGCATGTTCTTATTACAAAGTGAATTTCATCCTCTTCCTATCAAATGTGTGGTTTTGACCTGGAAAAGGAAAGGTGGGAAGGTTTTTATTTCCTGTTCTTGAATCTGGGAATGCTCTGTGACTTATGAAGCTAAGGCATAAATAGTCATAGAACTTTAGCTGATTCTCCTAATACACTCGCTATTGGGATGCAGTCACCATACTGTGAGGAAGCCCATGAAACAATGTGGAGATTCTTAAGTGAGTTCTGGATTCTAAGCCAACAGCCGAAATACTTTAGGTCCATTATTGAGGTCCAAGTTCAACCACTAGACCTGTACTTCACAAGCCTGCAGAGGATTCCTGCTTTCAGCCAGCAAGTTTTTTTCAGCTGAAGCCCCCAATATCATGGAACAGAATCAGATTATTTCCACCAAGTCCTTTTCACGTTCTTAACCCACAGAATTTATGAGCATTATGAAGTCATTATTCCTTTCTGCCACTAGACTGAGAGTGACCACATATACAGAAACAGAAAACTATTAACAGAAAAATATATTGCCAACATCTAATCCTCAAACCCCATTCAATTTTGCCAACTACCCTCCATCCTATCAAATATTCGTTATACCAAAGAGATCCAGTTTAAAAATAAGTGTTGCATTTATTTGTTAACCTCTTTTGATCTGGAATAGCTCTTCACGCTGTCTTTCATGACTTTAATGCTTTAGAAGACTACAGGTCAGTTATTACACAAAACGTCTTTATATTTATATTTGCCTAAATTTTTGTATTACATTCAGACTAGGCATCTTTGTAAGGAATACTACAGGACTGATGCCGGGTTCCCAAACATTCCTATCTGCTGGAGGCACCAATTCCACTGGTTCTATTACTTGATAATATTCGTTTTAATGCTAAGTTAAAGTGGTGTTTGATAGGCTTCTCTACTAATTTTTTAAGTCTTATAATTAGTAAGTGTTAGTGGGGAGATATTTTGAAACTAGGTCAATATTCCATTTCGTACAAATGATTTATTTGTTACCTTTTCACGTAAGTATAGACTCATGCGTTCTTGCTTTATTCTATGCCATTAATTCATTACTCTGTATTTATTTTTATGTCTAAACTGTCCCAGATTTAATGAAACGTAATCCCCTTTAAGCTAGGTGCTGTGCCCTTTTGATACCTACCTATGATTCTTTAAAACAGTATTCTTTATAACTGAAAAGGAAATGAATTTCTACTTTCTGGCTTAATATAACATGTTTAGGCTCATCTGAAATTTCCCTGCTGTTGTCTTGGAATCAACCATTTCTTCAGGGAGTCCTAGTTTCTTTTAGAGGTACGTACTGTTTACAAAGCAATGTCTGGCAGGTATATTTGCGTATTAGGCTAAATCACATGATAGTCTCTTTCCTGGCTTAGGCAGTTTCAGTGCCCTATACCTGGCCCCTAACTCATTTCTCTAAGATTAAAAGAATAGATGTGTCTATTTGATGTATTTACTTTTTTCCCTCCTAGTAAATAAATAGTTTTGTAATAAGCGAACTTTTATAACATTTTCTCCCTATTCTGTTATTAGAAGAGAAATGTGCTGGTTTTTTTGTTTGTTTTGTTTTGTTTTGTTGTTGTTAATTTAAAGATAGTATAATTCTGTCTGGGCCAAACATGCACACACACACGTAAATGCACCCACACACATTTTATACCATGAATCATTTCACAGGCAAACTGAAGTGGTATCTTTGGTTAACATTTTGAAAACTGAAATCCCATGAGAGTTAATTGTGCAAAACTGTTTTATGTGATAATTGACTATGTAAAACCTGAATTACAACAGTATAGAATGGCTTAGAATTTTATTTAGCTAGCCTTCAGTGTCAAACAAGAGAGAATTAGATTTATTCCATTGAATGTTAATTTTCATATAAATGCAAGTTCTTAACTAAACCATGTTTTCCAACACATTCAGGATAGGGTTATGAATACATATAAACCCTGGTGAAAATTATTTAAATAGTCAAAGATTTTTTTTTTTTTTTTTGAGGAGAATTTGGTGTCAAAAATAGTGTAAGGTATTAGGGACACATATATTTAAGATATACTCCCTATATCAAGGAATTTACTGTCCAGTAGGGAAAGTAGCTATATAAACAAATATAATATGGTGCAAAGAGGATCTAGGGAAAAAAAAATTCCACCTTCATCCCCTTAGGGTTTCAGCTGGGTCTGAGAATTAAATTGACATTATATAGATTAACAAGATAAAGGTGTGATACAAATTTTACAGGGCATGGAAGCTCTCATAAGGAAATAAAGACCCAAAGAAGAAGTTAGGGTCAGTTACTGAAATACTGAATTGGACAAAGAATAGTTAGTTGTGAAGAAGCAACTAAATCATGTAGGAGGCTTAAAAGACAAGAGCTATTTTAACAAGATCTTTACAGAATTTTTAGTTTTGACTTCTCATCCTTGAATATGAAGATTTTGCATCTTTCTGGTAAAGGGAGTGCATCTTTCACATGGGATTTTTATCTTCTGCTTTTAAGAAACAGCACAGAGGTCAAAGTGATCTTTTGCACATATTGTTCTTTAAACCACTTTAAATTTAAATAGCTGATATGCCAGAATAGCATATTTAATTTTTTTATTTTTATTTTTATTTTATTTTAT
>NW_012114500.1:6112160-6211545 GCF_000951035.1 Colobus angolensis palliatus | reverse complement strand
GCTGGGACTATAGGCGCCCGCCACCACGCCTGGCTAATTTTTTGTATTTCTAGTAGAGATGGAGTTTCACTGTGTTAGCCAGGATGGTCTCCATCTCCTGACCTTGTTGTGATTCACCTGCCTCGGCCTCCCAAAGTACTGGGATTACAGGCTTGAGCCATCGCGCCCGGCCCAGAATAGCATATTTTAACCTCTTCAAGGTCAACAGTAGTGATGAGCACATAGTGGATTAATGCACAGAAGAGGCTTCTCTAAGAGTGAGTCGGAAAGGTATGTGGTAGGATAGGATTCCCATTTTGCTCCTTGAACCAGACCAAGCAAGGTGAAAAACTCTCTGCAGCACATACTTCTGCAAGCAACTTTTATGGGAGTTTTTTTCTTTTTTTTTCTTTTTTCTTTCCTTTTTTTAAAATTGTTGTTGTTGTTTTGTTTTGCTTTCTTTTTAACCTAATAGGACTGATATCAACACAGCCAAGTAGGGGAACCAGAAATATTTTCAAGAGCAGATAAGTTTATAGCAAGGAGAGTAATATCAATGTCTTAGCTAGTTTCTGAGATGTTGTTTCCTTATATTCAAATTCAGAGCTTTTTATTTTTTTTTCAAATCAGTACTGTGAATAAAACAGAGAGAAACCAAAATTATATAATTTTCTTAGCCTTAAAACAGAGGCTATGCTACAATATCTTACTCTTCTGCTAATCCGATACTTCAGATTGATTTACCTTTAATCTTCTTACTTTAAATCTTCGGATGGACCTTAAATCTTCAGGATGATTTAAGGTCAGTTTACTTGCATTTTCTATACTAGCGGAGTATATGACATATTGTATTAATAAAAAATGTTAAATTTACTATGCTGACTCTCTACACTTAGGGGAATAAGGTGAAGAATTATAATTAACCACTTTTCTATTTTTTCCACTTGGGCTTTTAAAAAATAAACTTTTTTTCCTTTAAACTATGTATAAATTACTCATAGCCCTAATTTCATATTTGTCTCTCGTTCAGGATTGTTGGCCATATTTAGACTGATTATGTTTTATTGCATTCTGAGATGTTAGGAAGCCATAATATCTTCTACATTGTGTTATTTAAGTCACAATTTTGAATGTAAGTAGAGTGAAGTCTGAAGATAACTATTTTTAAAAAATAGTTTTTGTTGTTTCATTATGTTCACTCCTAGGACAGACACTGTGGGATAAGTACACTGTAAATATTTATATTACTTTAGAAGAATGGGGATCACAAACTAAATCCCTATATATTGCTCTAAATATTTACCCTCCTGTATTAGTTAAGGTACTCAAGGACATGGCCAATCATTCGCAGTGTTCACAAGCCATAAGAAGGGTTGCTAAATTCAGAGGAGTAAACATTTCATTCTTAGAATGGAGAATGTATAAGAAGTAAAGAAACTGTCTTATCAAGTTTGTCTCATATACATATAACTATATATTAGTAAACGTATGTTATATAGATGATGTAACATAGATAGATAGATAGATAGATAGATAGATAGATAGATAGATAGATAGATAGATAGATGATAGATAGAAAATACCCACACTTTAAAATAGCAAGTCCCTGAGGATATACATCAATTTTAATTCTTGCTGGTGGTAAACAATGTGGTAAAATGGAAAGTCAAAATAAAGTCCTTATATAAATGAGAACAGACAGATTTAAGTCACTCTCAAAAGGTAGCTGTTACTCTATGGAATATCCTGGTAGCAATGATAAGTACTTTTTCCTTCTTCTTTTAATCAGATAGCTGATTAACATTGAAACAGAAAGTTTCATTCTCTCTCTAACGATAATATTTTACCTTTCCTGGTCCTTTTGCTATTTTCCATATGCATTACTAAAATACTCCTGTAATAAGTTTTCTATTCTTAATCCACTGATATATTTTTCCCCAATCTGCTTAGCACCACGAATTTTTACTTCCTTTCCTGTTTAGAGTAATCATTAAGGACTATTGCTTCAAATGTATCTTCATATATATATATATTTGTGAGACGGAGTCTCACTCTATCGCCGAGGCTGGAGTGAAGTGGCCCGATCTCAGCTCACTGCAAGCTCCGCCTCCCAGGTTCACGCCATTCTCCTGCCTCAGCCTCCCGAGTAGCTGGGACTACAGGCACCCGCCACCTCTCCCGGCTAGTTTTTTTTTTTTTTTTTGTATTTTAGTAGAGGAAGGGTTTCACCGTGTTAGCCAGGATGGTCTCGATCTCCTGACCTCGTGATCCGCCCGTCTCGTTCTCCCAAAGTGCTGGGATTACAGGCTTGAGCCACCGTGCCGGGCCGTATCTTCATATTAATTGTCCATAATTTTGATAAATCAGTATAAAGCTGAACATGAACATAAATATGTGGGGAAAAAGTCTTAGTTTCTGAAGACTCTGCATTTTATAATATAAACTGATATCATTTCTTTTTGATATATACACAGTAGTGACATTGTTAGATTATATGGTAGTTATATTTTTAGTTTTCTGAGACCCTCTTTACTGTTTTCCATTATGGCTGTACTAATTTACATTCCCACCAATAGTATAATGGGGTCCCTTGTCTCCATATTCTGCCTAAAATTTGACATTTCTTGACATTTCTACCTTAGCCAACCTGAAGACCAATTATAAGTTGGCCAAGATGTTTTATTACAAAGATTAGAATTATCAGTTGTATCTGTTTTTCTATTCATTGGTCCTTTAAAGGCATAAACTTTTTATTCATTTTGTTATGCCCCCAGTGAGCATAATATAAGGAACACATTAGGTCCTCAAGAAATGCTTACTGAATCAACCTTAATTGATAATCAAGTTGTTGTTGGTTCACTCTTCTCCATACTTTTCTTTTTTTTGAGATGGAGTCTCACTCTGTCATCCAGGCTGGAGTGCAGTGGTGTGATATCAGTTCACTGCAACCTCCACCTCCTGGGTTCAAGTGATTCTCCTGCATCAGCCCCGCAGGTGGCTGGGATTACAGGCATGTGCCACTATGCCCAGCTAATCTTGCATTTTAGTAGGGATGAGGTTTCACCATGCTGGCCAGGCTGGTCTCAAACTCCTGGCCTCAAGTGATCTGCCCACATCAGCCTCCCAAAGTGCTGGGATTATAGGCGTGAGCCACCCCGCCCAGCTCATATATCATTTTAAAATCAATATTATTTTGATATGAAATTGAATAAGATAAAATAATACACAGTACAGGTATTATCATAGTAAATAATTAAATTTTCATTTTTTTTCTACCATTGTTACAGTATAGCCACATATTTCCACTGAGTGTTTATCTACTATAAAGTGGCAGGTGAAGTCTGCATTCAGGGATAAAGTGTTGACATCATCTTGAATCCATTCCTAAGGAGTTCACAAGTCCAGAGAGGACATAGAGTATGTGAGTAATTCTAACATAATGTTTTACAATCTCAGATGGAAGTACAGAAGCACATAATTCAGTTCTGCAAAGGGAAGTAAAAGATTTCTAAAAGAGAATAATATCTAAAATAGACTGTCTTATCATTTTTATTCTTGGGGTTCAACAAAATGGCCAGTAATTTAAAAAAATAATGCCATGTTGAATCTAAAATAATATTTTAACAGTATTATTTATATTTAATATGTTACATATCATTTAATATACATTTAATATTTCATATATTGTAATTTCACTATGTATCCTTTGTTTTCCTGTATATTTACTTTTTGTAGTTTTAGTAGGCACAAGGTTTCACAGTTAAGTTCAAAATGGTATCTGTCCACTGACTATGAATTTTTTAAATGTTTAATGTACTTAAGATAATTCATGAAGTAGAATAGAATGGATGAGATTTTTTTAAAAGGAAGTCTTAAAAATCATTAGAATAAAATTAACCCAAAATATCATCATATAGAAATTGTCTTTCAGAAAATTTAACAAAAATATTAGTATGATGTAATTATTTTGTTAATTTCATAAATAAGGGAATATTGAGAAATAACCCTGCCCTCTAGTGGTGATTAATACATTTTAAAATATACTGAAAACACCAGTTTGCTGTTACAGCAAAGTTCACATTGACATATATTTGAATAGAAACACTGAAACCATATATCCTGCATTAATAAACAGACGTGATTAAACTAACGGCCTTGAAAGTCGTTTAGTAGATTCATCCCCCTAAGAAATTTAGTAAAACAAATTTTACTAAATGAAAAGTGTCACTGTGTTTCTCCTTGTGAATGGTATTACCAATGTTGAACTAGATTATTTGATGGAATCCTTTTTCCATTTGAATTTTGATTAGAAATCCACCATCTAGGGAAAAATTTACAAAGTCTCAAACTTGTTTTACTCATGCCCCTACCAATTTTCATCAATTCTCCACTGCCCTGATAAGCCCTCTTCATATACCATTTGTCTCTGCTTAAATATTGGATAAGCCATTTCTCTCTTTTCTGACATAGAATTCGAAGGATCTATATAAAAAATGCAATGTATTGCATTTCATTTGATACATCCTTTTGAATCCTGAGATCTCTACATGCCTGATTATATGCTAGATATCGTCTAACACATATTTTTTCCCTAAAAGGATAATATTTTTAGGCAAACATAGTGTGATTAATTATACAATTTATTCATGAAAGAAACCATATATATATATATATATATATATATATATATATATATACTGAGATTTGTTTTAAATTCTGAGTTTTGTACTATCTGTATTTTAAAACTCAACATCTATTTTTACCTATGAATGTCATAAAAAATCAGAGGTAACCTCTAGTTATATAATCACAACATGAAGAATTGTTAGATATTTTAAAAATAACTAGATCAATCCCTCTACTACAATGAAGTAAATGTTTAAATGTGTCTATGACTTAGCCAAGGTTTTGTAGTTGCTTGTCTCACTAAAAGTCAAAGCTAAATGGAAAAATTTTTTTAGTTTTGCTTCTAATTTACCTCTGTACCTACAAATATAATATAATGTTTCAAAACTGTTATTTCCATGTCCTAACTCTGAGAATCTCTGAATTCATTACAATACATATCAAAAGTTAAGGACTTCAAAAGATTGTCCTGGTGGGCTTAGTGTAATCACAATGATCCTTACTAGAGAAAGGCAGGAGGGTCAGAATTAGAGAAGGAGATGTGATGACAGAAGCAGGGGTAACACTGAAAAAGACAGAGCATGAGAGAGGGTGTGTGTGTATGTGTGTGTGTGTGTATGTGTGTGTGAGAGACAGAGAGAGGGGGGTCAGAATTAGAGAAGGAGATGTGATGACAGAAGCAGGGGTAACACTGAAAAAGACAGAGCATGAGAGAGGGTGTGTGTGTGTATGTGTGTGTGTGTGTATGTGTGTGTGAGAGACAGAGAGGGGGGGGGAGAGAGAGAGAGAGAGAGAGAGAGAGAGAGAGAGAGAGAGAGAAGAGAGATATTAGTAGACACCGTGTTTTGAAAATGGGGTAATTAATGAACAAAAGAATACAAGCAGTCACTATGCCTTCTACTGAAAAACAAGCAAGGCAACAGAGTCTCCTCAAGAGCCTCCAGAAGGAACACAGTCCTGCCAACCCATTTTAGATTTCTGACATGCAGAACTGTAAAATAATAAATTTGTGTTTTAAAAATAAGTAATAACTTAGGAACTTGTTAAAAATTCAAATTTCCTGGTACCAACCCAGACAGACTAATTCATAGAAACAAGGGGAGGGGTTCAGAAATCTGCAGTTTAAGGAGCCCTCTAAGTAATGAATGCTAAGCCTGGGTGATATTGACTTACATAAAGTGTTTTCCTCACCTATTTCAGGGAAGATTACTGCAGGAGGTTATTTCTCATTGTGGTTTTGATTTGCATTTTCTCGATAATTAGTTTTATTGAGTGCTTTGGATTTTCCTGTGGGCCATTTCTATGTCTTCTTTGGAAAATGGAAAAATGTCTATTTGGATCCATTCATTGCTCATTTTATGATGGGGTTATCTGGCTTTTTGCTATGGAGGTGTATGAGTTCCTTAAATAGTTTTGATATTAACTCCTTATCAGTATAAGGTTGGCAAATATTTTTCCTATTCCATAAGTTGACTTTCCATTTTGCTGTACACAAACTTTTTGTTCTTTCATCAATATTTTATAATTTTTAGTTCATTGTATTGACTGTATTTATTCCTACATATTTTATTCTTTTGATGATATTATAAATGGGATTGTTTTCTTAATTATTGAATAGTTCATTATTGGCTAATAAAAAGCAACTATGTTTTGTATATTGGTTATCCTGCAAATTGACTGGATTTGCTTATAAGTTCTAACAGGTGTTTGTGAAGTCTTTTTGGGTTTCTACATATAAAATTATGTCATCTACAAATAGGGATAATTTTACTTCTTCATTTCTGATGTAGATGCCTTTTATGTATTTATTTCTCCCTTAATTGCTCTGGCTAGAACTTCCAGTACAAAGTTAACTAGAAGTAGCAAGATTGGGCGTCCTTCTTTCATTCCTCATCTTAGAGGAGTAGCTTTCTACTTTTCACTACTGAAATAATATTAGCTGTGTGTTTCTCATAGATGGCCTTTATTGTGTTGAGGTACACTCTTTCTAAACCTAAGTTGTTGAGAGTTTTTACCATAAAAGCATGCTGAATTTATCCAAATATTTTCTGCATATATTGAAATGATTATGTAACTTTTCTTGTTCATTCTGTCATTGTGGTGTATCATATTTACTAATTTGCATACATTAAATCTTCTTTGCATACCATGGATAAATTTCATTTGATCTTGACAAATGATTCTGTTAATGTGCTCTTGAATTTGGTTTGCTAGTATTTTGTTGAACATTTTTTCCACCCATGTTCATCAGAAATGTTAGCCTGGAATTTTCTTGTAGTGTTTTTGTCTGGCCTTGGAGTCAGAGTGATGTTGGACTAATAAAATGAGTTTGGAATTATCCTGTGTTTAACTTTTGGAAAGAGTATGAAAAGGATTGGTTAATTCTTCTGTACATGTGTGTTTGAATTTACCAACAAGCCATCAGGTCCTAGGATTTTCTTTTATACATATTTGATGTTACTTATTCAGTCTCCTTACTTACGGGTCAGGGCAAATTTTCTATTTCTTTGGGATTCAGTCTCAGTAGATTAATGTTTTCAGGAATTTATCCATTTCTTATAGGCTACCTTATTTGTAGGTATACAATTTTTCCATTGTAGCCTCTTATGATCCTTTGTATTTCTATGGTATCAGTTTTAATATCTCCTTTTTATTTGTGATTTTATTTATTCAGTCTCTACTCTTTTTTTTTCTTAGTCTGGCTAAAGGTTTGCCAATCTTGTTTACGTATTTTTAAAAATCCAACTTTTAATTTCATTGATATTTTCCATTTTTCTCTAGTCTCAATTTTACTCTTTTTCTGCTTTGTTATTCATTACTTCCTTTTGTCTAGTAACTTTAGGCTTACTTGTTCTTTCTTTTCTAATTCCTTGAGAAAAAGTAGTGTTAGATTGTGCATGTGTTATTTTTATACAGGTATTTATTGTTATAAATTTATATCTCAGAATTGCTCTCATAAACTCTAATATATTTTGTTTCCATTTTTATTTGTCTCAAAGTATCTTTAAATTTTTTTATTTCTTTTTTGATAGATTTTTTTTCAGGAAATGCTGTTTAACTTACACATATTTGTAAATTTTCCATGTTCTTCTTGTTATTGATTTCTAATTTCATACCAGAGTCATAATGAAAATATATTTGATTTGACTCCAATCTTCTTAAATTTGTTAAGCCATATTTTGTAACCTAATACATGGTCTATCCTGGAGAATGTTCCATATGCACTTGAGGAGAATGTATGTACTGCTGTTGTTACATGAAATTTCCTGTATATGTCTGTTGGACCATTTGGTCAAGGTGTACTTTAAGTCCAAGGTTTTCTTGTTCAATTTCTTTCCAGATGACTTATCTTTTGTCTAAAGTAGGGTATTGGAGTACTCTACTATTGTTTTAGTGCTATTTCTCCCTTCACATCTATTAATATTTGCTTCATATGCTTAATTGTTTAAACATTGGAAGCATATATTTTTACAATTGTTACATCCTCTTGAAGAGTTGAATTCTATTTTAATGCAATAACTAAGGGTTTTTGTCTTGTTTTACAGTTTTTTATTTAAAGTATATTTTATCTGATATGAGTATAGCTCTCTTTGGTTTCTATTTGCATAGATTTTTTTCTTTATCCATTTACTTTCTGCCTCTGTGTGCTCTTAAAATAATTCTCTTGTAGCGAGCACAGCACTGGGTGTGACATTTTAAAATTGAGCTGTTGGGTTTCTTTTGACTTACATTTAAACTAATCATTGATAGGTAAAGACTTACTGTTTCAATTGTATTAATTGTTTTCTGTTTTGTATATCCTTTGTTCCTCTCACTAGATTATTTTGTGATTTGATAATTTTCTATGGTGTTATGTTTTAACGCCTTTCTATAACTTTTATGTATATATTATAGCTTTTTCTCTGTACTTACTGTGAGGCTTACCTGAAACATCTTATATTTTAAGCTGATAACAACCTAACTTTGATCACACACAATAACTTTACAACTTGCTTTCCCACACATATTTTATATTTTTTGTATTATTTACATTCTTATATTGTTTATTCATTAACAAATTATTGTAGCTATAATTATTTTTAATATTTTTTAAGCTTTGTACCAAAGATATGTTATTTTCACACCACTATTATAGTATTAGAGTCTTTACAATTTGAATACGTACTTAATTATACCAGTGTACCAGTGAGTTCTATGTTTTATATATATTCATGTTACTAATAGCATCCTTTTAATTTAGCTCTAAGAACTGCCTTTAGTATTTCTTGCAAGATAGGTCTAGAAATGATGAATTCTCTCAGCTTTATCTCTCTCTGGGAAGGTCTTTATCTTTAGTAAAGACAGTATTATTAGTTGCATGCTTCCCCCCCAACCCCCGGCATTTTGAATGTAGCATTCTTCTTTCTTCTGGCCTACAAAGTTTGTTGCTGAAAATTCCACTGACAGCCTTATGGGGATCCATTATATGTGAGAAAAAAAAATCATTTGTTGCTTTCAAGAGTCTCTGTTTATCTTTGGTCTTTGAAAATGTGATTATGATATGTCTTGGTAAAGTTTTCTTGGGGTTGAACCTCTTTGGACCATTGAGATTCAGGTTCCAGGATGTATGTGTCTCTCCTTAGCTTTGGGAAGTTTTCAGCCATTGTTAAAAGCTCTTTGTCTCTTTTTCTCTCTCTTATCGTATCTTACTCCTATAACACAAATGTTAACTCTCTAGATGGTGTCCCATAAATTCCACAGGCTTGCTTTATTGTCTTTTATTCTGTTTTTTTCTTTTTTCTTTCAAATGCCTATGTTTGAATTCACAGAATATTCCAGATTGCTGTTGATGTTGTCTATTGATTTTTAAATTTTACCCATTATATTATTTAGCTCCAGAATTTCTGTTTGCTTCTTTTTATAATTTCTGTTTCTAAAATTTATCTTGTTTTTTGTGAATTGGTTTTCTGATTTCATTAAGTTGTATATCTGTTGTCTTGTCACTCACTGAAATTTATCAAAACAATTATTTTGGGCCAGGTGCGATTGCTCACAGCTATAATACCAACATTTTGAGATATATAATTATATTTTACATATATTATAATTATATTACATATATAAATACTGTTTGCATAATTATCATAGGTTTCTTGTATACCTACTTTATTAGAACTTTATTTTAAAGACATTGATGGCAGATTTTTTAAAAGTATGCACACTCTACCCTTTCATGAAAACAAAATGACAACTTTATGGAAGAGAGAATGCAGAGAACTGTATGTCAATTATAACTTTAAAAATATGAATATAGCCAGGCGCGGTGGCTCAAGCCTGTAATCCCAGCACTTTGGGAGGCTGAGACGGGTGGATCACGAGGTCAGCAGATCGAGACCATCCTGGCTAACAGGGTGAAACCCCGTCTCTACTAAAAAAAATACCAAAAACTAGCGGGGCGACATGGCGGGCGCCTGTAGTCCCAGCCACTCGGGAGGCTGAGGCAGGAGAATGGTGTAAACCTGGGAGGCGGAGCTTGCAGTGAGCTGAGATCCGGCCACTGCACTCCAGCCCCGGCGACAGAGCGAGAGTCCGTCTCAAAAAAATATATGAATATAGATAAAAAGTCACAGATTTTTTTTCAAGTTCAATAAATTAAGTTTTCTTTAAAAACATCAACAGTAATATTAAAACAATTATGTTGGTATGTGACATTTTTATTGTAAAACTTCTATGTAAAAATGCTTTCTATGATTATTACCTAGTTATGTTATGAATTACTTCATATGTAATGCTCTAATATATTTATAAAACTTGAATTTATTTAAGTTGATAATTAAAAGGCCATGTAATTAATTTGTATCTAAAAAAATCATGATTTTAAAATTTAGGCTAAGGTAGTACATGTGGATCTAAAGCAAATTAAAATGTGTGGATTTTTTATTTTTAAATCATGTAACAATAATTATGTCTATTTTTAATGTATTTTTAAAAGCTTGGATATTTTGTAAAACAGTATTTATTTTAGATTTTAAAGTAACAAATACATTTATTAAGATGATGAACCTCTTTATCTTGAAACCTTCTATGGTCTTGATATGATTTGAATCTGTGTCCCCACCCAAATTTCATTTTGAATTGTGATCTCCAGTGTTAGAAGTGGGCCTGGTGGGAGGTGACTGGATCATGGAGGTGGATTTTTCATGACATCCACTTAGTGTTATCGTCATGCCAGTGAGTGAGTTCTCATGAGATCTCACTGTGTAAAATTGTGTGGCACCTCCCCTATCCCTCGCTTGCACCTGCTCTGGCAATGTGACGTGCCTGCTTCGCCTTTGCCTTTCACCATATTTGGAATCTTCCTGAGGCCTCCCCAGAAGCCAAGCAGAGCTTGCATCATGATTCCTGTATAGCAGCAGAACTGTGGGCCAATTAAACCTCTCTTCTTTGTAAATTCTTAGGTCTCAAGTATTTCTTTATAGCAATATAAGAATGGCCTAATATAGAAATTTGATACCACGGAGTGGGGCATTGCTACAAAGATATCTGCAAATGTGGAAATGACTTTGAAACTGGGCAACAGGTGGAGATTGGAAGAGTTTGGAAGGTTCAGAAAAAAGACAGGAAGATGAGGGAAAGTTTGGAACTTCTTAAAGAGTGATTAAATGGTTGTAACCAAAATGCTGATAGTAATATGGACAGGGAAGTACAGCCTGAGGATGGCTCAGATGAAAATGAAGAACTGGAGCAAAAGGCACATGCGTTATTTCTTAGCAAATAAGTTGGCTGAATTGTGTCTATGACCTAGAGATCTCTGGAGTTTGAACTAGAAAGTGATGATTTAGGGTACCTGGTGAAAAAAATTCCTAAGCAGCAAAGTGTTACGTGTGTGTTGTGGCTGCTTCTAGCAACCTATTCTCAAATGCATGAGTGAAAATTGACCTAAGTTTGAAACTTGCATTTAAAGGGAAAGCAGAGCATTAAAGTTTAGAAAATTTGCAGTCTAGCCATATGGTAAAAAGAAAAGCCTAGTTTTAGAAGAGTTCAATCAGGTTGTGGAGCAACTACTTGTTAGAGATATTTGCATGATAGCCAAAGCAATAAGGAAAGAGCCTCAAAGCCATTTCAGATAACTCTATGGCATCCCCTCCCACCACAGGCCCAGACACTTAGAAGGGAAGAATGATTTCACGGACCAGGCCCAGGGCCCCACTGCCCTGCACGCCTTGGGACACTCTTCCTTGCATCCCAGCCACTCCATCTCTAGTTGTGGCTCAAAGGAGCACACGTACAACTGGGGCAGCTGCTTCAGAGGATGTAGGCCATAAGCCTTGGTGATTTCCTCATGATTTCCTTTTGGTATTAAGCCGGAGGGTGCACAGAGGGCAAGAGTTAAGGCTTGGGAACTTCCACCTAGATTTCAGAGGATGTATAGAAAAGCCTGGGTGCCAGGCAGAAACCTGATGCAAGGGTGGAGCCCTCACACACAAGCTCTACTAGTACAGTGAAGATAGAAAATGTGGCATTGGAGACCCCACACAGAGTCCTCACTGAGGCACTGTCTAGCGGAGCTACAAGCAGAAAGCCACCACCCTCCAGAACTCAGAATGCTATATTGTATATAATCATTGTATCCACTGGTGGCTTGCACACTGTGTGTAGAAAAACCAAAGGCATTTAGCTACAACCTGTGAGAGCACCTGCAGGGGCTGAACACTGCAAAACCACAAGGGCAGGTCTTCCCAAGGCCTTGGGAGTGCACCCTTTGAACCAGTGTGCACTGGATATAGCAAGTGGAGTCAAAAGAGATTATTTCAGAGCTTTAAGTTTTAATGAATGTTCTGCTAGGTTTTAGACTTGCATGAGGCTATAGTCCCTTTCTTTTGGCTGATTTATGCCTTTTGAAATGGTAATATTTACCCAATTCTTGTATCTTCATTGTATCTTGAAAGTAAATATTTTTTTTTTAATTTTATTGGCTCATAGATAAAAGGGTCTTGCCTAGTTTCAGAAGAGACTTTGAACTTCAGACATTTAAGCCAATGCTGGAATGAATTAAGACTTTGGGAAACTAGTAGGAAGGCATAATTGAATTTTCAATGTGAGAATATGAGACATAAGAATGGTCAGGGTTGTAATGATATGATTTGGATCTGTGTCCCCAACCAAATTTCATGTTGAATTGTAATACCCAGTGATGGAAGTGGGTCTGGTGAGAGGTGATTGAATCATGAGGGCTCATTTCTCATGAATGGTTTAGCATCATCCACTTTGTGTTATCCTCATGATAGTGAGTGGATTCTTTCAAGATCTCTTTGTTTTAAGTTTGTGGCACCTCCTCACTTCATCTCCTGCTCCTCCTCCCACCATTTGACTCACCTGGACCCCGCTTTGCCTTCTACCATGACTGAAAGTTTCCTGAGGTCTCCCTAGAAGCAGACACCACTATGCTTCCTGTACCACCTACAGAGCCATGAGCCAATTAAACCGCTTTTCTTTTGAAATTACCCAGTCTCAGGTATTTCCTTACAGCATCCTAATGTGAGAACAGCCTAATACAGGTCCTAAATATGTCTGACATGTATCAGTGTATAAAAAATAACAGCATTAAAGAAAAATTAGTTGGAATTATTGTGATTCATGCTATACATATGTAATTTAAGAGTATTAATGTCTTAAGAGACTCTATTAATCACGTATTAGTTTTGAATATGACTTTCCTCATTGTTTGGTTAAGTATAATAGATTTCCCCAAATAATATGAGTTATAAATGCTTTCATTTTTGCGCTTTGAAATCACTGTCAGAAACTTCATTGTACTCTTCTTTTTTAGCTCTCAATCCAGTATCACATGTGAGTGAATTATTGTAATTAGAGTTGTCTTGTCATTTCATATTTTTTATAAAAATTTAGAATTGGCATTTACACAATCACATCAACAAACTTAAGTAACTTCTCTACATACCCTTTACTAATGCAGAGTGAAACATCCAGGAACATGAAATACATTCTGTAAACTCGAAGGCCTTTAAATAAAGGAAGTGGAATGTTGGATCAGAATAACGCCTAACGATTTAGTGACATTACAGTTTAATCTTCACATGAATATTTTGAGTTAGAGTATGTTGTTCATTAATTGGTTATTTATTTTATTCTAAAATATTTAACTGGCATGGTACTAGCTTCCATAAACTGTTTTAGGCACTAATTATACAGTGATAAACAAAACAATAATACCTGCCCTGATGTAATCTACATTACTATTATTGCTACCACATAAATGAAAAGTCAACTGAGTTTAAAAAATTATTTATTTCACACAAGAAAATGTGAGAGCTGCGATTTTAATACAAAGTTGTTTGACCTCAGAGTGAGTGCTCTTATCATCCACACAACAACATATGGCCTCTCTCACAATAGGCTACCAAGTCATAGATTTGTTACATCCCCAACATTGAAAATTAATAGTGAATGGAGCTTTCTAATTTTAAAAATATGTTTCCTAGAGAATGCTATAAAACATTGAAAGAAATCAGGGTAAAAAATCATGAATTAAACTATGTTTCTAACAAACTCTGTAGCTCTTTCTGTTTCCTTTCTATGCCTGATCATTGACTTGAATTATCTTTGAATCTAAAGAGACAACACAAAAGAAGACTAGAGCATTTAAAATATTTAGACAATAAATATGGTTCCGTATATAACTTTTATTATTCCTTAAATTATTTTGGAGCAATCAAGATATCTCAATTACCTCTATTAATCAATTAATTAATCAATATCATTTACATCTGAAGAAAGAGGAAAACTTATGAGTTATATACATATTGCATGTGTGATTGTGAGACAATTCAATTTCAGCAATAAATTTTCAAATTCTAAACTTTTTTGAATTCGAATGGGCAAGATATATATTTTAAGATTGTAAGAATTTTGATAAGTATTTTCAGCTAAGTATTTGTTTAATATTTTCTGTGATTAACCATATTTTCCATGAAAGCAAACACCTTTTCTTCTTGTTCACTGATGTGTCATCATGGCTTATTGCACTTTATATGTGCTCCGTAAATGACTTAAATAAATGAAGGGCTGAATGTTTATACAACAGTCTTATCACATTCTTGCCATCAAGCATTATTATTTTATTTATTTATTTATTTATTTATTTAAGCAGACGGAGCTTCACTCTGCTGCCCAGGCTAGAGTGCAGTGGTGTGAATTCAGCTCAGCTCACTGCAGCCTCCACCTCCCAGGTTCAAACGATTCTCTGATCTCAGCCTCTCAGGTAGCTGGGACTACAGGTGTGTGCCAACACACCCACCTAATCTAATTTTTTTTTATTTTTAGTAGAGTCAGGGTTTTATAATGTTGACCAGGCTTGTCTCAAACTCCTGACCTCAAGTGATCCGCCCGCCTCGGCCTCTCAGTGATGGGATTACACACGTGAGCCACAGCACCTGGCCATCAAGTATTATTAATAATAATACTCAGTAGTAATTTAAGTTAATTAGTTAATTTTTCAGGTGGGAAATTAACCTAGCTATAATTATTTGGTTACTGGTGAGGATAAACACATTTTCTTCTGTTTACATTCTTTTTGTTAAATTCTTCATCTTAAATTGTTCATATGCATCTCTATCTATTGAGATTTTACTTTATTTTTATGTTTTAGTTTAATTGATTATTGTATGTAACAAGCAAATTGGCTACTTATATATTCTGGGCATCTATTAAGATGTCCCTTAATAGAGTATAAGATCTATCTCTTTTAAAGTGTTTTCAGTAAATCACTGTTACTGTCTCCCTGGCACACAGACTTGGAAGTTTAATAAGGCTGAGTTTAGGATTAGGAATACCTGAAAACTAGATGGATAAGTAAGGCTTCCCCCGCCCAGATTCCAAAACTTGGGCAAGTAGTTGACTCTTTTATTTGTCAGTTAGTCTAATGATCACTGCAATAAATATAAAACTGGCAATGTGAAACCTATTTAGTGAATATCAGGATTTCTACTAGAATATTTGAATCGAAAAAAATAAAAACCAAAAGCAATTTTTACAGTCAGATAAAATCCCTTCAGAAAGATCAAATAAACATCAGGAAAAAAAATTGTGTATTTTGATTACTTGGATTCTGTGAAGCAAAGAAAGAGAGCTCCACTTGAGAAAGTCAGCTGATATTTTACAGAATATAGACAAGTAATGCAATTCATACTTCAATAAATATGATTGAAGACTGCTTAGAACTTAAATATGAAATGAAATAGATGCTGTTTGGAAGAGGGGATAATTCAAGAAAGTCTTTTGGAACAGTTAGGAAATATTATTTCTTATTTCTTAAGATACAATTTTATTAGGAAAGTGAAATTCACCTTGAATTAACATGTTCAAAATGGTGGGAACTACTCAGGAGAATGAAAAACAGATATAAACCATCTGAGCATAGAGGTTTTCTAAATAATTTTATTCATAATAGTAGTCACTAAGTAATTGTATTTGTCTTTATCTTAATCATATCTTCAAAAATTCTCTGTGAAGGATTTAGTCAGAATAGATTCAATTTCATGAGTTCTTCTGTTTCTCTCGACAAAAAAGAGCATAGGTGTGAATAAACATTTATTCCCAAGTAAAGAAAATAGGAAAAAGCCACAAAAGTTAATTCGGTCCATTTTTCAGTATTTTTCCATATGCATGCTTAAGAGCTTATGAGAACCTGTCAAGTACTGTGATGGTTGGGGAATTAAGATTTATTCTAAGTGACAATTCAGGACAATTTTCTGGAAAGAAAAACAGGGAAAGGAAGATATTTAACTGGAATTTTGGTAGTGAAAGAGAAAGCAGCAAATAAGAAATAAGCTAATTACATAGGATTGACACATATAACACAATATACTCTAGGCTGGGAAGTTTGTGACCAGTTCAATCCTTGACTAAGCTCTTTCTGCTGACTTGTTGAGTGATGCCAATCTTTGTCCTTTTGGTGTCTAATTCATTCAGTAATTATGGTTATATCAGCCATTAATTATGGGGCTTTATTGTATCAAGTATTAGAGAAAGTGAAAATTAGGCAATTATATTCAGATACTCATCTTTTTGACCCAAAACAATTTATCTAATTCTTTAAATCTTCTCTTTACTCATGTGTGAAATGAGAAAATTTTTATCTTCCTTATAGGATTGCTGAAAGAACTTAATGAGATAATGCATGTAAAACACTTAGTACAGTACCAGACATATGGTAATAAATAAATAAATAATTTTAGATTATGATGATGATGAAGTGCTTGAAAATTGAAAATAATTTATTTGACTTTTTTGTAGTCTGTGATTTGTCTATTCATTCTCTTAACAATATGTATTGAACACTGGATATATAATATTTTTAAGAGATAACTTATCAGTATATTCTTCTATGGATCCTGTTTTTGGTGTCATATTTAAAATATTCTTCACCTAACCCAAAGTCACAAATATTTTCTCCTATGTTTTGTTCCTACATGGAGTATACTTTTAGACATTACATTTAGGTCTATGATCTATTATGAGTCAATTATTGTACATGATTCAAAGTTGGTCTAAGTTCATTTTTAAACACGATATTCAATCATTCCATCCACATTTTTCAATTGAAAGGACTGAAAGGACTGCTTATTTTTTCAATTGTTGGATTGCCTTCACACATTTGTTGAAAACTAGTTGTCGATATATGATTAAGGCTACTTATATACTCTTTCCTCTGTCCCATTATTCAAATTGTCCATCTTATGCCAGTAACACAACCTTAGTTAAGATTAACATAAATCTTGAAATCAGATAAGGTTAGTGCTTCTTTTTCAAATTATTTTCTGACTATTCTAAGTTCTTATAATTTACATTCATATTTGAAAATCAGTTTGTCAATTTCCACCAATAGAAAAATAGCACGTGGGTGCCTTTATCAAAGCATTTTATGTACCTCATAAATATATGCATGTAATATATAACCATAAAAATTTAAAACATAACAAAATTTAATTTTAAAAAATATGCTGGGATTCCCTTAATAGACATTCATTTTTATTTTTAATAGACTTCATTTTTCAGAGAAGTTTTAGATTCACAGAAAACCTCAGTAGACGGTGCAGTGATTTACCATATACCCTGTTTTCATGCATGCATAGCCTCTGCCATTATCAACATCCTTTACCACAGTAGTAATTTTGTTATGATTGGTGAACATACGTTGACAAATCATGCTACCTAGAGTTAGGGTTCACTCTTGACATTGTACATTTTGTTTGTTTGCACACATTTTTATGATGCATATCCACCACTACAGTTTCATACAAGTAGCTTCACTGCCCTACAAATCTTGTGTACTATGCCTTTGTATCCCTTTCCTTCTCAAACCCCAGCAATCACTGATTTTATTGACTTATTAATACTATCTCCATACTTGTCTTTTCTAAGATGTCATGTAATTGTAATCCTTTTGTGATTGGTTTCTTTCCTTTAATAACATACATTTATGATTTCACCACGTATTTTTGTGGCTGGGTAGCTCACTTTTTTGTGCTGGATAATACCCCATTATGAAGATGTAACAATTTATTTACACATTCACTTATGGAAGGACATCTTTGTTGTTTCCAAGTTTTGGTAATTATGAAAAAAGCTACTATAAACATCTATGTGCAGATTTTTGCATGGACATAAACTTTTTAACACTTTTGAGAAAATGCCAAGAAATACAATTCCTGTATTGTGTGTTATGAGTATGTTTAGTTTTGTAAGAAACTTCTAAACTGTCTTCTAGAAATGACTGTATCATTCTGCATTTCACTCAGCAGTATGAGTTCTTGTTGCTCCATATCTTCATCAACATTTAGTGATGCTGGTGTTCTGGATTTGGCCATTCTAATAGTGGTTATCCTGTTTGTAATGCTATCTCATTGTTATTTTAATTTATATATTTCTAATGACATATTTGATGTGAAGCATCTTTTATATCCTTATTTGCCATTTGTATATATTTTTGCTGAGGTATCTGTTAAGATTTTTGGCTCAGTTTTTAATCAAGTTGTCCATTTTATTATTTTTGAGTTTTAAATGTTCTTTACATACTTTGGATTACAGTTCTTTGTCAAATATGCCTTTTGGAAAATATTTCCTCTCAGCCTGTAGCTTGTCCTCTCATTCTTTTGACAGTATCTTTGATAGAGCAGATAATTTTAATTTTAATGTACTTGAGCTTATAAATTATTTATTTCATATCTTTGGTGTTACTAATATCTCTAAAAGTCATCACCAAAATGAAAGTCCTCTAGATTTTTTTCATACATTATATTATAGGAGATTTTTTAGTTTTACACTTTACATTTTGGTCTACAATCTATTTTGAGTTAATTTTTGTGAAGCATATAAAGTCTGGGTCTGAATCCATTTTTTAAAATTATTTTAAAATACATTTTATATATTCCATCAGATTTTGTACATAGACAATAATTTTGTCATTAAATAAAGATTTTTTTCCTTCTTCCCTTCCAATCTGGGCATTGTCCTCCCTACTTTCTCTCTGCGTCTCTCTGCTTTCTCTCCATCTCTTTTTGTGTCCTTCTCCATCTCTCTGCCTCTGTCATCATCACTATCTCCGCCAAACCCACTGTCTTGGTTTTCCCTTATTGGAATGGATAGACTCTTTGGTAAATTCTTGGCTAGAAACAGGAAGTGCTAAAAGTGGATGTGGACATTATTTACCTTATTTCTGATCTTATGAGAAAGGCAGTACATACTTTCCTTTATGAATAGTCTCAGTTGTAGGATTTTTATGAATTCCATTAATCAGGTTAAAAGAGTTTCCTTTTGTTCTTAACTTGCTGAGAATTTTTGTCAAAAATAATGTTAGATGTCATCCCATACTGTTTCTGCATCAATATCTTCCCTCTTGCTTGCTTTCTTTATTTTCTTTCTTTCTTTTGTAAGGCCTTTGGTTTTGACATCAGGTAAGTTTGACTTTATAGAATGAGTTGTGAAGTATTTCTTCCCTTTGAAACTCTGGAGTATTCTGTGTAAAATCAATATTACTTCTTTCTTATATATCTAATATAATTCACTAGTGAAACAATCAGAGCCTGGAGTTTGTGGTGCAAAAGAAAGAGAAATTGTGTTGGGAGTTTGGGAGTGAATAGAGAAGAGTAAATAAGAAAAAGGCATAGTCTTTAAGATTAATATGTGTATAAAAAAATGCTCTCAGCTGGTCAGTGTTCTCCTGGTTGAACTATTGACTAACAGAACTTGCCACGGGGTCACTGCCAATCTGTGTCTTTTCTAGTGTCCAATTCTATTATTTTGTCATTATTATTGTAACAGCCATTAGTTGTGGGGCTAGTGTAATAATAATATTACATTATAAGTATTTTTGGTTAAATTATCATCCTTCAAAGATTACTTTTAATTAATTTGCACATATATTTATATTTTAAATAATAAAATAATGTCATACACTTACATATGCAATTATTTCAAATAATGTTCATTAATTTTTACAGATTTAAATTTCCTACAGGTCTCATTTTTCTGTGTGTAAAGGACATTTTAAAAGCATTTCTTATATTGAATTACTGTCTATAATAATTTTTCTCAGCTTTTGTATGTCTGAAAGGGTACTTTACCTTAATTTTCATAAGATTATTTTGCCGATGTGGAGTTGTACAATGAAACTCTTTATAAAACAAGTTTTGGCTGTGCTCAGTGGTTCACCCATGTAATCCTAACAATTTGGGAAGCCGAGGCTGGTGGATCACAAGGTCAGGAGTTCAAGACCAACCCGGCCAAGATGGTGAAACTCCGTCTCTACTAAAAATATAAAAATTAGCTGGGCACAGTGGCGGGCCAGTTACTCGGGAGGCTGAAGCAGGAGAATCGCTTGAACCTTGGAGGCAGAGGTTGCAGTGAGCCAAGATGGCACCACTGCACTCCAGCCTGGCTGACAGAGTGAGACTCCATCTCAAGAAAAAAATATAATAAAAAATAAAAATAAAACAAGTTTCAAGATATCTACTCTCTTTCTTATTTCATTGTTTCCAGTGATAAATCTTCTGCTACTGTCACGTTTTCTTCCCCTCTTTATATAACATTGTATTTTATATCTGCTACATTTATGATGTTCTCTTATCACTGATACTGAGAAAATTGAAGATGATGTAGTTCTTATGGTTATTTTCATGTTTCTAGTGTTTGGGGTTTGTTGAGCTTCTCAGATCTGTGGCTTTACAGTTTTCATAAAATATTACAAATAATTCACCAATTATTTTTTCAAACATACTTTTTTCTTCTTTCCCTCTTTCCTTTTCTTTGGATCTCTCAAAATATACATTCAGTTGGCTCCTTGACATCTTTCTACCACTTATTGATGCTCTCTTCCTTTTTTTCCCCTCTATTCTCTCAGTGCCTTATTTAACTACTTTATATTCCTGTATTCTGAATGTAATATTGTTTTTCTGCAATATTTATTAAGTTCTTAATCTCATCTAGTATATCTCAGACACTGTAGTTCTCAGCTATAGAAAATCAATCTAAAATTTTCATTTTCCATTTTCCCTGCCCCTACTTTACGTTATGTATATATAATACAGAAACAAAAATTGTTTTAATTTTTTTGCCTGTCATTTCTAGCCTCCCTCTATTTCAGTTCTGAGTAATTTTTGATTGATTTATCCCATTATCTTGAATTACATTTTCTTGATTCTGTGCATATCTGGAATTCTTTTTAAAAATCGCTAAAATTCAATAGCAAATATTGTGAATTTTACCTTGTTATGGGCTGGGTAATTTTGTGTCTTTGTAAATATTCACGGAATTTGTTCTAGTCTGCAGTTGTTAACTGAAAATGGTTTGATCCTGTTGGCTCTTGCTTTAACAGTTTTTTAGGCAAAGTGATAGAAGTGTTCATTCTAGAATAGTAGTTTTTAATAAAGGCAATTTTTTTACCCCTTGAAGATATTTGGCAATGTCTGGATTTTGTAATCAATTTTTTTCTCTCTCTCTCTTTTTTTTTTGAGATGGAGCCTCACACTGTAACCCAGGCTGGAGTGCAGCGGCGCGATCTCGGCTCACTGCAAGCTCCACCTCCCAGGTTCACGCTATTCTCCTGCCTCAGCCTCCCAAGTAGCTGGGACTATGGGCGCCCGCCACCACGCACAGCTAATTTTTTGTATTTTTGGTAGAGATGGAGTTTCACCGTGTTGGCCAGGATGATCTCAATCTCCTGGCCTCATGATCAGCCCACCTCGGCCTCCCAGAGTGCTGGGATTACAGGTGTGAGCCACCACGCCCCACCTGTAATCAATTTTGTAATCAAAATTGATCTTCAAAAGTTAGGGATGAACGTAACTGACATCTAGGGGTTAGATATCATGGATGCTGCTGAACATTTCATAATGTTTAGGGCAGGCCGCCAACCACAAATAATCATAGCCTAAAATATTAAAATTTTTGAATTTAAACTCAAATATTTGAATTTTTCAAAAAAGTTGAATTTGAGAAACTCTGGCTTAGGGCTAGTTATTCCACAAACCTAAGGCAGGACCCTTTTGTATATTCTACTCAATGTGTTTAGCAACGTGAATTTCTTCAGTATAGGTTGTAAGACCAGTACTAGGTTTGGATCTCCATAACAGCCGGATGGAATCATATCTTATCTTTACTTGTGTGTCTATGCTGTTGCCACAAACACTTTTGATAAAAGCATGAGGAGGACTGATCAATACTCAGACCTGGAGGAGTTCCTCTGCAGATCTCTGAAGCCCTGTCTTCCAACAGCTTTCTCATCTCCAGCGTTCTGTTATATAAATTCCAGCTCTTTTGTCTCTCCTGCTGTCCCTCTCTGTAGAGCAATACCCCCCCCCAAAAAAAAAAAAAAGTTACATGTTTTCTTCAAACAGTAGTTTTGCACATTGAGTTAATTTTTGGAGTTTTAGGATGCTTGCTTGTCTTTAAAGTGTATCAGTAATTCACTTTCTCTTATTGTCAGCTCTAGAAATATTTATGAAACATTATTAAACTCAACATGTATCAAACCAACTAAAATGTGCTTATGAATAGAGCATGAAAAAGATTCTGCCAAGGCACAGTGTGATTATGTAAGGCATTTCTATACAATATTAAATAATCACACTTCTGTAATGTTTTTATATTTTCATTTACTACTCTAGTTCACTGATGCTCCTTTATTGGTTAAAATCTTAACATTGTACCCATTAACTAAAAAAAAATAAAAAAAAAAACAAATAGTCATGTCAATGGAATAGATGTGATTAATATCACAAAACCATATATTTTTTGAATTAATAAAAACTTTCCATGTTGAGGAAAAGCATTAGGATCACCAGTTTTGACTGCCATAAGGTGGCTTTGATATTTGGAAAATTAAATGATAATTTGTTTAAGAAACTTAGTTGAATATTTTAACTAAAAATTCTCTAACATGAGTAATATTTTAGAAAATTAATGAGCATTGGAATCTCATGTAACTTAATATTTCTCAATAGAGCTCTTTTTACTATGGCAGATCTCTAACAGTTGTAATACTGATCTTAAAGTGTTTATTTCTCTGGATAGGAATAGGGTGTGTGTATCTGTGTATCTGTGTGTGTGTGAGTGTGTGTGTGTGCATGTGCACACATGTGTATTTCCATGACCATTATGCATAATCATGATGCTATTCTGTTTATAAATACAAGAAAATAAAACAAAATAACAACCATGTTATATATTCTCTTTGAGATCTTTAACTCAGAGTAACTTCATCAGAAAGTGTGGAGATATTAATTATTATAGACAGCCAAATATGTAAGGATTTAACTAGCAAAGTTAACTTTATGTTTCTGGATTTAAAAAGTCTGTCAACGTTGGTTAGCAACTGTCCATGACCTTTCCTGAGGCTGGGGTTATTAGTATTACACAGAAATGTGTGTGCATGTGTGTATGTGTGTGTGTGTGTGTGTGTGTGTGACAGAGAGAGAAAGAGAGAGAGAGAGAGAGACTGTAGATTTTACAGAATTTTTTTAGTAATAATATTTATTGTATTAAATGAGTTAAGTGCCTAGAGTGGAAGTTGGTCAAAAATATCCATTGTTGGAATAAATTTAGTATTGTAAACTGTGGCTTAGTTCACAGTAGCTATAACCTATAATAATTTCTTAGGATCACAAAAGTAAAGTAGTCATTAAATGCATTTCCTTGTAGAGAAGAAACAGTGGTTAGAGTATTTGTTTAATATAAAATATCATATGGAGTAGATCCAGTACACAAACCCAGGTATATTTAAGAAATGCCTTTTGACCATGCTGTCAATGATAATCGCTTTAAAACAAATAAGTAACAAATCAAAAATAACTCTTAAATAGTATTTGCTCTAAAGCACATCTTTCAAATAATACATGTTTTATTTGGTACCGTTCCCAACAGCCCAAATGCAAGCTTCAAATAAAACCATTTTTTTTTCCACTGGCAAAGATTTTCTGATAGCAATGTTGACTCCAGTATTTTATTTGAAGTGGTTATTGCTAATGAAGATGGACAATAATTTCAAAATAGAAGCATAATGTTTTCATGGGATATCTGCCATTAATGTTTTTCCTGACTGTTTTTTGCACTATTGCACTCAAAATGTTTTCAGCTATTTTTGACAAAATGTACTGTATTAATTTTTCCTTGGCTTCTGTCTCAGTCTGTATTGTGCTGCTGTAACAGAATACTATGCATTAGGTAGTTTATAATGAACAGAAATGCATTGGCTTACAGTTAAGGGGCCTGGGACATCCATGACCGAGGGGCTGGAATCTGTCAAGAGTCTTCTTGCTGCCTCATCTTATGGCGAAAAGGCCAAGAGAGGGCAAGATTGGGGGGAAGGGAACTCTCCCTTTTTATGAGGAAGCCACTCCCTTGGTAAGAAAGCCAACCCCGTGATAACAACATTAATCTATTCACAAGGGCAAGCAAAAAGGTACCACATCTTAATATTAGCACAATTTTGAATGAATTTTTAACACATAACTATAAGGGGACACATTTAAACAATGGCAGCTACTATGCAATATAATTACTGATAACAATCTGAAGCTTCAGCTCTACCCTATCACCAGATAAATTCCTTTCAATTAAGATATTTTCTCAGGAGATTCAGTCCCAATAGCTGTTCTGATGTTCAACTCAACTTGTGGCCCTTAATTTACCACCTGTTGTGACTGAAGTGGGTGCTGTTGTCGGCTTCTCGCCTCTATTGGGGATGGTCTAATTCATATTGCTGAGTTTCCACTTAAGTGTTATATTTAACTTTTCTGGTACACTTTTTACATTTAATAGGTGAACAGGGAAAGCAATCTCCACATGTCTTAGTGCAGAATGAAGAGCATCTCCTTTCCACATTTAGAGAAGAGGATAGCTAAAGGGTAAAGTAGCCACATTCTCAGTATGGGGCTGAGAGTTTATGATTCAAGATATGCAGTATTCTGCCAAATCTAGAAAAAAATCTAAAATATAAAGAATGAACATGCAACACGCAAATATTTCATTTTTAAAAAAGCCCACAAGAGTTTCTGAGCTAAAGCTCAATTTCTCATTATCAAATATCCCCTTAAGGGAGGAGTGTTGAACATTTTTAAAGGGAATCAATATGGGGCAGACACCAGGTTCCATGTAGATCTGGAGCCAGATTGTTAATACCATAATGCATGGCAGAGTCAAAATTCAATTAAACAAAATGCTCATTACACTAATATTTAATAAATTAGCTTTTTAAAAATAGGATTTTTTTAAAGCATTTTTTTATTATACTTTAAGTTCTAGGGTACATGTGCACAACGTGCAGGTTTGTTACATATGTATACATGTGCCATGTTGGTTGTGCTGCACCCATCAACTCGTCAGCACCCATCAACTCATCATTTACATCAGTTATAACTCCCAATGCCATCCCTCCCCACTCCCCATAATAGGCCTCAGTGTGTGATGTTCCCCTTCCCATGGCCAAGTGATCTCATTGTTCAATTCCTACCTATGAGTGAGAACATGCGGTGTTTGGTTTTCTGTTCTTGCGATAGTTTGCTGAGGATGATGGTTTCCAGCTACATCTATGTCCCTACAAAGGACATGAACTCATCCTTAAAAATAGGATTTTCTTACAAATTTGAAAGGTATAAAGAGAATAATCACTATGATTCTTCATTCTACTTTTCAAAATTCTCAATGTTTTTGTTTGTTTGTTTTAGATTTAAAATAATGAGTAGTTTATATTAATTGTAACCACACAGGCAATATATAAATAAAGCATTTTTAAAAGTAAAATTAAATACTATAGCCAAAGATACATATTTGATTATGTAGGATGTTGCAGTTCTTTAACAATGTAAAACTCTTTTATTGCTCTTCTTGACTATTAGATTAAAAACACATTGTAAAAAAAATAGTGAGCATATAAGTAAGGACTTCAGTTTCTCTTATTAAAAGTGAAATTTTTTAATTTAGAATATTTTTGTGCCTCAACATTTTAGGCTTTGAATATTATGTAGTTAACTTTAAGAATAAGCTGATTTTTGGCCCTATCTCTTCTCATGTGGACACTTGAGTATATCTTTGTAAAAAAAATTTAAATTAATAATTAACAAGATTTATTAATGCCAATCATGTTCTATTTCTTTCTGAAATTTTCTGTGTGCTTTTAGTTTACACATATTTTTCTTCACTACAAGACAACATCCACCGGTAATTTAGTTAAATACATTTATGTTCTATCTATTGGGGATTCCAATTGTTATTTCATCAGATGCTTTTGCCTGTCTTCTACAAGATACAGCATTTTGCGAATTGATACGATCATTTTGTGCTTTTTCTCTTTGACTTACAGTTAATTCAAGACTTTTCTTGTATCAAGTAAAATGTAAAATTTCACTTGCGTCTTTTGCTATTTTAGCTTATTATTTATTTTTTAGTTGACATTGATATTCTTGTTGTTAACTCGTTCCTTCAGTTTTGCTATTTCTATTTTAATCTCATTCATTGTTTGAATATATGGTCTCTCAGCTATCCCTTTCTTATTAAATTTACAATCATATTAAGTTCTTCTGTGTTATGAAATTAACACTACAGAATGTTCTTCTATTTCTTAAATTATATAGTCTTCCATGCCAGACTTTTCTAACTCAGTTCTAAATGTTCTATTCATTTTCTTTTTTCTTTTTTTTTAATTCCTTTTTTTTTCTTTTTTTGACAGAGTCTCATTCTGTCACCAACGCTGGAGTGCAGTGGCATGATCTCAGCTCACTGCAACTTCTGCCTCTTGGGTTCAAGCAGTTCTCCTCCTGCCTCAGCCTCCTGAGTAACTGGGACTACAGGTGTGTGGCACCACACCTGGCTAATTTTCATATTTTTTAGAGGCAGGGTTTCACCCATTTCCTTTAAAATATTTATTGTTGTCTTATACTTTTGCCTCTTTTAGGTCATATGTTTATGTTATGTCTATGGAGACTTCTATTTAGATCATCTATTGGCTTTGGTCTATGGATGGCTTTTTCTTCTTGCACTTTCTGCTTTATTTGAGACCTGATTGTCTTCAGGTTTAGCCACAGTTTTAAGATTTACATTGTCCTTTAAATGAAAACTATTTATAGAAATTTATAGAAAGGGAAACAGCTTGGCTAGAGCTAATTGCAGACAATCTTTGTCTTTTCTCTTGAGATCTTGTTAAATATCCATCCTGGCTTTATTCTGCTTTATATAATCAGAGTTCTGGTAAGTGGGTAGTGAATTAAAGTTTTCACTACTCTGTATTAAAAGCTGATACGGTTTGGATGTGTGTCCTTCCCCAAATCTCATGTCTAATTGTAATCCTGAATGTTGGAGGTGAGCCTGCTGGAAGGTGGTTGGATTTCATGGGGGTTGCTTCTCACGGTTTAACACCATCCCTCTTGGTGGTGTCGTGGTGAGAGTGAGTTGTCACAAGCCTAGTTGTTTAAAAGTGTGCAGCACCTGCCCCTTCTCTATCTTCCTCTTGTCCCAGCCATGTAAGACATCCTTGCTTCTCCTTTACCTTCCACCATGATTGCAAGCTTCCTGAGGCCCCCCCAGAAGCTGATGCCACTATGCTTCTTGTACAGTCTGCAGAGTTGTGTGGCAATTAAACCTCTTTTTTTTTAATAAATTACCCAGTCTCAGGTATTTATTTGTAGCAGTGTGAGAACAAATTTATAGGGAAGCCTTCATATCTTTTCCTTGGACTTTTGCTGCTTAGAGTTCACGGCATGAGGTTGAAGCATTTTTTATTTGTTTGATTAGTAGAAGTGGAGATTTTTCCTTTCATTTACTTATTTTTCATATTTGAGTTATTTAGGTATACATGCTATGTAGCGAATCTAGAACTATGGTTGCCACTATCATTTTTACTTGGAAATCAATATGCCTAATTCTTAACAATAATTTTTAAATGTTAGATTACATATGGAAAAACACTGGTCATTATTTTCTTATTGAAAGATACTATTTTTCTCAGCTGCCTAGTAATGGTTTATACAGATCTCATGTTTAATATATAACCTACTATTTTTAGAGTTTAAAATGTGTCATATTTCACTTATAAAATTATGAATCCCTGGATTAAAAAATGTATGTCAGAAGAGTTCTTTCTGAAAAATTCACTGAGTCATACATATTGACTGATTAATACATGATGCTTCATTTTAAAAGACAAGAAGGAAAATTAGAAAGGAAAGACAAAGTCCAGGCGCGGTGGCGCACGCCTGTAATCCCCGCACTTTGGGAGGCCGAGGCGGGTGGATCACCTGAGGTCAGGAATTCGAGATCAGCCTGGTCAACATGGTGAAACCCCGTCCCTACTAAAAATACAGAAAAGTAGCAGGCCCTGGTGGTGGATGCCTGTAATCCCAGCTATTCAGGAGGCTGAAGCAGGAGAATCCCTTGAACCAAGGAGGCGGAGGTTACAGTGAGCCGAGATCATGCCACTGCACTCCAGCCTGGGCAATAAGAGTGAAACTCTGTCTCAAAAAACAAAATAATAAATAAATAATAAATAAATAAATAAAAATAAAAGTAGAAAAAAAAAGACACAGATAATTTATAATTTTCACCAAGCAAAATTTGAAAAAGATCTAATTGGGACAGAGACTTCTGATTCATTTTCAGTATTCGTTGTCTCTTTTTTCATTGGAAGATATCAACCCATTTCTCCAATATGTTTTAGGACAAGATGACTGCACAAGGAAAGCTGCATTTTCCAATATATTTTTGTAGATAGATAGAGCTATGTGGCTAAGTTCCCAATGGGATGTTTGTGCAACTTCAATTTGATCTCATTTAAAAACTAAAATTTCTTCTCTTCACTTTCTATTTCTGTCTTCCTACTAGAAAGGCAGAAGTGGAACAGCCACCATTAATCCAGGAATTAAAGTCTCATGTCAAGGATGACAGGGTTGCCTCCACAGCCATGAAAGGCTTATCTCTGGTCTTTCCCATGTGGGACAAATTTCTAGCTGATTGAACTCAGTTATTTGGAGTTTACTTGTTAGGGGAGTTTAGTCTAGACCCTAAATATAATACTTCATGTTTTTTTCTTTTTAAATAATACTCAATAAAGAGTAGGAGGAATCCACAAAATAACATGTCATGAAAGCAAGAAAATATTAGGAAAGAAAAACATGATTAGAAAATTATCTAGGTTATCATAGAGGAAAAAAGATAAGATCTTTCATTGCATCCTTTCTTCTTCTCTATTTTCTTTTTCTAATAGGGATAAATTTTACATAATCATAAAGGCTATGGTAGGGAATGTGTTACAAGTAAAATGAGAGACTTTAACAAATTTGAGGTGGCATCATCAATAACTATATGTAGTAGTAGTGAAGAACCACTATACAGTCATAGTGAAGAACAAGATAAGTAGATTAATTTATTATTTACATTGGAAGTAAGATGTAGAGGGCTAATGAGAAAGAGGTGTCTCAATTGTATGAATTGTGCATCAGGTATATGGGGATGTAAGTCCCATAAAGGCAGAGTTTTGTTTTGCTTACAGCTATCATGTAGTGCCTAACACAGTGTCTGTCACATAAAAGGCACCAAATTAATACCTGTATAGTGAGTGAAATATGAAGTACCCCTTACTGAGATAATGACAACTACGGGTTGAGGGATACATGTGGAATATTACAAGCTCAGATTTGAACACCTTAATTTGTAAATGATTGCTTGTCTTGCTTGTCTTCAAAATAGAGATATTGATTAATAACAAGTCAAGAAAGGGAAGGAAAGAGAAGTATTTTGATGGATAATTTTATGTGTGAACTTAACTGGGTTAAGGGATACCCAGATAGCTTGTAAAATATTATATTTAAGTGTTTCTGTAGGGGAGTTTCTGGAAGAAATTAACATTTGAATTTATAAACTGAGTAAAGAAGATCATTCCTTACCAGAGTGGGCAGGTATCATTTAATCCACTAATGGCCATGATAAAACAAGAAAGTGGGGAAAATGTGTATTAACTCTCTCTCTCTGGGAACTGGCCCATTCATCTACTGCTCTCAGAAATCAGAGTTTCAGGTTCTTAGGCATTCAGACTCCAGAAATTACATCAGCAGGCTCCCTGTTTCTCCAGCCTTTGGCCTCAGACTGAGAGTTACACCACTACATCCCCTGGGCCTTGACCTGAATTACATCATCAGCCTTCCTGGTTCCCCAGCTGGAAAATAGCATTTCATGGGACTTCTCAGCTTCTCTGATTGCCTGAGCCAATTCCTATAATAAATCCCCTCTTATATATCTATAAATACCCTATTGGTTCTGTTCCTCTAGTGAGCTCTAATACAAGCAGTCTGGATAGGAGATATACATTTAGAATCTTTATTGTATAGATGGAACATAAAATTATGTGTAAAGTTGAAGGCCCTCTAATCTCTCCCTGAATGAAGAGAAGATGGCCTATGCTGTGGTCCTGAGAAACTCCACAGCCTAGAAAAAGAGTGGATAAGAAAAGTCCAAAGAGTACCATTATGGAAGACCTTTCACCCACACATACCCTCAGCATATGCTAGGGCCATCTGTGAATAAAAGGTGATGGTATCCATTAACTTTAGAGTGGCAGGAAACCAGAAAAAGACAAACAGAAGGAAACGATGAACTTTCTTTTTTCTGAGTTTTGATTTGATGGTGTTTCCCGAAAAAAGTAATAGGGTATCTGAACACACACAAGTAGGATCTAAGGTTTTGATCAAATACAATATATAGCAAAATTATCTAGCATATTTAATAATGTGACTAATGCTTACTGTGCCTTATAATAATAAGGCACAATGCTAAGCAGCTTGCATAAATGAATGTAATTATCATGGTGTTTATATAGCTAAACTCAATTTTTTTAATCAATTGAAGAGTAGAGAAGCAAAAATATGGAAAGAAGCATGCTTCTTTGAGATATCTTCTGAAGCGCTTAGTAAGTAACCTAGTAGTAGTATTCTTTTGATAGAGTAATCAAGCCCCTCAATCAAAATCCTTGCTAATTGCCTTCCAAGAAAAGCCAGTAAAAAGCAGTATCTGAGTTTAATTTCCTTGAAGTTTGTCATCTCATTGATAAAGGTGTTCCAAAGATGAGAAAAAAATTGTTTAGTAAAAGAACAAACTGCTAGGTTAGGCCACGGTAGTCTTACAAAAAGTCAAAGTTAAAATTGTATATTATAATAAAGTAAATGTTAAGTTGAGCAAGCAAGATCAGAAGAGAAAGTCACAAACAATTTTATTTATTTTCTGTCTTTAATACCGCATAGTAGTACACAAACACACTCAGAGATAGATAGATGTAGATATAGACACATATCACAGTTGACAGCAGCATGATTCATAGTAGCCAGCAGTTGAAAGTAATGCAAGTATCCATTGATTAATGAATAGATACACAAATTATGGTATACACATACAATGGAATGTTATTCATACTTCAAAAATAAAGGAAATGCTGACCCATGCTATGGTTACAACATGGATAAAATTTGAGGACACTATACTAAGTGAAATAAGCCAGTCATAAAATTACAATTATATGACTTAACTTATATGAAATATCCAGAGTAGTCAAATTCATAGAGACAGAAAGTAGAATAGTAGTTGGGAGATGGGTGTGAATGAGGAATTGTTTATTTGTTTAATTGGTTAAGAGCTTCAGTTCCGCAAACTGAGAAACATCTTATTGGTTGCACAGCAGTGTGAATGCTCTTAACCCTACTGAACTGCACCTTTAAAAAAGTCAACATGACAAATTTTAATGTGTAAAAATTTAAATGAATACATATATACATACATACATACATCCCAATGTATAAGATGAAGCAAAAAAGTCTCAATTAATTTTAAAATTGCAAATCATAAAATATATACTCTGACAAAGATGAAATTAAATTTCAAATAAATAATTGGAGTATTTTGGAAATATCTCTCATGTATTTACAAACAAAACAACACAATTCTGAATAACTGTGGGCCAAAAAAAATCTTAAAAATGAACAGTATTTTAATTTAGTAAAAATATACAACTTATCAAATTTGAGAAGTGTGGCTTAAGCAGTGTTTAAAATTAAATAAATAGCACAAACTCAGGTACTAGAAATGTCTGTACTCCCATGTTTTTTGCAGCACTTTTATACATTTGATGCAAATGTTGAGTATTTCTTTAAGTAAATGATTGAAGTGTCTATCAAGAGACAAATTGATAAATAAAATACGGTGCTTATACACAATGGGATACTAGAAAAAAAAATTGTCATTTGGAAAAACATGTTTAGAATTGGAGAACACTACGCTAAGTGAAACAAGCCGTGCTCAGAAAGACAGATATTATATGTTCTCACTTGGGTGTGAAATCTAAAACAATCAACGCCATAGGAGCAGGAAGCAAAGGCTGGAGGTTTGAGGAAATGAGAAGATAATGGTCACAGGTTACAAAGTTTCAGTTCAATAGGAAGAACACATTTATTTTTGAGATCTTGCACAGACTGGTAAATGTAGACAATAACGTATTGTCTATTTCAAAATTGTTGAGAGTAAATTTCAAATGTTCTTACTATAAACAGTTATAAGTATTTGAGGTGATGATATATTAATTAGCTTAGCATAATTATTCTTTATTTTATTCATAAATCATAACATCACTTTTTCCCATAACTATATACAACTGTAATTTGTCATTTTACAGTAAAAATAAATAGAAAGAGAAGCAAATAATCTCAGCTTTGACCTTTAAATATTAAAAAAAAGCAAATTAATTCAAAGTAAGAAATAAAAATTAGAGTTAAAATTAATGAATTAAAAGATATAAAAATAGAGAAAATTAGTAAAAATAAAAGCTATATCATTGAGCTTAGTAAAATTTGATGTCCTTAGCCAGAGTCATCATGAATAAAGAGTAAAATCATAAATTATTTATATCAGTAATGAAAAAGGTAACTTTGTTAATGATATATACCCTTACTATATCTTAAAAATATATAGAATGCTATATAAAAAAGTACTTTATGTAAATATACTTACCACCTTAGATACAATAAATAAAATTCCTGGAAAGATACCAACTGTAAAGTTCACTGAAAAGGAAATTACATGGATAGCCTTATATTTTTACATGTATTCAAAAATTAAATTCATTGTTAAAAATGTTCCAACAGAGAAAACTCCAATGACAATTGACTTGACTTGTTAATTATAGCCACTATCCTAGTAATAAATAGTATAAAATTAACAAGAAGATATGCAAATGGCAAACAAAATTAAATGGGGAACAAGTTTAAAGAAGATAAAAGGATGACACATAAGAACACTAAAGCATGCTCCACGTTATTAGCCATGAGGGATATGCAAACTATAACACCAAAACAAAATATTACTGCCAACCTATAAGAAACTCTAAAACTAGAGCACTAAAAATGGCAAGCACTGCTGAGGATGTGGACCAACTGAAAGTCTCATTACACTGCTGTGGTGGAACAGTAAACATGTTGCCAGTTTTTAAAAAGTGAAACACATTCCAACTCTATTATTCAATTTTTCCACTCCTTAATATTTTCCAGAGAGAAGATAAAGCAGATGTTCATACAAAGACTTGTATGTGAATGTTCATAGCAACCTTATTTGTGATAGTGAAAACCTGAAAGCAGCCCAAATGTATATTAAGAAGCAAATGGATAAGTAAATTGTGGCATATGCATACAATGGAATACCTTGCAATAAAAAGGAATGAACTATTTAAGTACGCAACCAAGTGGATAAATCTCAAAATAATTATGCTGAGTTGAAGATGTTAGATAAATAGAGTACATATTGTATGGTTCTATTTATATGAAATTACAGAAAACACAAACTAATTTAAAGCAACTGAAAGCTTATCAATGCTTGTCAGTGATCACAACAGGTGGAGAGAGGCAGTAGAGAAGGATATGACAAATTTTGGAGTCATTAATTATAAAAATGAAGACACAACTACGTGCTGTCTAAAAGAAGTTCATATTAATTATAAAAAATGGGTTAAAGTTAAAATATGTAAAAATATAACTTAAAAACATATCATTTTTAAAAGGTTGAAGTGGCTATATTACTATCGGGAAAAGTAGATTTTAGAACATGGCCTATTACAAAGTGGCCAGATTTGTATTTGTTGTTTCTACAGATTCTAGTAATTAAAATTAATGGTATGTTTCTGAGTTTTAGGGGAGTTATACTTCCAGATATTTTTTCGGGCTGATAACATACGCCTAATATATAGCTTGCTCCAACAGAAATCCCTGGTTCTTAAACAGACAAGCTCTGCTAATGAGTTATAGTTCCCACTTCTCCTCTCTCAGATATGGCTATTGATAAATTGTGCAAAATAGGTTGTTTCAGAGAATAGAAAAAGAGGCAACCACATATGGAATCCAGAATGTATGCCATTGCCAGGTCTGGGAGAAGTCAATTCCCCACATCAGGTAGACATGGGATTTACTACAAAAACCCAAACATTGTGTGCTGTGTCTCTTTATTCACTGTCAAGTTACATTTGTTACTATAATTATCCTGCCCTTTTGTTTGTTGCTGTTTTTGCTGGCCTTTCACTATGATCGTATGTTGGAAGTGTTATGTGTGGTTAAATTTATTGCTTAGCTCAGAATTTCTGGACCATGATAAATTACAACCACACCTGAGTTGAAGACATCATATTGAGCATCCTAGATTCAGAGAACCACTGCCCCATGACATCAACTTGAAATTATGAAGAAGATGAGACAGTTGCCTGTCTTTGGGCATTGGAGAGGCCATTATTATATTATTATATTATAATAATAATTATATTAATAGCAACAGTTATACTGAATACCTACTATTTGTCAGGCCTGATAGTTGCCTTTCAAGGTAAATCATTTTATTTAATCCTTCAGATAATTCTGAGGTAGAAATCAAGTCCTCTGATAGGTTTAAAAAATAAATAAAAATAAATAGAAGGCCAGGTGCTGTGGCTCATGCCTGTAATCCCAGCACTTTGGGAGACCCAAGTGGGTGGATAACCTGAGGTCAGGAGTTTGAGACCAGCCTGGCTAACATGGTGAAAGCCCGTCTCTACAAAAAATAACAAAAATTAGCTGGGCATGGTGGCAGATGCCTGTAGTCTCAGCTACTTGGGAGGCTGAGGCAGGAGAATTGCTGGAACCTGGGGAGGTGGAGGTTGCAGTGAGCCGAGATCACACCATTGCGCTCCAGCCTGGGCAATAGAGTGAGACCCCATCTCAAAACAAAACAAAACAAAAAACACACACAAACCTGGCCAGGATCTCATAGCTAGGAAAATAATATACATGGAATATGAAACCAAGCAATTCCACTATTACCTAATATGCTAAATATAAATTAGGCATGTATGTTCTTGTTTATGTGTGCTTGGAAAAAAAAGATTGTGTGTGTGTGTGTGTGTGTGTTTGTGTTACAGCCAACTTATTAACTTGTAGCAAAAGCTGTCTAATCATTCCAGAGATAGGGATGGACAATGAAATGTAAGTCTTTAGATTCATCTGTGCCTAAATCCTGATTAATTCTTGGCTTTTCCTTAATATTAATCAGGCAAGTTCATTTCTTGCTCCAATTTCATTGAGTTTTTTTATACTACACAGAAATGTCAAAACAAGAGCTTTGTGTTGACATGATGCTTTCATATGTTTCTGAAGACTGTAAAAAAATTTTTTATTTATAAATATTTGATTTCTTATACATTTATTATTGTATGATTTTATCATCTTTCTTATATTGTTATGTAAAAATATAGTTTTAATCTCTTTTATCTCAGAAAATTGAACATTCTTAGAGGGCAGCGTCTGTTTTATTTTCTGTTTTGTACTCTAAAATATCTTTGACTTTTTGTAAATAAATTAGCAGAAGTTTTGCTCAAGTAAATAGTGCTAAGTAGATGTAAGACTTTTTCACTGAAGTTATCTTCTACAAGGTAATTTATGTGTAAAGTCTTCAGTTCTTTCCTAACAGCAGTGAAAATACTATATGGTATATTTAATTAATTTATTGATTTATTCAGCACATATATGATTAGAATCCCTTTCTGCTAAACTAAGCTATTACCGATTTAATAAGATGAAATAGATTTTAGCTCCACTCTCAAGTCTTATGTAGAGTGGAAAATTTTAATAAAGATTCAATAAATGTTTGTTGAATAAATAAATAAATTATAAATTCAGTGTTTCTAAGGCAAAAAATGTTGAAACACAGTTGGATATGTGGTTTTAAGCTTTGTTTGTGTGCAATAAACACTAGAGATATGGTAAAAATTTATAAACATAAGTCTAAAAACATTATTATTTTGTGTTCTCATTTGTAGTCCAAAAACTGACACAGAGAAATACTATTTTAAATGAAATTTGGCTTTCTAAATTTAGGACAACAGTCAAATAGATGAGCAAAGAAGCTTTTGAAGCCAAATGTGGCCCAGATTCTTTCAACATTCTTTATTTTTTTTCTTTCTTCTTCTTCTTTTTTTGACCCGACTTAAAACTCACAGCTTCAACATCCACATCCAGAATAGATAAAATGAATTAGAAGGAAATTGGCATTTACCTATGAAAGAGCTATCTCCTCACAAGTCACGATTAACCTCAAGTCCAGATTTTGTTTCTAAGTTATATCCTTTCTTTCCTGTGCACAATCAAAATGAACATTTCTGAAAAGCTGCTGAGGGCTTAAATTTTGTACTATTTTGAAATAAGTATCAGTTGGCCTGATTTTTCAGGATATATACAATTCACACAAGTTATTCTCTGGATGCATATGTAAAGTCACACTGTTTAAACCACTAAGTTCATTTATTTGCATCCTATTTCATCACCTGAGATGACCTGAAATGATTAAGCAGTCAGACAAATGCTGGGGTTATTCCTTATTTCTTGATTGTTTATTATTAAGCACCTATTAGTCATGTAACATGATTTGTGGTTGCAAAAGGAATATGAGGCATAGGCCCCAGCTTTTATCAGCTTGAATTTTAAATGGAGACTAGACACACGTAGTGTGTGAATATTATGAAAACAATGATAGACAAAGAAATGTATCTGAAATGAAATGAGATTAGCACTGGTGAATAGCAGAAGGAAAGCACAATTATGAAACTAGAATTTCTGATTGTAGAGTGAAATGTGTCACAGAAAGTTATTTAGCTGTAGTGTATAAAGGTAAAAAATAATGTTTGCGTTTTAATGTTTTTTGTATCTTCAGAACCATCATATCCATCATTGTCTTCATAACTAACATTTATTGAGCATTTTGAATGTTCTATACACTGCTACAAAAACTGTATGCATGCTAATTAATCCTCACCAAAACCCTGAGTTAAGTATAATCACTGTTCTATTTTAGAGATAAGGAAGCTGAAGAAGAGTGAAAATAAAGAAATTTCTACAAAGCCACACATGTAGTAAGTCACAGAGCTGGGTTTATAATTATTATGGCAGCCATGCAGACTGCTGAGCTTACAGCTTAACATTTTTCTGAATAATGCTGCCTATCTTAAGAATTTACTGATACTGTATCCACTGCCATTTAAAATACTTTTCTGTTCTTTTTACCTTCCTCTTAAAAGTACTATTAAAATATAATTCATAATAAATGGGAATAAATATAATTATTAATTTCAGCTTAATTTAAATGTATTAAGCATCTGCTTTGTTCAATGTGCAGTGGTAGGCTCTATGTAAAATACAATATACAGTTCAAACATTAAAAATGTTATAATCTGTATTTCTGTGTACCTTAACCATTCTGAGATGCTTACCATTCCACAATGACATAAAGCACTTTTTGATTTTGTACTTGACCACTTTCTACTTAAAACAAGTTAATTCAACATTTTGTTATTCAGGAAATATTCAGGTAATGCCATTTCATACTTCATAGGGTCTTGAGAAGCAAGTAAGTTTTTGTAAATAAAGTTCTTAGAATGATGTGTAGCACCTGGTAAGTGCTCAATGAAGGATGGTTAATATTACTCTACACAGGTAAATTCCTTTGCTGATGTCTTAATGAATACTTGTTTGTATTTTGAGACCCAGGTCAAATAATGGACACTTTGAAGAGCTTTCTAATTCACCTGAAAGATAATTTTTTAGAAAATGTTATACCTTTTACAACCATAATTCACTTAAAGAAGCAACTGTATTGATCAGTTGGTCTGGTGAAGTGCCAGTTGAATTTTTCTCTAGCATTAGATGCACTTTCTGACACATTTCTGGTCATAAAAATACGATACTCTTTATGCCATGTGAAGAATTTGATGAAGCCATACACAGTATAATTCTTTATCATTTCGGTATACCCGATTTTCAGTCTTTAAAAACTTATCAAAACAACTTGTACATATGGAACCCACTGATTATTTCACTTCCCTTCACTACTTCTCTATCTTTTCATGTCTCTTTATTTTTTATCGAAGGAACTATTTATTTAAGAGAGAAGAGAAATTGTGACTAAACCATAATATATTATTTATTTTGATTTATTATTTTACATAGATCTAAAATAACGCTGTGAGGTTTATATAGCACACAATATTCCCCAAAATACACATAAAGAATAGCCCTCAGAATGAAAACTAGCTAGGAACATGAATAAACTATATATGAAAAATTGTATAAATGAGTTACATTTGGAAATATTTAGAAAATGTCCATTAGACATCCGGTATATGCAAAAAGCAAAACAAAGTAAACAAGTAATAGTTTGTAATTTATTTTGGAGATTCAAATAGTATCGAGAAAATAAATAGGAACTAAATGAGGAGAACACATGGATACATAAAGGGAGAGAACACACACCAGGGCCTTTCGGAGGGTGCAGGGTGGGAGGAAGGCGAGGATAAGAAAAAATAACTAAGGGGTACTGGACTTAATACCTGAGTGATGAAATAAGCTGTACAACAAACACCCAAGAAAAACATTTACCTATATAACAAACCTGCACATGTACCCCTGAACCTAAAATAAATGGTAAGAAAAGAGACACAAACTCAAGATCGAATATCTCAGCTAACCAGAAGATTTTCAACCCAGAGAGACTATGCAGAAGATACGAGTAAACATAACTCAATATGGAGACAGCATTAAGCATTTGTAGCACATGTCAGATATCAATATTATTCATAGGATGAATAAATAATAATACCACAAAAAATAGAAAATAAACAATAATTGTGATTGAGAAAATGCTGATTTCAAATGAATATATACTTAACTAACATATGCTTTTAAATTGGCACTTCAGAAAAATGTGACATAGATGTCTCCACTGACTGTAAGCCTATTTGAGAAGGCTGGTTAGAGGGACTTCTTTTAAATCTCATATTAGTTAATGCTTATTGTAAATTTTTGCTTGAGCATATTTTACACCAGAAAACTGAACATTGGGCTATTGTATTCCATCTTAGAAAAGAAATTGGCTTATTATCACAAAAGGTACTTCACATTTGTATTTGAAAAACATAGTTTGTTTTTGTTTTTGGTTTTTTTTAATGTCAAGATGAGAAATCGAACTCTCGCATAGAGGATATCTCCTCCTTCACCTTTCTTCTGTCAGTGATACTTCATAAAGTGGAAAGAAGTGAGAAATACATCAAATAAGTACAGGCAGAGGACTTTATCCTCCAATTCATGTCTGTGTGGACACTAATGTATGTACACACACATAGCCCTATTTAACCTAGAGGAATAGAGACATCTAAGTAGGAACTTCAATATGGGTTTTGTTTCCCCCACTAGTTTAAGATAACCACATCTTCACAGACCAGCATTTCTGAAGAGAAACAAGTCTACAGCTCCCCAGTCTCATTGGAAACAGAGGTAGATGCATCAAAAGGAACCTAGCACTTTATTTTTTTTAATTTTGGCTATTATTTTAAATAGAGGGAGTACATGTGTAGGATTATTACATGAGGATATTGGACCGAAGTAGTGAGCCTAGTACCCAGTAGGTAATATTTCAACATATACCCTCCTTTCTTCCCCATCAGTAGTCTTCAGTGTCTATTGTTCCCATGTATATGTCCATGTGTGTTCAGTATATAGCTCCCACTTACAACTGAGAGCATGTAGCACTTGACTTTTTGTTTCTGCATTAACTTGCTTAGAATTATCATTTCTGGCTCCATCCATGTTGCTGCAAAGAACATGATTTCATTCTTTTTAGCTGCATAGTATTTCATGGTGTGTATGAACTACATTTTATTTGTCCAATCCACTATTTATGGGCACCTAAGTTGATTCCATGTTTTCGCTATTGTGAATAGTATGGTAATCAACATACAAGTGCATGTGTGTTTTGGTATAATGATTTACAGTTCTTTGAGTATATATCCAATAGTGACATTACTGGGTCAAATGAACGATAGCTCTGTTTTCAGTTTTTTTTTTTTTTTTTTTTTTTTTGAGAAAACCACAGACTGCTTTCTACGGTGGCTAAACTATTTTACATTCCTGCCAATAGTGTATAAGTACTCGTTTTTGTCCACAGCCTCAGAAACGTTGTTGTTTTTTAACATTTTAGTAATAGCCATTCTGTCTGGTGTGAGATGGTTTCTCATTTTGGTTTTGATTTGCATTTCTCTGATGATAAGCATTTTTTCCACTTGTTTGATGGCAGCTTTTATATACTCTTTTTTTTTTTTTTTTTTTTGAGACGGAGTCTCGCTCTGTCGCCCAGGCTGGAGTGCAGTGGCGCGATCTCGGCTCACTGCAAGCTCCGCCTCCCAGGTTTACGCCATTCTCCTGCCTCAGCCTCCCGAGTAGCTGGGACTACAGGCGCCCGCCATCTCGCCCGGCTAGTTTTTTGTATTTTTTAGTAGAGACGGGGTTTCACCGTGTAGACCAGGATGGTCTCGATCTCCTGACCTCGTGATCCACCCGTCTCGGCCTCCCAAAGTGCTGGGATTACAGGCTTGAGCCACCGCGCCCGGCCTTATATACTCTTATAAGGAGTGTCTGTTGATGTAGTTTACCATTCTTTAATGGAGCTATGTGGTTTTTGCTAAGTGATTAGTTTAAGTACCTTATAGATTCTGAATATTAGGCTTCTGTCAGATGCATAGATTGTGAATATTTTCTTAATTTCTGAAGATTGTCTGTTTAACCTGCTGATAGTTTCATTTGCTATGCAGAAGCTCTTTAGTTTAATTAGGTTCCACTTGCCAACTTTTGTTTTTATTAAAATCACTTTTGAAAACTTGGCCATAAATTATTTGCCAAAGTTGATGCTGTTAAGGGTATCTCCCAAGTTTTCTTCTACAATTTTTTTTATAGTTTGAGGTTTTACATTTCGAGCTTTACTCCATCTTGAATTAATTTTTGTATATGGTAAAATGTAAGTGTCTAGTTTCAGTCTTCTGTATGTAGCTATGTAGTTATTCCAGCATCCTTTATTGAATAGAGAGTTCTTTTTCTATTGCTTGTCTTTGTCAGAATTGACAAAAATCAGGTGGCTATAGGTGTGCAGCTTTATTTCTGAGTTTTCTCTTCTGTTCCACTGGTCGATATGTGTGGTTTTCTGGGGTGTTGTGTTTTGTTTTGTTTATTTAACCAATACCTTGCTGTTTTACTTATTGTAGCCTTGTAGTATAGTTTTAAATTAGGTAATGTGATGCCTTCAGCTTTCTTTTTGGTTAGAATCACTTTAGATATTCAGGCTCTATTTTGATTTCATATGTATTTTATAATAGGTTTTTCCAGTTCTGTGAAAAATGACATTGGTACTTATATCATCAAAGCACTAAACTGACAAGGAAACTCTGGACTTAATTTTGACACTTGACTAATTGGACTTACTTTTCATATGCACATGGGACATATTTTAAGGTTTGTCATATTCTAGGTCCTAACACAAATCTTAATAAATCTTAAAAAATGAAATTATACCAAGTACACTCTTGGACCACAATGCAATAAATATGGAAGCCAATATCAAGAACATCTCTCAAAAGTACACACACACATGGAAATTAAAGAACTTTATCTTGAATAACTCCTCAGTGAACATTGAAATAAAGGATTAATAAACAAATTTAAACTAATAAAAATAGGGACAGACATTACCAAAATCTTTGGGTTGCAACCAAAGCAGTGTTAAGAGGAAAGTTTATAGCCTTAAAAGACCTTCTTCAAGAAGTTAGAAAGATCTGAAACTGATAATCTAACTTTGCACATAAAATAACTAGAAAGAAAAGAATGAACAAACCAACATCTTAACTAGCAGAAGAAAATAAATAAATCAGAGACTTTTTTGATTAAATTAAGATCTACAAACCTATACAAAAGCTTGATAAAACTAAGACTTTGTTCTTTGAAAAAATAAATCATATTGATAGACCACTAGCTAGGTTAACGAAGGTAAAAGGAATTTATTGAAATGGGTGCAATCAGAAATGACAAAGAAGACACTACAACTGATCCTATAGAAATATTTTTTAAAAAATCCCTAGAGAATACTATGAACAACTGTATGCACACAAATTAGAAAATCTAGAAGAAAAGGATACATTTCTGGAAGCACACAGTTCCTGAAGATCGAATCAGGAGGATACTGAAACCCTGAATCGACCAATATTGAACTCTGAAATTGAATCAGTAATAAAAACAAAACAAAAACCCTACCAACCAAAAAACAAAACAAAACAAAACAAATCCTTCGGCCAGACAGATACACAGCTAAATTCTACCATACATACAAAGAATAACGTTTGTGGCTAATAATACTATACACACAAAGAATAATATGAAAATATTCCAAGAAAAATCACAGAATAGGATCTTCTTCCCATATCATTTTTTGAAGCCAACATGAGCCTAATGCCAAAATCTGACAAAGATACAATGAAGAAAGAAAACATCAGGTCAATATCCTGAATAAACGTAGATCCAAAAATCCCCAACAAAATATAAGCAAATAGAATCCAGCAACACATTAAAAAGTTACTTCCACATGATCAAGTAGGCTTTATTCCTAAAATATAAGGTTGACTCAACATAGTTACAAGCTGAATAACTGTGATTCACCACATAAGCAAAATTAGAAACCAAAAACATGCTATCATCTCAATGGATGCAGAAAAAACTTTTGATAAAAATCTAACATCTCTTCAGGATAAACACCATCGACAGACCAAGCATTGAAGGAAATTGCCACATTGCCTTGGTGATTAACATTTGGCTCCTCATTACTACATTTCATCATCAGGCTTGAATTTATCCCCAGAAAATGAGGTTTTATTTTCTATCACATTATCAGGCTGCAAATTTTCCAAACTATTATTCTTATTCTCTGCTTTCTATTGATTGCTTTGCCGCTTTGAAGTTTCTTCCACCAGATATCCTAAATCATCTCTCTCATGTTCAAAGTTTCACTTGTCTTCAGGGCAGTCAAAAAATGTTGCCAGTGTCTTTGCATAGCAAGAGTGACCTTTCCTCTAATTCCCATAAATTTCCTCATCTCCATCTGAGGTCACCTCAGCCTGGACTTTGTCATCCATATCACTATCAGCATTGTGGTCAAAGTCATTTACCAAGTCTCTAGGAAGTTGCAAACTTTCCCACATCTTCCTATCTTCTGAACCCTCCAAGTCCCTAGGAAGTTCCAAATTTTCCCATGTTTCTGTCTTCTGAGCCCTTGAAGTCTCTAGGCTAAAGTTCAAAATTTCCCCATGTTCCTCTCTTCTAAGCCCTCCAGGTCCCTAAGAAGTTCCAAATTTCCCCATGTTCCTGTCCTCTGAGCCCTCCGAGTCTCTAGGAAATTCCAAATTTCCCCATCTTCCTGTCTTCTGAGCCCTCCAAGTCTGTAGGAAGTTCGAAACTTTCCCACATCTTCTTGTCTTCTGAGTACTCCAAGTCTCTAGGAAGTTCCAAATGTTCTCACATTTTCCTGTCTTCTTCTGAGCTTTTCAAATGGTTGCAACCTCTGCCTGTTACCCAGTTCTAACCTCACGTCCACATTTTCAGGTATCTTTACAGCCTGGGGTAAAAATTGACTGTATTAGTCTCTTCTCATCCTGCTAGTGAAGACATACCTAAGAATGGGTGATTTATAAAGGAAAGAGGTTTAACTGACTCACGGTTCAGCATGGCTGGGGAGGCCTCAGGAAACTTAACAATTATAGCAAAAGGGGAAGCAAACATGTCCTTCTTCACTTCAGGAAGAAGTGCCAAGTAAAAGTGGAGAAAGCCCCTTATAGAATCATCAGATATTGTAAGAAATCACTCACTATTATGAGAACAATATGAGGGTAACCACCCGTATGATTAAATAATCTCCCACCTGGCCCCTCCCATGACACATGGGGTTTACAGGAACTACAGTTCAAGATGAGATTTGGGTGAGGACACAGCCAAACCATATCAATGGCCATGATTTATTTTATTTCTAAAAACAGACCTTTTTGGTTTTTTTTTTGGCTAATGTCAACATTGGAAGAAGTGTAGGGTTTTACCTGTAATTAATTCACATACATGAATATGCTTATTTGCATTATATTTATTCATATAAGTAATTATGTGTATGTGTTTGTTGTGTTTTTGTCAATATTCTATATGACCTGCTGCCTCCTTATCTCTAGATTCAACTTGGGCTGCTCTCCATTCACTAACTATTCTTCAGGTGTATCTTTCAATGTCCCTTTCACAGTAAGTGCTTGATGTATGCTAGACTTCTTCTGGTACACTCCACGTTACTTTGTCAAAAAGTCCATTCTCAGACTTATCAAAATAAATACAATCTTCCTTAAGAAATCTTTAAATAAACTTCTAGATCATGAAAGTTTCTGGTGATGTATGTCTTAACTAATCACAAATAAATACATTTGTGTAATTTTTTATTAACTTACATATTTTTCCCTGTCTCTTCCAGTAGACTGTGAGTTCCAGTAGGACAGATTTTATGTCTTCCTTATTGAGAAGGAATTTCCTAGAATCATATCAGTGCCTACCCTCTTGATAAGCATTTTTTAAGTGAATAAATTGACTGACATATCTTAATTTTGTTTCTGAACTCTCTAATCCATAAATTGTATATTTAAAGGACAAAGCTGGAGGCGTCACGCTACCTGACTTCAAACTATACTACAAGGCTACAGTAACCAAAACAGCATGGTACTGGTACCAAAACAGAGCTATAGACCAATGGAACAGAACAGAGTCCTCAGAAATAATACCACACATCTACAGCCGTCTGATCTTTGATAAACCTGAGAGAAACAAGAAATGGGGAAAGGATTCCCTATTTAATAAATGGTGCTGGGAAAATTGGCTAGCCATAAGTAGAAAGCTGAAACTGGATCCTTTCCTTACTCCTTATACGAAGATTAATTCAAGATGGATTAGAGACTTAAATGTTAGACCTAATACCATAAAAACCCTCGAAGAAAATCTAGGTAGTACCATTCAGGACATAGGCATGGGCAAGGACTTCATGTCTAAAACACCAAAAGCAATGGCAGCAAAAGCCAAAATTGACAAATGGGATCTCATTAAACTAAAGAGCTTCTGCACAGCAAAAGAAACTACCATCAGAGTGAACAGGCAACCTACAGAATGGGAGAAAATTTTTGCAATCTACTCATCTGACAAAGGGCTAATATCCAGAATCTACAAAGAACTCAAACAAATATACAAGAAAAAAACAAACAACCCCATCAAAAAGTGGGGAAAGGATATGAACAGACATTTCTCAAAAGAAGACATTCATACAGCCAACAGACACATGAAAAAATGCTGGCCATCATCACTGGCCATCAGAGAAATGCAAATCAAAACCACAATGAGATACCATCTCACACCTGTTAGAATGGCCATCATTAAAAAATCAGGAAACAACAGTTGTTGGAGAGGATGTGGAGAAATAGGAACACTTTTACACTGTTGGTGGGATTGTAAACTAGTTCAACCATTATGGAAAACAGTATGGTGATTCCTCAAGGATCTAGAACTATATGTACCATATGACCCAGCCATCCCACTACTGGGTATATACCCAAAGGATTATAAATTATTCTACTACAAAGACACATGCACACGTATGTTTATTGCGGCACTATTCACAATAGCAAAGACTTGGAATCAACCCAAATGTCCATCTGTGACAGACTGGATTAAGAAAATGTGGCACATATACACCATGGAATACTATGCAGCCATAAAAAAGGATGAGTTTGCGTCCTTTGTAGGGACATGGTTGAAGCTGGAAACCATCATTCTTAGCAAACTATCACAAGAAGAGAAAACCAAACACCGTATGTTCTCACTCATAGGTGGGAACTGAACAATGAGATCACTTGGACACGGGAAGGGGAACATCACACACTGGGGCTTATCATGGGGAGGAGGGGAGGGGGGAGGGATTGCATTGGGGAGTTATACCTGATATAAATGATGAATTGATGGGTGCTGACGAGTTGATGGGTGCAGCACACCAATATGGCACAAGTATACATATGTAACAAACCTGTACGTTATGCACATGTACCCTAGAACTTAAAGTATAATAAAAAAATAAAATAAAATTTAAAAAAAGAATTATTTTCAGATTAGAAAAAATAAATAAATAAAAATATGTTATACTATTTATTCTGAGAATGCCTCAAAATGAAATTAAAATAGAATTGATTTATAAAGATGAAAGTGTTATTGAATTACTGAATGAACATTCTAGCAAATTTTGATTCAGATGGAAAGAGTCTAGTATCTATATTTGACAGGCTTCTGTCCTGAACACATACAAACTTCATTAGCCACACACACACACACACACAAATATATTAATTTATATGTTTCATATATTTAATATATTTCAATCAGCATATTTCAATTCAATATACTTTATATTAACCTGATTTATATATGTGTATATATAACTGGATATTTATAATATAAACATATAAATATACTTAATATACTGAAATACACATGTAAATATATATAAATATTTATACAGAATATTCAATATATTTAAATTCAATATACTTCAAACTCTATCAGCCCAATATATGTATGTATAATTTCAGTATATTCAGTATAATTCATTATACTGAAACATAATCTTTGCCTACAAAAAGCCAGATATTTTTATGCTGTAAATTAAACTCATCACATATTTGTAAAGAATTAATTTCCTGTAGAAATTAGGTATTAAAATTGGGTATCCCAAATGATTATTAGTTCGAATTTTCTTAGTGTCTCTGATGTGTTTAGCTGTATAATAAATATACATGATATATAATCTGTAAACACCGTGCATGCCTATTTTTAATTTTAAGAATTCTAACAATGTCATTTTATGAAGTGGAATACATTTCAGACAAATTTGCTCAGATAGTGCAACACATTAACTTTCAGTCTACGTAGTTGGGAGATTTGGAAATCAAAGGTTATATTTCATCTTCTTGTGAAAAAACAAATAATTTCAAGGCTAAACCAAACATTCTGTCTCTCTAAAAAGGAATCTTGAATCCTGAGACTGTTTTTATAGCCAATGTTTTTTGCTTTTCATTTTGTTGTTGAAGCTTGTTTTACACATGCACCATTTGGTCTTTAGAGTTTTAAATTGTTTTCTGTTGCCAGGACTCTGTGTCCACCACTTGAAAGACTATCAATTCTGAATACCCACAAAGAGTGTGACTTTATAATTTCTGCTTTTGCCATTCTATAAATTGGAAAGATGTTTCTGTTTGTTTACTTATTTATTTAAGAAAACATAGCACACTGAAACTTGGCACTGTAGAGGAGTTAGTACCTTTCTTGCAGGAAACACTTCTTCATTAACTGCCATCATCTGAGCCGTCCACAAGACACTACACAGAAAAATGTCTCAACCCTTCCATAGTTCCCCAACTTGGAAAAATATGATCTGTTTGTGTAGAAGAATATCAGCTTAGCTAAGAGTTTTATTCTAGTGTCCTGCAAATTGATTTCAAATCTACAATATTTTTTGAAATATGTCAAACTCATGGCAAATGAATGCATAGAATCATACTGTTCATGCTATTTAAATCATGTAGGAGCTTATACAAACTACTATTGAAAATAAGCTATAATATATTCAGGTTAAGAGAACTTGCTGTTCATTTTATTTATCAGCATTGGTAAAGTAATAATGGCCAAGATACTAGTGAGGATCTTTAGTCAAAACTGGTTCCACATTATGGACAGTCACTTAATAAGATATGATATTTCCTCAAGCAAAAATGTGAGAAAAGGCTGTCTGACTTTTTGCTCTCTCAAAGTTTTCAAAATAATCCAGGATCCTATCTTTCCTGTTACAACGCAATTGAGACTTCCTTATCATTTTATTCCTTAACCAGAGTAAAGGATGAAATTGCAAAATGCTACCTTATCCATCAAACTCATGCTTTTTTTTTCTATTTTATTTTGCTTTTAAATGTATTACAACAAAGAACCATACTGCTAAGAGTGAGAATACTATTTTAATTTGGTCAAACTTCTATGATTTCCTGTTAGTCTATTCTCGAAGACTTTTTTTTTAATCTAGAATTCTCTAAGTTTATATCAAGGAAGTAGGACACTTTTCTAGTAGATATGCCTGTAGCTTTGGAACACTTTTATAGCCATTTGAATTTATTTTCTTACAAAAATATATTAAAAATTAGGCTATTTATTCTTACTGATAAATTTTAGATAAATGGTTAATCTTAGATCAGGCCCATGCCAGTTCTATAATTATATTCTGTAATGTACATTATCTTTAGGAAGAAAAAAATAATTCCTCCTTGTAATTGTGATATGGAAGGCCTCAGGCCTTAGACTGCTATATTAATCTGTTTTCACACTGCTATGAAGAAATACCTGAGACTGAGTAACTTATAAAGGAAATAGGTTTAATTGACTCACACTTCCACATGGCTTGGGCAGTCTCAGGAAACTTACAATTGTGGTGGTAGCAGAAGCAAACATATCCTTTTTCACATGGCTTCAGTAGACGGAAGTGCCAAGCAAAGGGAGAAGTTCCCTTATAAAAATAAAAAAAAAGAACTTGTGAGAACTCATTCACTATCATGTGAATATCATAGGGGAAACTGTCCACATGATTCAATTATCTCCACCTGGTCCTGCCCTTGACATGTGGGGATTATTACAATTCAAAGTGAGATTTGGGTGGGGACACAGACTAACCATATCATTTCATCCCTAGCCCCTTCCAAGTCAAAAGTTCTCACATTTCAAAACACAATCATACCCTTCCCACTGTCCCTTGAATTCTTAAATCATTCCAGCATTAACTTAAAAGTTCAAGTTCAAAGTCTCATCTGTGAGAAGGCAAGTCCTTTTCATCTATCAACCTGCGAAATCAAAAGCAAGTTAGTTACTTCCTAGATACAATTGGATTACAGTCAATTGGTAAATACACTCATTCAAAATGGGAGAAATTGGTCAAAACAAAAAGGATACAGGCCTCATGCAAGTTCAAAATCCAGTAGAGCAGTAATTAAACCTTCAAGTTCCAGAAAAATCTCCTTTGACTCCATTGTTCATGCAAGAGATGGGCTTCCATGGCCTTGGGGAGCTCCATACCTGTGACTTTGCAGGGTACAGTGCCTATTCCCTCTGCTTCACAGCTGGCATTGGGTGTCTGTGACTTTTCCAGACACACAGTTCAAGCTGTAGGTGGATCTACAATTCTGGGTCTGGTGGTTGGTTGCCCTCTTCTCACAGCTCCACCAGGCAGTGCCTCAGTGCGGAGAATCTGTAGGGGCTCCATCCCCACATTTTCCTTCTACACTGCCCTAGCAGAGGTTTTCCATGAGGGCTCCACCACTGCAGCAAAATTCTGCCTGTACATCCAGGTGTTTACATACATCTTTTGAAATTTAGGCAGAGTTTCCAAAATCTCAATTCTTGTCTTCTGTGTGCCCACAGGCTCAACACTATGTGGAAGTTGCCAGTCACCAAGACTGGCACTGCACTCTCTGAGGCAATGGCCCAAGTGGTATCGTGGTCCCTTTTAGCCACAGCTAGAGCTGAAGCAACTGGGATGCAGTGCACTATATTCAGAAGCTACACAGAGCAGGGTGGCCCTGGTCCCAGCCCAGGAAATCATTTTTCCCTCCAAGTCCTCTGGGCTTATGCTGGAAGGGGCTTCTATGAAGGTCTGTGATATGCCCTGGAGTCATTTTCCCCATTATTTGGTGATTAACGTTTGGTTCCTCTTTTTTTTTTTTTTTTTTTTTTGAGAGGGCACCTCACTCTGTTGCCCAGGCTGGAGTGCAGTGGCACAATCTCTGCTCACTGCAAACTCCATCTCCCGGGTTTGCGCCATTCTCCTACCTCAGCCTCCCACGTAGCTGGGACTACAGGTGCCCACCACCACGCCTGACTAATTTTTTTGTATTTTTGGTAGATACAGGGTTTCACTGTTTTAGCCAGGATGGTCTCGATCTCCTGACCTCGTGATCTGCCCGCTTCGGCCTGCAAAAGTGCTGGGATTACAGGCATGAACCACCATGCCCGGCCCTAGCTCTTCTTTAGTTATGCAAATTTCTTCATTAGGCTTAAATTTATCACCAGAAACTGAGATGCTCTTTTCTATTGCATCCTCAGGTGCAAAATTTCCAAACGTTTATGTTCTGCTTCCTCTTGGATGCTTTGATATTTAGAAATTTCTTCTGCTAGATACCCTAAATCATCTCTCTCAAGTTCAAAGTTCCACAGACCTCCCATGGCAGGGGTAAAATGCTGCCAGTCTCCCTACTAATGCATAGCAAGAGTCACCTTTGCTCTAGTTCTCAATAAGTTTTTCATCTCTATCTGAGACCACATCAGCCTGGACTTCATTGTTCATGTCACTATCAGCATTTTGGTCAAAGCCATTCAACAAGTCTCTAGGAAGTTCCAAACTTTCTCACATCTTCCTGTTTTCTTCTGAGCCCCCAAACTGTTCCATCCTCTACCTGTTACCCAATTCCCAATTAACTGCCACATTTTCAGATATCTTTATAGAAGCACCTCACCCTTTTACTTCCAATTTACTGTATTAGTCTGTTCTCATACTGCTATGAAGAAATACCTGAGACTGGGTAATTTATAAGGGAAATCATTTTAATTGACTCACAGTTCCACATTGCTGGGAAGGCTTCATGAAACTTACAATAATGATGGAAAGGAAAGCAAACACATCCTTCTTCACATGGAGGTATGAGAGAGAAGTGCTGAGTGGTGGAGGGGGTCCCTTATAAAATCATCAAATCTTGTGAGAACTCACTATCCTTAGAACAACATGTGGGAAACTGTCCCTATGATTCAGGTATCTCCACTTAGTCCCACCCTTGACACATGGGGATTATTACAATTGAAGGTGAGATTTGGGTGGGGACACAGAGCTAAACCGTATCAGCTACCAAATCACAATGACTATTCTAGGATGTGACTGATTATTCTATCACAATCTGGACTACCTCCATCTATAAGTCCTAGACTTTCCTAAATCTGTCTTTCCTAGGAATACCAGAAAAGTCATTTGTCACGTTGGACATAGTAGGCCTCCGGACCATATCTGTGAACAAAACATGAGGAATCTTGTTATTCTAGTTCATTTTCTTTACAACACGTAATGCCACATGAGGCCTTAATTTTCATGGTCTTCTTGGGACTTTCAGGGTTTGATTCCCCTTGGAATGGAAAATGTACCAAAGTACACACTTCCGTGCATCATTCACCTAAAGTTTGGTCATGCCTTAGTTGTAGACACTCTCAAGTCTTAATGATATAAAGCAACAATATTGTATTTTTTTCTTATGCTGCATGTCCATTGGAGTAAGCATAGTCTTAAATACTGCCAGTTGGGATGGCAAAATATAAACAAAGTAAATTCTAAAACAGCTTAACAAATTAAATGCTAAATCTGAAAGGAACTTTCACATTAGTAACAGCTTCATAAATAATCACATAGTTACAATAATCCATAAGAGATTCAGAAGACGTAAGTCTAACATTTGGCTAAAAGAGCAAAGAATTGGCAATATTTGGCAAATAACCACAATCATCTGTAGAGGGTACTTCTCAAAATGACCTTAAGTGGATGCTGGTGGAAATGTGGAAAAGTGAATTATAAGGTGTTTGAGAAATTTAAAGTGCCAAATATTCAGGATATTTTAGATTTTTTCAATATTGTTAGAATACATGTATCTGAAGTATGTAGAGAAAGATTTGGCTGAAAATAAAGAATTGAGAATCTTTATATGTGAGTAAGAGTATTTCCCAAGTAGGATACGTTCGAGTAGAGGAGGAGAAGCCAAGGGTAGAAATCTCAAAACCTCAACACAGAATGGCCAAGATGAACTTATTTAGTCACATGAAATTACTGACAATATTCATGTGTATACTTGGTAAATCACAATTCCTTCTCAAGATAATAGTCAATTTACATAAAACGAACAATTATAAACACATGTGAGGTTTATGATGTATATGTGTTAAAACATTAAGCATATTAACGTGCATTGACAGAAACAACAAACATATTGAAGTATTCTTGTTGCATGGATTAATAAAGACATTAATGTGATTTATGCATTGCATAATGAGAACAAATGCAATTGTTTTGACAAGATGAAAGGTTATATTCAAATATTTTAAATATTTTTTCTTAGCAACTATTAAACTAAACATCCATGTGATTTTCATTTAAAATAATTGTTTTATTTGAAATAATCAGGCAATATAAAATAACTTAGAAAAACATTTAATATTCTTTATAATATATAATCATATATCAAAAGTCATGAAATTGCATATAAACCAATACACATGCAAGGCATATTTAATTTTTACTCAATATATAATTGACATTACTTCATAATCATTGTTTTCTAGAAGAAAGGATTTTATAATTCAATAAAATTTCATTATATGGAAGAAATATGTTATTTGTCATCATTCAGTTGGAAAATTCCAATGAAAACCTTAAGTCAGTATTTTAAAATCTATTCTAAGTTTCAGCAAGAGTTAGCAGCATAATGTTATTGATTCATTATAACTTTAACTTCAAATTTATGTACTTAAACTATATATTTTGCATTTATGCTACATAATTGTCACCAAACTGACTCCAGTTTACTTCTTATCTGTCATACTTTTCAAAGACATTGCTAGAAAAAATAATAATAAATTATCTCTATACTATTCATAAAATGCTTTTAAAATATTTGGTTTTTTTCTAGTGTTATCTCTGACCACTAGGAATATATGTGTATATGATCATTACATGAATTAGTGGTACACTGTTTGCTCTTATAACAAATATATGCTATAATTCCATGCATTTATCAAGGTTTTACCTCTTGAAGTAGAGTTAATGCTATGTGCCAGTCTAATGCAAATATAGACATCTGGAAAGGGTTGTAGAAGTCTTATTTCAAAGAACTAGAGTTCAAAAAAATTATACTATTTAGTTTATAACTTACTTGGCAATAAGGTCTTTTCCAATTTTCAGGTAATTTTCTCTTATTTTGCTCCTTGGGTTTTGCAAGTGCTTTAAAAAATAGTCATAGTCATGTAGTTCAAAGAAAATTACTAAACCAGTCATGAAAATGACTTCTGGCTTTATGAGTTCAATAAATTCTTGAATGTCAAATGTCACATTATTGTGCATTGAGATTCCTGGGTATATGCTTGCTCTTGTTTTCCCAGTCAGAAATTTCAAAACTGGGTTAAATTCTCAATAAATATTTGATTTTTCTAGGATATCTTTGGGCTATTAGAACCTTTGTGCACAAATGAATAACTCAATATTTAACAAATTGGTGTGTCAAATCATGATTTCCTACACAAATGTGGTTTAGTTTTTGTAATGATGAGGTAAGAATCATTATCTGGAAAACTTGAAAGTCTTCTTTAGTCATAGTTCAATACTAAATTCAATACAGTTTATGTAAATATACATTTATTTCATCATTTAATTGATAATATTATTTGTCTCACTTTCAATCTATGGGACTTAATCCGTAGCTAATACAAGGAAAGGAAAAGTGGCTGTAGTCATGGTTAGTTTCCTGATGACTTAGAAAGTAAATTATTATAATTATTTGTTTTTTCAAGTACATACACAATTAGTGAAAATCCTTGTCTTATTTTTGCCAAATGATTAGGTATATGTATCTAAAAATCTAGAGATTCTAGAGTTTTATTAGCCATTTCTTTCTTTTGGTCAAAAAATAAGCTCCTGTAATAAAGTAATAAAAGTGAAGCCTGATTAATCATATCACATCAAGGACTGAGTAAACAGGCTAATGTATTATCATTTTATTTGTCTTTCTAAGACCCCCACAAACTTACTGACATATCTACACAAATACCCTCTTTTATGTGAATGCCCCGCATCTGTGTTAAAATGCAACTTGTTACTTTACACACAAACAGCACCAGGAGGTATTTCCTTTTTATGTGTCATGACTTTAGGTAAGATATCTCTGTGAGATTTTGGAACGACTACTTCTATCCTAAACATCTTGAATCCTGAGTTTTTACAGAAAACAATTGCACAGTGAATTTTCAATAAAACTTTTACTATAACAGCATGAACTCATGTTTTTTCTTTTCATGTTTCATATAAGTACTTGTCGTTTATACTGATTATAGTTTATCTTATAAGCATAACCAAATTTATTCATTTTACCATTCATTCCTTGAATGGCTATTGAACTCCTTGTATGAACTCACACATCATACTAAGTTCAGTGCACAGAACTTTAACTAAATCTATCGTTTCTGAGCAGAATTTTAAAAGTGATGGGGAGAGCAGAAATACATAAAATATAAGTAAGGCATTTAGTTAGTCTTTCCCTTCCATTTAGAGACAACATCAGGGAATAATGGGGATTTAGGCTACTCAGTTTTTTTTTTTTTTTTATAAACAACAGAACTTAGACTTAACAATTAGGCTCCGTATAAATCAATATGTATCACTATATTATGTCTAGAATTTTGTTTTTTTTTTTTCTTGAGACGGGGTCTCACTCTGTCACTCAGACTGGAGTGCAGTGGCGCCATCTCCGCTCACTGCAAGCTCCGCCTCCCGGGTTCACGCCATTCTCCTGCCTCAGCCTCCGGACTCACTGGGACTGTAGGCGCCCGCCACCTCGCCCTGCTAATTTTTTTTTTGTATTTTTAGTAGAGATGGGGTTTCACTGTGTTTGCCAGGATGGTCTCGATCTCCTGACCTCGTGATCCGCCTGCCTCGGCCTCCTAAAGTGCTGGGATTACAGGCATGAGCCACAGCGCCCAGCCCCATGTATATACATGTTATTCATTATTTTGTTTTAAGTAATGTGATGTAATACATATATACAGGACTACATGTGAATCAAACTAAATGAAACTATCTGCATTTTTATCTGTTTTCAATCTGATTATGGGAAGTTAGGAATTTCATTCATACTTTCAGTGATTCTGCTTAAAATATTTAATATTCATTTTGAGGAATTTAAGGTGTTTCTATATCATTTTTCTTTTAGGTATAGTAGGATTACACACTGTTTTCGTGTGTTCACTGAGATGATTTCAGAAATTTACAGTTTAAAATGTTTGTATAATTATATGGTTGGGAATATCATCTTAATCTTGCAAAGTTACTGATTTTAATTTTGCTTTTTTAGTGAATAAACATATTGGAATAAACAAATTATATTGGACAAGATCCCAGTCTGAAGATCACTGTCTTAGTTCCACACTACTGAGAGCTAAAAAGACAAATAATTGTCATGGTGTCTAAGCATCTGTCTGAGAGGAATGACAACTTAAAGGCTAATTGAAAAAGACTGGCATTTTGAGTACAGGTGAATATGAATAATGTTGGAGAATAAGAGGAAAGTGGAGTGGTGCCCTTTCAAGGACAGCTGAATTGACCCTCAATGTGAGAGATACTTATGGACTCAAAGACATAGACAGCAGTTATCAAAGAGCAGTAGAGCACTATAGCTGAGGCATGATGAAATAACCTCATGATACAGGTTGAGAAAGGCAAATGCTGCAAAAAAGATAACAAACAATACTTTAAAATAGGCCCCGAGATTTATGCTACACAGTCCAAAACTGTGTTGTTGCAATATTGTTGGATGAAATAACATACAGAAATTGAACATTATTTATCTATTTATATACACATATAATTGTATACACCACATGTACCAAAATTGTGTAGAAAGAAAATGAGGCAAACCAATTTCTTCCCTTAATAGAATATAACTTCCATAAGAAAAAAAAATTCCTACATTATTTATCTCTAAAAAATCTCTAAGACTAAATAAACAAACATATATAGTGAGGATGGCAACTTTGCATCCTTTTACAGAAACTGGCTTCCAAGAAAGACCATAGCTTCAATTAAATATTTTAACTACTCAGCCAACCAGAATTCCACTTCATAAACACATATTGTATACATTAAATATATATTGTATACTTACATTACATACCTGTTAGAAGAAGAGTATCATTATATAATCCTGATAACATTACGTTGATACAGTATGCATTGTTTTTGTATTGTTTAATTAAGGGACATTTTTCTTCATTACAATATTTTAAAAATATTGCTATGTATAATTTTTTGTAAATCTATAAACATAATTACAAACACCAAATATTGGGCAACCTTATAGTTAGAAGCTATGGCCAAAATATATTAATTTAACAGCCAAAACTTTTCATATTATCATGAAAACATTACATTCTTTTCAGTAAAAATTCTTAATGAGTTCACAGCAGCATATTTACTTTAACCAATTTCCATTTGGTTTTATTTCCAAAAGTAGTTGTATCAAGGACAGTTTTTGTCATTTCCATGTCTGCTTGTGGTTTCATCATTTGGCAATTTGTATGGATTACCCTGCCTTTCCCCAAAGAACAGTGAGGCTTGAATATAAATTAGGTCCTACAGCATTCTCTTTCAAGTGCAGGATCACTGGGTTAATCTCTACATGAAACGGTCTGGTTGCAGAATGGAAGATCTTCCATGTGGACTAAGGCTGGCAAAGTCAATATATTTTAGCGGATTTATCATGACATCGTCTTCAAAAGTTTCTGCATAAGAACTCTGTGTGGTCTCTGCTAATCTAGTGACTTTGATTTTCTTTGATATTTAATTCAAACACAGCTTTATCTTGTATCTTTATGTTTTCTGGCAAACAAAGAACTAAAGAAACTGATCCCTTTGGGCCACTGCTTTTGGCAATAGACAGATTAGACTCAAAGCATGCACACCAGTTCCTTTTAGTGTTTATTCTGGCAATTATTGAAAGATGACGAAATATGTGATATTAGGATTGCAGCAGATTCGAGATTAACAGCAATGGTTAGACATTTTTCAAATAATATCATTTCTAAAAATACCTGATGAATGATGTGTGATACATAAACTCATCCTTTTGATATTTCTGTTTCTCTGTTGGTCAGAGGAGACAAAATTTCAGTTTGACAGAAGGAATAAATTCAAGAGACCCAACAAGGTGACTATAGTTAAGAACAACGTATTGTATACTTAAAAGTTGCTAAGAAGGTAGATTTTAAGAGTTCTTACCACACACATACAAAAAAATAGTCTGTGAGGTAATGGAAAGGTAATTAGCTTGATTTAGCCACTCTGCAATGTATACATATGTCAAAATATGCTTCATACCATAAACACATAAAATTTTTAGTTTTTAGAAAAGTAAATGCTGCACACTGGCAGACATTAAAAATTTCTCTCTTGGTATGTTTTTTTTAACAAAACAAAAGAATTATACAGAACATGCACAAAACAATAGGATGTTTTCTGAGAAACACAGTGCTATACTCCAAACTGTCTATGTAAACTAAATACTAGTTTTCCCTGTTCATATTAGTAATACTGTTTACAGAAAGTACTAATTGTTGCATAATTTAATACTGCTAGTAGTCTTTTAATATTAATAGGTAAAGACAATATCTAATGATGGCTTTTAAAAATGATTTGAAATGGAGTAATAAAGCAACTTTGGCCTGGATTTTTATCTAACACTCAAATTATTACTTCTTTGCCTATTACCATTGTGATCTATAGAACAATACCTTCCCCTGGCATTCACCCAGAGGAGATTCTCTAAGAATTAAATAATTAAAAATATAGTGTCTGAGACAGTTTCAGCAATGGTTTAAAGGCAAATTCAGAACACAAAGGGAAATTTTAAGAAAAAATCAATTGGAAGAACAGAGCTTTAGAAAGACATTTTATGTGATAATGAAACTTACCTTTCTAAATCTTCAAAAGGTTTTCTACCCCTTTTTCTTCTATTGTACTTGAATATTTATTTTCTGATAAATGGATATGTTTTCTTCAGTCTTTTTGCTCCTCTTTCTCTTTTGTGAGTGTGTGTGTGCCCTTTTTTATTATTATTATACTTTATGTTCTAGGGTACGTGTGCACAACGTGCAGGTTTGTTACATATGTGTACGTGTGCCATTTTGGTGTGCTGCACCCATTAACTCGTCATTTACATTAGTTGTGTCTCCTAATGCTATCTCTCCCCCCTCCCCCCACCCCACGACAGGCCCCAGTGTGTGATGTTCCCCTTCCTGTGCCCAAGTGTTTTCATTGTTCAATTCCTACCTATGAGTGAGAACATGTGGTGTGGTGTTTGTTTTTCTGTTCTTGCTATAGTTTGCTGAGAATGATGGTTTCCAGCTACATCCACATCCCTACAAAGGACGTAAACTCATCTGGTTTTATGGCTGCATAGTATTCCATGGTGTATATGTGCCACAATTTCTTAATCTAGTCTGTCATTGGTGGACATTTGGGTTGGTTCCAAGTCTTTGCCATTGTGAATAGTGCCGCAATAAACATACGTGTGCATGTATCTTTATAGCAGCATGATTTATAATCCTTTGAGTATATACCCAGTAAAGGGATGGCTGGGTCAAATGTATTTCTAGTTCTAGATCCTTGAGGAATCGCCACACTGTCTTCCACAATGGTTGAACTAGTTTACAGTCCCACCAACAGTGTAAAAGTGTTTCTATTTCTCCATATCCTCTCCAGCACCTGTTGTTTCCTGACTTTTTAATGATCGCCATTCTAACTGGTGTGAGATGGTATCTCATTGTGGTTTTGGTTTGCATTTATCTGATGACTAGTGATGATGAGCAGAGTGTGTGTGTGTCTTTATAATTGCAGCTGGCTATGCGATATACAGAAAGACTCAATTGTTTTTGTTTTAATTAAATTATATATCTAAGTCTATTTCTTGGTAAACGTAATTTAAAGCTTAATCTTTTAAAAATAATTATTTTTAGTTTTTTTTTCTTTTTGGGTTTTGTCAGTGAAATATAGAACAACAAAAACCAAAAATGTTTTCACTCTGTACCAAATCACAATATTATTATTTAATGGAATTTATACACTAATTTTTTCATGATTAAAAACTACTCAGTATGGTTTTCACAAATGTAAGTTTCAAAAAAATCTTTATTAAGATTGAATAATATTATAGCTGTCTTAGAATATTACTATGTGAAATAGCATACAATACATGAAGAGAATAGTCATAAATTTAAATAACGTTTATACAGTGAATATGATAAACCTTACTACTGGATTATTCACTCATGTCAATACATGAATGTAATTATAATCTGATAGCTTAAAGAAGGGATATTATATATTATTATCATATAAAATTAACTGTTTTCTCAGAGATGCAAACCATCACAAGCTACGCCAGAGGCATGGAACAGATTCTCCATCACAGCTCTCAAAAGGAGTCAACTCAGCAGACATGAATCTCAGACATCCGGCTTTTAGAACTGTGAGGCAATGCATTTCTGTTGTTTAAGCCATGCAGTTTGTGGCACCTTGTAAGGGCATCCCAGGCAAACTAACACAATCATTTATATGTCTCTTTAAATTGTTAAACAAGATGCACATTATTGTAAAGAGCAAAAATAATAGCAGAAATCTTGTTTTATTTCTGATCTTAAATGAAATTGGATGTGCCTGTTTTACTTCCATTAATTGAATTTTGTTGTAATGTAAGGATCTATCATCCTCTTTTAAGAAAATTTAATCTGAATTAAATTTTGAAAATGTTCAAAGTTTTGCTATCAATATTGAAATTTATATTTGTTTTCTTCCTTGTTTAGTCCTTTGATATGATCATGTTAATGTTACACACAACAGCGGCAACAACAACATGCTTTATTTACATAACCATTTTGCAATATCTAGGACAAACCTTGCCTGATCACAATACAAAAATTTAAAATGTATACATAAATATTTTAAAATTTATACTGGTAAATAAAATAAGATTTTTACTTTTCATCCTGGTACTGTCTTTGCCTGGTTGTAGTGTCAAGGCTATATAATTACTATATACAATGAATAGTTGATTTGACTGATTTTTTTTAATTTTATTGGGACAAATTTACTCGAACATTTGATATAGCTCACCTTTACAATCATCTTAGACTAGGTTGATTGTAGATATTTACTCTTTTTAGGCATTTTAAAGTTTTCTCTTTCCTTTTATGCTATTTTGGCAGTTTATATTTTTCAGGAATATTTCCCTTATATCTGTGCCTTCAAATGTATTGAAACATAATTGTTGTAAAAGTATTTTATAATTATTTGATTTTCCTTTTACATAATTCTTGGGATTTCCCTGTTTTCAATCTGAGTTACATAAATTCAATTTACTGTATATAACACTCTCCCAAAATTTGGTGACTTAAAACAAGCACCATTTATTTTTTCACAATTTAGTTGGTCAGCTATCAGTTCTAATGTAGCTGTTAGCTAGAAAGATGTGTCTTTTGATAGTTCACACATCACTTATCAATTGGTGGATTAATTGAGGCTGGATAATGTGGGGAAAAGAAAGAGAGATCAGACTGTTACTGTGTCTGTATAGAAAGAAGTAGACATAAGAGACTCCATTTTGTTCTGTATTTGAGATGCTGTTAATTTGTGATCCTACCCCCAACCTTGTCCTTGCAAGAGACATGTGCTGTGGTGACTCAAGGTTTAGCGGATTTTGGGCTGTGCAGGGTGTGCTTTGTTAAACAAGTGTCTGAAGGCAGTATGCTTGTGAAAAGTCATCACTATTCTTTTAATCTCAAGTACCCAGGGACACGTACACTGCCAAAGGTCACAGGGACCTCTGCCTAGGAAAGCTAGGTATTGTCCAAGGTGTCTCCCCATGTGATAGTCTGAAATACGGCCTCGTGGGAAGGGAAAGACCTAATCGTCCCCCAGCCTGACACCCGTGAAGGGTCTGTGCTGAGGAGGATTAATACAAGAGGAAAGAAGGCCTCTTGGCAGTTGAGATAGACAAAAGCATCTGTCTCCTGCCTGTCCCTGGGCAATGGAACATCTCGGTGTAAAACCCGATTGTATGTTATATTTACTAAGATGGGAGAAATCTGCCTTAGGGCGAAAGGTGGGACTTGCTAATGCAATGCTGCTCTTTATGCACTAAAAAGGTTTATGGAGATGTTTACATATGCATCCTATTATCCTGCCACTTCCCTTTCTCTAAGATGGTAAAGATAATGATCAATAAATACTAAGGGAACTCAGAGACCAGTGCCAGTGTGGGTCCTCTGTATGCTGAGCACTGGTCCCCTGGGCCCACTTTTTCTTTCTCTATACTTTGTCTCTGTGACTCATTTCTTTTCTCAAATCTCTCATTCCACCTAACAAGAAACACCCACAGGTGTGGAGGGACAGCTTTCCCTTCAGGATAATCTGAAATAATCTCATTCATATATTTGGAGTTTAGTGGCTGTCATCTAAGTAACTTGGTTGGCCTCCACATAGCCCCTGATTCTCCACTAGCTTATTCAAAAAGCAGAAAAGAGGCATATTATAACATACAAGGGCTTTTATTGTGTGTGTATTATTACTTTTAAATGTGTTAAAATACACGTAACATAAAACTTACTATATTACCCGTCTTAAGTGTAATGTTCAGTGGCATTAAGTATATTCACTTTGTTGTGTTGATATCTGTAACACATAGTATTATACATCAAATGTTGTGTATGTATGAAATATATATGTTGTATGCCACATAGTTTTATATTAGGTTTGTGTATTAGTCAGGGATCACTACAGGGACAGAACTAGTAAGATATATGTATATTCGAAAGGGAGTTTATTAAGGATAATTGACTCACACGATCACAAGGTGAAGTCCCACGATAGGCCATCTGTAAGCTGAGGAGCAAGGAAGCCAGAAGTGGCTCAGTCTAAGTCTCAAAACCTCAAAAGTAGGGAACCCAACGGTGCAGCCTTCAGTCTGTGACAGAAGGCCCAACAGAGTTTGGCAAACCACTGGTCTAAGTCCAAGAGACCAAAAACCAAAGAACCTGGATTCTGATGTTCAAGGGTCAGAAGCATCGAACATGGGAGAAAGATGAAGGCCAGAAGACTCAGCAAGTTGGCTCCTTCCACCTTCTTCCACCTGCTTTTTGTAACTGTGCTGGCAGCTAATTAGATGGCACCCATCCTGATTGAGAGTGAGTCTGCCTCTCCCAGTTCACTGATTCGAATGTTAATCTCCTTTAGCAACACACTCACAGACACACCCAGGAACAACACTTTGATCCTGCAATCCAATCAAGTTGACTCTTAATATTAACTGTTACAGTGTGTAAGAAGTTATGAGAACTAGTGGAGGAAGCAAAGAATAACAAAACTTTTTATGCACAATATATTATACTATTATCTGTTAATATTACTATGTGTTTCTCTTTTTATTCCAACAGTTTCCATAAAGAATTTATCAAAACTTCAAAATAAATATTTGCAAACACTTTTTCTTTTTAGAAAATCGATAGGGCAAGAATAAAAGATGCAGAGTAGGGAAGATATAGATATATACATAATTGACCGGACTGTGAATTGACAAGACAACAACAAAGTATCATAAATTAGGTGACTTAAAACAACAGAAATGTATTGTTTCTCCCTTCTAAATATTAGATGTCTGAAATCATAGTGCTGGCAGGACAATGCTTCTAAGAGTCTAAGTAAAATTCCCCCTTTCTTTATTTCTGGTTCCTGGTGGTGTCTCATCAAACCTTGGTATTCTTTGACTTAAAGTTGTATCACACAAATCTTTGTTTCTGTTTTCCCATGGTGTTCTCCCTGTGTGTCTTTGTCTTTACATCACCTTCTTATAAAAACATCTGTCATATTGGATTAGGGTATGTCCTACTAACCTCATATTAACTGGATTTCATCATCAAAGACCCTATTTCCAAATAAGGTTACATTATGAGATACTGGGAATGAGGATTTGAACAAATAATTTTGGAGAACACAATGTGACATATAATACTCTAATATAGTGTCTAAACCTCAGCACAATTGACATTTTGACTGAAATAAGTCTTTGCTTTGCAAGCTATTCTGAGCATTGTAGGAGATTTAACAGAATCCTTTTCCTCAATCTACCAGAGGTCAGAAATATGCCTCTACTCCCCACTGTGATGATCAAAGATGTCTCAAAATGTTGCCAAATATTTCCTGTGGAATAAAATTTTACCTGGTTGAAAATATATATATGTGTGTGTGTGTATGTGTATATATACATATATATATATATCTTCTCCCTTATTTTTGTTTTATTGCCTAAAATTTTGATCTGATATAAAAAGATTATATAAGCTATCTTAAGATTCATGTTTAATTATTATATTTTTTCTGTCCTTCAGTTTCAGCCTGAACAGAATTAGCTATACTTATGTAAAATAAAATGGACATTAAATAACCTACAAGAAAAGATAAGAAGGGATCTATTCAGCAAGATGATATAACAATTGTAAATATATATGTACTCTACTCTGAAGGACTCATATATATATATATATACACACACACATATATATATATATATAAAGAAAATGTTATTAGATATAAAGAAATAGACTGCAGTACAATAATAGTTGGGAATTTTATCATCCCACTTTTAGCAATTAACAGATCATCCAGACAGAAAATCAACCAGAAAAATTGGATTTAAACTATACTCTAGACCAAAAAAAAATTAATAAGCATTAATAGAAGTATTTATCCAATAGCTCCAAAATACACAGTCTTCTTAACTACACATGGAACATTCTCCAGAATAGATCATATGTTATGACACAAAACAAATATTAACAAATTTAAGAAAATAGAGACCATATTAAGTATCTTTTCTGGTCACAATATTCAGAAATCAATAACAAGAGGAACTACAGAAAATACACACACACATGGATATTAAAAAACACACTCCTAAATAACAATCAGGTCAATACAAAGTTAAAAGGAAAGTTAAAAAATGGAAACAAATAAAAATAATAAGCAAAACATACTAAAACCTATTGGTTATGGCAAAGGTAGTTGTAATAGGAAAGTTTATAGCAATAAATGCCAACATCAACAAAGAAAAGCAATTTTTAAAAAACAACCTAACATTGTATCTCAAGGAACTAGAAAAAGGAGAACAAACAAAACCCCGAATTAGTGGAAGAAAGAAAATAATAATGAACAGAGCAAAAATAATTAAAATAGAGACTAAAAATAACACATAAAAATCATAGAGAGTTTTTTCTTAAAAATAGACAAAGTTGGCAAGCCACTAGCAAAAGTAAGAAAACGGGATTAAAGAAGTGAAATCAGGGATAAAAAAAGATTCATTACCATTAATTCCACAAAAATACAAAGGATCATGACTGAACTCTTATAGACAATGCTATGAACACAAATTGGATAACTTAGAAAAAATGTGATAAAATTCTGGACATATACAACCTACCAAAAATGAACTGCAGAGAAATGAAAAATCTGAAGAGACCAATAATGAGTGAAAATATGTAATCAGTAACAAAAAGTCTCCCATGAAAGAAAAACCTGATGGCTTAACTGCCAAACACTTAAGAACCAAATCTAATTCTTCTGAAACTATTTCAGAAAATTGAAGAGGGGATACTTCCAAACTCATTTTATGGGGTCAGTATGATTCTAATACCAAAAACACACAAGGAAACAACAAAAAGGAAAACTACAGGTCAATGTGACTAATGAACATAGATGCAAAAATCTTTAACAAAATACCAGCAAACCAAGTTTAACAATCCACTATAAAAGTCATTCATTAGGATCAAGTGGAATTTATCTCAGGAATATAAGGATGCTTTAGTATACACAAATCAATAACCATAATATAGGGCATTGATAGAAAGAAGAATAATACAATATGATTATTTCAAAAAATGCAGAAGAAACATTTGACAAAATTTAACCTCCCTTCATGTTAAAAACTGCAATAAATTAGACTTAATAGGTATGTAACTCAACACAATAAAGGTCATATGAAAAAACACACGGCTGACATAGGAAAAGGAAAAAGTTGAAAGCTTTCCCTCTAAGATCTAGAGCAAGACAAAAATGCCCACTTTCACCACTTATATTCAACATAGTACTGGAAAACCTTGGCAGAGCAATTCAGCAAGAGAAAGAAATGAAAAACATCCAGATTGGAAAAGAGAAAGTCAAATCGTCCCTGTTGGCAGATGACATGAGCTTATATATAGCAAATCCCAAAAATGATGTCAAATACCTCTTGTAACTCATAAACACAATCAGTAATTTTGCAGGATACAAAATTAACATTCAAAAATTGGTATCTTTTATATATACAGGTAGTAAACTATCTGAAAATAGAAGTCGCAAAAAAATCAATTTTAAGTAAATACAAAAAAAGGAATAAATTTAACCAAGGAGATGAAAGATCTCTGCTCTGAAATCTATAAAATATTGATGAAAGAGATTGAAGAGGATAAAAATAAATGAAAACATATCCCATATTTATGAACTGGAAAAATTAATATTGTTAAAATGGTCATGCACCCACAAAGCTATCTACAGATTCAATATAATCTCTATCACAATACCAATGACATTCTACACAAAAGTAAAAAATTAAGGCCAGGTGCAGTGGCTCATGCCTGTAATTCCAACCCTTTGGGAGGCGGACGCAGGTGCATTACCTGAGGTCAGGATTTCGAGAGGAGCCTGGCCAACATGGAGAAACCATGTCTCTATTAAAAATATAAAAACTAGTTGGGTAAGGTGGTGTGTGCCTGTAATCCCAGCTACTTCAGGGGGTTGAACAGCAGGAGAATTGCTTGATCCCGGCAGGCACAGGTTGCAGTGAGTTGAGATCAGGTCACTGCACTCCAGCCGGGGAAACAGAGTAAGACTCTGTCTCAAAAAAACAAACAAACAAAAAATAAATAAAATTTTTATGGGACTACAAAAGTCTATAAACAGCCAAAGCAAAAAGACTAAACCTTGAGGAATCACACTACCTGGTATTAAAATATCTGGTAATGCTATTGAGAGGTGAAGTCAGCTGGACTTCCTGGGTTGAGTGGGGACTTGGAGAACTTTTCCGCCTTGTTAGAGGATTCTAAATGCACCAATCAGCACTCTGTGTCTAGCTAAAGCATTGTAAATGCACCAATCAGCGCTCTGTAAAATAGACCCATCAGCAGGATGTGGGTGGGGTCAAATAAGGGAATAAAAGCTGGCCACCCACATCAGCAGCAGCAACCCACTTAGGTCCGTTTCCCCCTGTGGAAGGTTTGTTCTTTAGCTCTTCACAATAAATTTGCTGCTGCTCACTCTTTGGGTCCGCACTACCTTTATAAGCTGTAACACTCACCAGGAAAGTCTGCGGCTTCCTTCGGAAATCAGGGAGACCACGAATCCACCAGGAGGAACAAACAACTCCGGACACACCACCTTTAAGTGCTGTAACATTCACTGCAGTCTGTGGCTTCACTCCTGAAGTGAGCGAGACCACGAACCCACTGGAAGGAAGAAGCTCCCGAAGGAACAAACTCCCAATGCACCATCTTTAAGAGCTGTATCACTCACCGCAAATATCCCACGGATTCATTCTTGAAGTCAGCGAGACCAAGAACCCACCAGAAGGAATAAATTCTGGACACACTATAGTAACCAAAACAACATGAAATTGGCATGAAACTAGACACAATGATCTATGAAAAAGAATAGAGAATTCAAAAATAAATCTACACATCTACAGTCTACTGATTATTTGCAAAGATGCCTTTTCAAAAACGTGCCGTATTGTGGTAAGAACAGCTTCCTCAATAATTGGCACCTAATAAATTGGATATGCACATGTAGAAAAATAAAGTTGGAACCCTATGTTTCACCATGTACAAAAATCAGCTCAAAGTGAATTAAGAACTTAAATATAAGACTTGCAAATATGAAACTACTAAAGAAAACATAGGGGAAATGTTTCATGTCTTTGGACGACACAAGAATTTTTGGTATAAGATCTCAAAAGCATAAGCAACAAAAGCAAAAGTAGACAAGAATGATTTTAACTAACTAAAAAGCTTCTGTACAGCAATGGAAACAATTACTAAAATGAAACAACCTGCAGAATGGGACAATATTTGCAAACTATACATCTGAGAAGGGGTAAATATCCAGAATAAATAAGAAACCCAAACATCTCAATAGCAAAAGCACATAATTATTTTTAAAATGGGCAAAAGTCCTTAACAGATATTTATCAAAAGAAGACATAAAAATTTCCAATACTTGTATGAAAAAATGTTCTTTAATAATTATCAGGGAAATGAAAATCAAAATCACAGTGAGATACCACCTCACTATGTACATATGTGTGAGAATTTTGAATGTTTCCACCACAAACAAATGATAAATGTTTGAGGTGAAAGATATGATAATTATACTGATTCTATCCTTGCAAAATGTATGCACGTATCCACACATTACACTCTACCCCATAACTATATACGATGTTATGTGTTAATTAAAAATATGAATAAAATAAATTAATGTACTGCAACATACAGCAGAATTTGTCTGCCAGAAATTGGAGGAAGGTGTGTAGCTAAGAAAGAAGAAATGGAAAAGGGGACACAGGACCGTTTTAGGGTGATAGAAATGTAATATAGCTTTTTTCAATGCTTGATAATACAGGTATTTTGAAGCAGGGTACCCATGCACTAAGTATCAATCCATTTGTAGGAAACAAAACATCACATGACAAATTAAGCGAAGCAAATCTCTTACTCACAGAGAGGAAGCAAAGGACAAGAGAAGCCTAGAATTCCTGGTGAGCCAGTTTTCCAAGGCTCAGGAAAGCCATCCAAGGAAAATAGAATCTCACCTGTGCATGTCCCTCATTGCACTGCTGCTGAAGAATCCCAGAAAGCACTCCCTTCTGGGTTATATACCCTGGGGATAATTGGCATTGTTGGGCTAAAGTTTGGCAGGACATCCTGTTCCAGAAGGAAGGAGAACAGAGTCCAGCCAGCCTGCTCTGGACAGTTCCTATTTGTCTCAGGATGCACATGCTACAATTATTCTGAGAACTATAAGCAAGAAAGACGAGGGAGAACTGGGTCAGTTAAGGTAATCTAGGGACCTGTCCTGCAGGTATAGATGATTGTCAAAACATTGATATAAACATTCAAGGTATATACATTTTATTGTAAAATAAATACATGCTATTTATTGCACATCTATTAACATGTTATTTTATATGTATTGCATATTATAGTATATTTTTATCAAAATCATGAGCAACTTTACAAAAACTAAGCATTATTTTAGATCCAGCTCAAAATCCAGTTGTTCTTCAAAGTATTCTCCAAATATTTGGCCTGCACTGGTCTCTTTCCCTTCTATAAACTCCTATCTATGCCATAAATTTTAACACAATATTTTATTTATTTTTATGTTATCAGCATATCTTTTGGGAGAATATAATACTTCACATTTTGTATAACATTACATTAAGAGCTACATTTAAATTTTTGTCATTTTAATTTATAAGAGTTATTAAAATATTAAGTGATTAATGAAATTAATTTTTTAAAAGCGATCTACATAAATTTTAAAACTTACACCTTCATAAGTTTCTTTTAATTTTTTTTTCCAAATCTTATCAGGTATACTATATCATTTAGAGTTAACAGGTAATCCATCTAAAATTTTACTCCGTGAGTTTTGTTTGTGGTATAATCGTTTTCTAGTTTCAAAGTTAATTTTTCACTCTGGGAATTTAGATGTGCTTTGACATTAAATGCAATCGATCTTTTTTTCGTGTTAAGCTTGGATATTAGTATAACTCTGAAATTATCACCCAGAAATTCATGAGTGACCATACTTGCCAACTATCTCTTGATACTAGAGTCCTTGATTTGTGCAACATGAAAACATTCAGCAGTAATAACTAGTAAAACTAATTTTCTCCCAAAGTTCCACTGAGCTTATACTAAGTCATTTTTCTTCTATAGTCCAGGCCTGTTCCCAGGTGTGGATTAATTGACATCATCAATATTTAGGTGCTGAAAATATGTCATGTTGCAGAGCAGGTATACAGGAATAATAGATTACCATATCGGAAAGATTTTACGTTGATTAAAATATTACTGCAAACAAAAGGGAGGTGATAAAAACATTTTTAAATGTTTCCATTGAAGAGATATTCAAGAAATGAAATCTGTATCATACTTACAGCCAGGATCTCTTTACCTTTCACATTTTAAATAAATGCACATTAACACATTTACTAATTGTTTAAACATTTATTTTCACATACTTCATTTTCCCCAAACCTATCAGTCTTTGTATTTTGATATGATATTGTTGTCACAGTGTTAACATTTTGGCATCACAGCAGATGGAATCAGTTTAGTGTCACCTGCTTTTAATATTTAATTCAGTGAATATTCAAGGAATAAGGATGCAAGAAGATAACTTCGACTTTGCTTAAAAGTATAAGCTTAATTTACTTTAATAAAATATGAGAAGTATAATTATAAGAAAATCTAACAAATTAATTAAATTGTGAAGATTTTACACTGTTGTCATAACTTTGTATGGCTAAAATCAAAATCTGTTTGTCCAATTCCAGAGTCAGATTACAACTTGGAAAGTATGTGCTGATCTGCAAAAAACTGTTGCAGAAGTAAGATACTCTTGTTATGATTCTATGCTAAAAATGAACATTATTTAAAAATAAATAGCACAGATATAAACAGAAGTCAGGAAAACAATTTGATACTTAAGCAAAGATTGCATTCCATAATTATTTCACTAAATAAATATTGATTTTTTAAAGTTTTTGACAAGAACAAGCATAGCACACCAAAAACATTCTAAAATTGTATTGAAAAAAAGACAGTGAACATAAGCAAAATGAAAAATTCAAAGATAAAAAATATATTTTTCCATGTGTTGTTTTATAGAGTAATGTCAAGAATATAGAGGATATGTGAAGGCACAAGAAACTAATTTACAGATTATTAATCAACATAATCTCACTCTTTTCAACACACATTTAAACACCTGTTCTGTAACAGATTCTGGGACTGGCTTTGAGAAAAAAAGGAGTCCAATAAATGCTGTCAAGGAATTTACCTTCTAGTTGGGGTGAGCAATACAATATGCATATTAAAGAAGACTAAAAAAAGCCCTGGTAGATGCATGCATGAGGGTCTTTTGGACATTTAGCAGAGGAAACTCTACTTTTGCTATGATAAAAGAGCAATCAAGACATGCATGTGGAGGTGATTTCAATGAACAGTAGATGTCTAATGAGAAAAGAACAAATGAGTCCAGGTAGTGAGAAGTGCACCATAAAACAATGCAGCCGTAAAAAGGAATAAGATCGTGTCCTTTCCAGGGTCATAGATGGAGCTGGAAGCCATTATGCTCAGCAAACTAACACAGGAACAGAATACCAAACATGGCATGTTCTCACTTATAAGTAGAAGCTGAACAATGAGAACACATGGACACAAGGTGGGGAACAGCACACTGAGGTCTGCTGGGTCGTGGGAGTAGGGAGACCATTAGGAAGAATAGCTAATGGACGCTGGGCTTAATACCTAGGTGATCTGTGCAGCAAGCCACCATAACACATGCTTTTCTATGAGAAAAAAAAGTACATCCTGCACATGTGCCCCAGAAGTTAAGATAAATGTTGAAGAAAATAATGTAGAGGTGGTAGTATTATTATGCATTTGGAAAAATTCAAAGGCTATTATGTGCTCCGGTGAAGGGCATATAAAGCAAGAGTGAAAGATACACTAGAGAGGTAAGCAGGATTGAGATGATTAAATGCCTTATGTGCAAAGCCAGTGTATTTGTACTTACTAAGGTAAAATTTATTTTTAAAAGATTGAAGTCAAAAATTGAAATACTGTTTTCTTGTTTTAGAAATATATTTCTGGCAAGAATAGAGAAGAATGATAGGAAGAGAATCATACTGGAATCGTATAATCCATTGGAACTTTGTTGTAATGAAGGCAAGAAGAAAAATGACCTTGAAGTAAATCATAATGAAAGAAAGAAGAGATGAGTTTACCAAATATAATATCAGAATTGTTCTATAAATTTCATTTCTGCTTTAACAGCCATAAGGAGCACCATTTATTACAGTAGGAACAGAGGTAACAGTTATGTGGGTGGATGGCAGGGATAGAAAAGATTTTATCTTTGATACATTGAATTTGACATGCTTTTTGAAAATCTTCAGATGGTGATGTACAGTAAGTTGTTGAATCTTTATTTTCCAAACATCTACACATACATACACACAAATACATGTTCATTTAAAGCTCATCACATTTGTAATCTTTAAAAATTTATATTTCTTAAGTACTGCTCTGATCAGATCAGGGCTTAAGTGGGAGAAATCAAAACTAAAAGGAGGTGATCTACTGCAGTACTAAACTTTACATGAGAAGTATTCATATTATGGTGTAAGATGTAGAAGTTCATGGCAAGCCAGCACTCTTAACGCAACTGCTACAAAAGACAAACAAATAAACTCTGTAACTATATATTTTTAAAACTTTGAAGAACTATTAGATAAATCAGGAAAAGATAAACTTAAAATCTTGCAGCATTTGCCCTTTTTTAGTATTGGCAGAAGCCAGGTTTTGCCTAGGCATAGAGCCTTTATGGTCAGAAAACCACAACAAAACAGTAATAATCTGATAGGTGGGCAGGGCTGGTATGAAAGATTGGAACTATTCAGAACCCCAAATTCATAATTGGTTCTCACCACTAAACATTTGCCGATTTCTGAGGACAGATGAGAATGCTAGCAGGCAGAGCTGGCAAAGTGAAGGGAAGTCTCCCCACAGTCTCATATTACTTGGAAAACAAAGTTCCGTTAAAAAGAAGAAGATGGCTCTCAACAAACTTGTAATAGGAAAATGGTGGATAGGAGGCAGGGCTAACTTGCAACTCCCATTTAGACAGAGAGTAGCTTGTGGAGATTCACATTGTGAACTTTTGGTCCAAGAACTACTGCAGGAACATACCAGGAAAGACAAGAGAATCCACAGGCCCTTTGAAGGAAGCAGATTGCTCCTGCAAGGCCTGGGAGACAGCCCAAACACTGTGGGTGCTCAAAGTATGAAAGTGGGAAAAGAGGATCTTCTACCCCCAAGTACACCTCCTCACTGGGGAAACTGAAGGTCCAGATCATGGGAGAAAAATTTGACCTTACCTAGAGCTGAGATACTTTAGAGAGCAAAACAAAATACAAGATTAGAGAAAGCAGCAGGAAAAGCCCTATGGGCTCTTCCTGGTGCCCAAGGAAGGCATTTCTGATGTTGTTTCACAGGGGTCCTTAGGTAGAGGTGCTAGAGGAACTGGAAAAAGGTCGCAGGGAGAAGGAATGCTCCAGCTGAACTTGGTAACAATTCCAACTGAACATGAAGTTTCTTGAACAGAATTCTGGGGAGGCAGCAAATCTGGTGTGCAGACATGGGCAGGCGGGGAGACACAGAAGCTCACAGCTGTGCTTGACCACTGCCTGGAAACAAACTCAGTGCAGTTAGGGGTGGGGTACGGCGGGAGTGAAAACAGCCTTTTGGATTGCATGGGAGCTGAGTGAGGCTTGTAACTGCTGGCTTTACCCCACCTTTTTGGTGACCTGCTTGACACAGCAGAGGCAGCCATAATCCTCTTGGGAACATAACTTTATTGACCTGAGACCACAAACCCCATCCTTCACAGCAGACACAGTAAGGCTCCCCCAAGGAGAATCTGAGCTCAGACACACCTAACATTTTTCCCACCTGATGGTTTTTCTCTACCCACCTTGGTAGTATTTCTCTACCTAACCTGGTAGCTGAAGACAAAGGCCATATTCTCTTGGGAGTTCTAGGGTCTTGCCCACTGCCTGATCCTCTCTGTTCTACCACAGCTGATACTAACTTGAAAGCATCGCCTCTTGGTAGGAGGCCAATAAGCATAAAACTAGTGCAATAAACAACAATAATACAACTAAGTACACCCACAGAGTCCATTTTACTCCCCTGCCACCTCTACTGGAGCAAGTGCTGCGATCCATGACTGAGAGACCAGAAGATGGTTTACATTACAGGACTCTGTGCAGACACACACCAGTACCAGTCTGGAACCTGGTAGCCCCACTGGGTAGCTAGATCCAGAAGAGAAATAATGATCACTGCAGTTTGGCGCTCAGGAAGCCATGTTCCTAGTAAAGGGGGGAGAGTACAACATCAAGGAAACACCCAATAGGACAAAAGGATCTGAACATCATCCCTTGAGCCCGAGGTCTTCCCTCTGACACAGCCTACCCAAAAGAAGAAGAACCAGAAAATTCTAGTAATATGACAAAACAACCTTCTTCATCACTCTCAAAAAATCTTACTAATTTACTAGCAATGGATCCAAACCAAGAAGAAATTCCTGACTTGCTAGAAAAATAATTCAGAAGGTCAATGATTAAGCTAATGAATGAGGCACCAGAGAAAGGTGAAGTCCGATTTAAATAAATCCAAAAAATGGTACAAGTTATGAGGGGAGAAATCTTCAGTGAAATAGGTAGCAAAAATGAAAAGAAAACAATCACAACTTCTGGAAATCAAAGACTCACTTAGAGAAATGCAAAGTGCACTGAAAAGTCTCAGCAATAGAATCAAACAAGCAGAAGAAAGAACTTCAGAGTGCAAAGACAAGGTTTTTGTAATAACCCAATACAACAAAGACAAAGAATTTAAAAAAAATAAAAAAGCCTCCAAGAAGTTTGGGATTATGCTAAATGACCAAACCTGATAATAATTGATGTTCCCGAGGAAGAGGAGAAACCTAAAAGCTTGGAAAACATCTTTGGGGGGATAATCAAGGAAAAGTTTTGCAACCTTGCAAAAAACTTCAAATACAAGAAGACATAGACATTCAAATACAAGAAGCTCCAAGAACACTCGGGAAATTCATTGCAAACAGATCATTACCTAGGCACATAGTCATCAAGTTATCTAAAGTCAAGATGAAAAAAAGAACATTAAGAGTTGTGAGGAAAAAGCACAAGGTAACCTATCAAGGAAATCCTATTAGATTAACAGCAGATTTCTCAGCAGAAGCCCTACAAGCTAGAAGGAATTGAAGTCTTATCTGCAGCCTCCTAAACAAAACAATTATCAGCCAAGGAGTTTGTGTCCAGTGAAACTAGGCTTTGTAAATGAAGAAATGATACAGTGTTTTTCAGAAAAACAAATGCTGAGAGAATTTGCCACTAACAAGCCAGCACTACAAGAACTGCTAAAAGAACCTCCAAATATTGAAACAAATCCTCAGAATATATCAAAGCAGAACCTCCTTAAAGCATAAATCTTACAGAACCTACGTAACAACACAATAAAAAAAGAAAGAAGAAAATAGGTATTCAGGCAACAAAGAGCATGTTTAATAGAATAGTACCTCCTGGCCGGGCGCGGTGGCTCAAGCCTGTAATCCCAGCACTTTGGGAGGCCGAGACAGGTGGATCAAGAGGTCAGGAGATTGAGACCATCCTGGCTAACATGGTGAAACCCCGTCTCTACTAAAAAATACAAAAAACTAGCCAGGCAAGGTGGCGGAAGCCTGTAGTCCCAGCTACTCGGGAGGCTGAGGCAGGAGAATGGCATAAACCTGGGAGGCGGAGCTTGCAGTGAGCTGAGATCCAGCCACTGCACTCTAGCCTTGGCAACCGAGCGAGACTCCGTCTCAAAAAAAAAAAAAAAAAAAAAAAAAAAAATAGAATAGTACCTCCCATCTCAATACTAACATTGAATGCAAATAGCCTAAATGCTCCACTTTAAAGAACAGAATGGCAGAATGAATAATAATTCAACAACCAGGTATCCACTGCCTTCAAGAGACTTACCTAACAAACAAGGACTCACATAAACTGAAGGTAAAGGGGTGGAAAAACACATTCCATTCAGATGGACACCAAAAGTGAGCTGGGGTAGCTATTCTTATGTCATACAAAACAAACTTTAAAACAACAGTGGTTAAAAAAGACAAAGAGAGACATTATATAATGATATCAGGACCCTGTCCAACAGGAAAATATCACAATCCTAAATATATATGCACTAATACTGGAGCTTCCAAACTTATAAAACAATTACTACTAGACCTAAGAAATGAGATAGCAACACAGTAATAGTGGGGGACTTTAATGCTCCACTGACAGCACTAGGCAGGTCATCAAGTCAGAAAATCAACAAAGAAACAATGGATTTAAACTATACCCTAGAACAAATGAACATAACAGATATTTACAGAACATACTATCCAATAACCACAGAATATACATTCTGTTCAGCAGAGCATGGGACATATGATAGGCTACAAAACAAGTCTCAATAAATTTAAGAAAATTACAATTATATCAAGTACTCTTGCTGACCACAGTGGAATAAAATTGGATATCAACTCCAAAAGGAACCTTCAAAACCATGCAAATACATGGAAATTAAATAACCTGCTCCTAATGATCATTAGGTTAATACTAAAATCAAGATGGAAATTAAAAAAAAAATTTGAATTGAATGGTAGTAGTGACACAATCCATGAAAACCTCTGGGACACAGCAAAAGCAGTGCTAAGGGGAAAGTTCATAGCCTTATATGCATACATCAAATGTTTGAAAGAGCACAAATAGGCAATCTAAGGTCACACCTCAAGGAACCTAGAAAAACAAGGACAAACCAAACCCAAACCCAGCAGAAGAAAAGGAATAACAAGATTAAATCAGAACTAAATGAAACTAAATAAAACAAACCAACAAAAGTTACAAAAGATAAATGAAACAAAAAGCTGGTTCTTTGAAAAGATAAATAAAATTAACAGATTGTTGGCGAGATTAACCAAGAAAAGAAGAGAGAAGATCCAAATAAACATGATTAGAAATTAAATGGGAGATATTTTAACTGACACCACAGAAATACAAATGATCATTCAAGGCTACTGTGAACACCTTTACACACATAAACTAGCAAACCTCAGGGAGATGTATAAGTTCCTGGAAATATGCAACCCTCCTAGCTTAAATCAGGAAGAATTAGAAATCCTGAACAGACCAATAAAAGCGACAAGATTTAAATGATAATAAAAAAAAAAATTGCCACCATAAAACAGTTCAGGACCAGAAAGATTCACAACTGAATTATATCAGATATTCAAAAAAGAATTGGTACAAATCCTGATCACACTATTCCACAAGACAGAAAAAGAGAGAATCTTACCTAAATTATTCTATGAGGTTGGCATCACCCTAATATCAAAACTAGGGAAGGACATAACAAAAAAATAAAACTACAGACCAATATCCCTGATGAAAGTATATGCAAAAATACTCAAAAAAACCCACTAGCTAACCAAATTCAGTAGCATATCAAAAAAGATAATCCACCATGATCAAGTGGGTTTCATACCATGGATGCAGGGACGGTTTAACATCCACAAGTTAATAAATGCGATACACCCCACAAACAGAATTAAAACAAAAAATAACATATCATCTCAATAGATGCAGAAAAAACACTTGACAAAATCCAGAATCCTTTATGATTAAAACCCTCAGCAAAATCAGCACAGAAGAGATATTACGTAATAAAAGCCATTTATGACAAACCCACAGCCAACATACTACTGAATGGAGAAAAACTGAAAGCATTCCCTCTGAGAATTGGAACAAGACAAGGATTCCCACTCTTACCACTTCTATTCAACACAATACGGGAAGTCCTAGCCAGAAGAAGCAGACAAGAGAAAGAAATACAGGGCATCCAAATTAGTAAATAGGGAGTCAAAATGTCACTTGACATGTTGATATGATCTTATACCTAGAAAACATTAAATACTCTTTCAAAAAGATCCTAGAACTAATAAATGGATTCAGCAAAGTTTCAGATTAAAAAATTAATGCACTCAAATCAGTAGCTCTGCTATACACCAATGGCGACCAAGCTGATAATCAAATCAAGAACTCAAACCTTTTTATAATAGTGGCCAAAAAAAAAACATATTAGAAATATACCTAACCAAGAAGGTGAAAGACTTTTAGAAGGAGAACTACAAAACACTGCTGAAAGAAATCACAGACAACACAAACAAATAGAAATACATCCTATGCTCATTGACAGGTAGAATCAGTATTGTGAAAATGACCATACTGCCAGAAGCAATCTATAAATTCAATGCAATTCTCATCAAAATATCACCATCATTCTTCACAGAATTAGAAATGACAATCTGAAAATTTATATGCAACCAAAAAAGAGCCCTCATAGCCAAAGCAAAGCTAAGCAAAAAGAACATTTCTGGACGCAGCACATTACCTGGCTTCAAACTGTACTATAAGGCCGTAGTCCCCAAAACAGCATGGTACTGGCATAAAAACAGGCACATAAACCAATGGAACAAAATAGAGAACCCAGAAATAAAGCCAAATACAGCCAACTGATCCTCAACAAAACAAGCAAAAACATTAAGTGGAGAAAGGACATCCTATTCAACACATGGTGCTGGGATAATTGGCAAGCCACATTTAAAAGAATAAAAGTGGATCCTCATCTCTCACCTTATACAAAACTCAACCCCAGGTGGCTCAAGGACTTAAATCTAAGACCTGAAACCCTACAAATTATCTCACCTTATACAAAATTCAGCCCCAGATGGCTCAAGGACTTAAATCTAAGACCTGAAATCATACAAATTCTAGAAGATAAATTCTGGGAAAACCCTTATGACATTAGCTCAGACACAGACTTCATGACCAAGAACCCAAAAACAAATGCAGCAAAAACAATGATAAATAGGTGGGATTTAATTAAACTAAAACGTTTCTGCACAGCAAAAGAAACAATCAGCAGAGGAAACAGACAACACACAGTGTTGTAGAAAATCTTCACAATCTATACATCTGACAAAGGACTAATATCCAGAATCTACAAGGAACTCAAAGAAATTAGCAAGAAAAGCCCAAACAATCTCATCAAAAAATGGACTAAGGACATGAACAGACAATTTTCAAAATAAGATATATAAATTGCTATGAAACATATCAAAATGCTCAGCATCACCAATCATTAGAAAATCAAAACCACAATGTGATGCCAACTTACTCCTGCAAGAATGGCCATAATTTAAAAAAAACAGATATTGGCAGGGATGCAGTGAAAAGAGAGAACTGTGACAGCACTGGTGGAAATGTAAATTAGTACAACAACTGTGGAAAACAGTGTGTATATTCCTTAAAGAACTAAGAACTGAAATCAGAACTACCTTCTTTTCCAACAATTCCACTACTGGGTATCTACCCAAAGGAAAAGAAGTCATTATACAAAAAAGATACTTGCACATGCATGTTTATAGCGTACAATAACCAACTGCAAAAATGTGTAACCAACTCAAATGTCCATCAATCAATGAGAAATTGTGATGTGTGTATATATATCACTATATATATTTTTATAGTGTGTATATATATATAGTGTGTGTGTATATATATACATATCACTATATATTTATATTGTGTGTATATATACACACATATACATGGATTCACATGTATACATGTATGTGTGTATACACACACATACACACACACACGCCATGAACTACTCTTCAGCCACAAAAAGTAATGGAATAATGGCATATCAGCCACCTGGATGGAATTTGAGACCCTTATTCTAAGTGAAGTAACTCAGGAATGGAAAACCAAACATTGTATATTCTCACTCGTAAGTGAGAGGTAAGCTATAGGATGCAAAAGAATAAGAATGATACAATGGACTTTGAGGACTTGGGGGAAAGGGTGAGAGGTGGATGAGGGATTAAAAAACTATGAATTGGGTACAGTGTATACTGCTCAGGGGATGGGTGCACCAAAATCTCACATATCACTACTAAAGAGATTACTCATGTAAACAAACTCCACCTGTTCCTCAAAAACCTATGGAAAAAAATAAATAATTAACAAACAAACAAAAATAACTAACAATAGAAGGAAATTGCTTCCACATAATAGCAGCCATATATGAAAAGGCTAAAGCTAATGTCATACCTAACAGTAAAAAACTGAAAGCTTCCCCTAAGGTCAGGAACAGTCAAGAATGTTCACTCTAACTTCTATGTAGCATAATGCAAGCCCTAGGCAAAGCAATTACAAATAAATAAATAAATAAATAAATAAATAAATAAATAAATAAAATCTAAATCAGAAAAGTAGAAGTTAAATGACATGTTTGTAGATTCCATAATATTATATGTAGAAAACTAAGCACCCAATTAAAAAAAAAAAAACTGTAAGAACTAATAAATAAATTTGCAAATTTGCAAGATATAAAATCAAAAATTTAAATCATTTCTATACATTAAGAACAAACTATCCAAGAGGGAAATTGAAAAAAAAAAACTGTATTTACAGTAGTATCAAAAATAGCCTTCCATTCCAATAGAAGAAATGGAATATTTAGCAACAAACTTAACCAAGTAGGTGAAAGACATACACTGAAATTTGAAGCACATTGTTGAAAGAAATTAAAGAAGACACAAATAAATGGAAAGGCATCCTGCATCCAATATTCATAGATTGGAAGACTAAATACTATCAAATATCATCATACTATTGAAAATTATCGGCCGGGCGCGGTGGCTCAAGCCTGTAATCCCAGCACTTTGGGAGGCCGAGGCGGGCGGATCACAAGGTCAGGAGATCGAGACCATCCTGGCTAACATGGTGAAACTCCGTCTCTCCTAAAAAAATACAAAAACTAGCCGGGCGAGGTGGCGGGCGCCTGTAGTCCCAGCTACTCGGGAGGCTGAGGCAGGAGAATGGCGTAAACCCGGGAGGCGGAGCTCGCAGTGAGCTGAGATCTGGCCACTGCACTCCAGCCTGGGTGACAGAGCAAGACTCCATCTCAAAAACAAACAAACAAACAAAACAAATTGGCCACATTAAGGGAGGAGACCACCCCTCATATCATCTTATGCCCAATTTCTGCCTCCAAAGAAAGAAGAAGTAAAAGCTAAAAGGCAGAAATGAAATCCACAGGCAGACAGCCCAGCGCTGCACCCTGGGCCTGATAGTTAAAGATCGACCCCTGACCTAATCGGTTATGTTATCTACAGATTACAGACATTGTATAGAAATGCACTGTGAAAATCCCTATCTTGTTTTGTTCCGATCTAATTACTGGTGCATGCAGCCCCCAGTCATGTACCCCCTGCTTGTTCAATCAATCACGACCCTCTCACATGCACCCCCTTAGAGTTGTGCGCCCTTAAAAGGGACAGGAATTGCTCACTCACGGAGCTCGGCTCTTGAGACACGAGTCTTGCCAATGCCCCAGCTGGCTGAATAAACCCCTTCCTTCTTTAAGTCAGTGTCCGAGGAGTTTTGTCTGCCGCTCGTCTTACCACATCACAATTTATACAAAACTGCAAAAAAGTCCCAAATAGACCAAAAAAAAAAAAAAAGAGTAAGAAGAACAAACCTGGAGGCATCACATTTCCTGATTTCAAAATATATTACAAAATCACATTAATTAAAACCGTTTGGTGCTGGCATAGAGGCAAACCTATAGACCAATGGAAAACATTAGAGAACCCTGAGATAAAACCATATATAAATGTAGTAAACCAACATTTAATAGGCGTGTTTACTACACCTATTAAACGTTAGTTTGTTTTTTTTTTTTTTTCCGCAACAAATGATGTTGGGAAAACTGGCTATCTCTCTTTCTCACACACACACACTCACATACAGAAATTGGATCCTTATTCCATACACACACACACACACACACACAAAAAAAAAACTCAAAATGGTTTAAAACATAAATATAACACCCAAAACCGTAAAATTTCTTGAAGAAAACATAGGAAAATGCTTTACATTAATGTTGGCAGTAATTTCATGGCTATGACACCAAGAGCACAGGCAACAAAAGCAAAAATGGGCAGCAGAACTAGGGGAACTACATCAAACTGTAAAGTCTCTGCACAGCAAAGGAAACAATAAACAAAAGGCTACCTATGGAATAAGAGAACGTATTTGAAAACCATATCTTATAAACGATTAATATATAAAACATATAAAAAATATCATACAACCCAACAGCAATAAAAAACCAAATAACTAAATTATAAAAGGCACCCATATCTAAAAATAGCTATGTCTTTAAGAAAGAAAAGTGAATGGCCAAAAAATTTTTTAAAATATATTCAATATCACTAATTACCAGGGAAATACAAATCAAGACAACATTTGTAACTATCATGCATATGTTAGGATGGCTGTATGTTAAAAAAACAAAAACCAAAAAGCAAACAAAAAAAAACAACAAAAAACATCTAGATAACTAGTGTTAGGGAGGATGTGAAGAAATTAGAACCCTGGTACACTGTTTCTGGGAAGGTAAAATGGTGACGCTGCTATGAAAAACAGTATGGAGGTTTATTTAAAAATTAAAAATAGAATTACTATATGAACTAGCAATTTTACTTCTGGATATTTGTCTAAAATAACTGAAATCAGGATCTTGAAGAGATATTTACGCTCCCATGTTAACTTACAGCATTGTTTACAATTGCCAATGTATGCAAACAACCTAAATGACCATGGATGACTCAGTCTTAAAAAGAAAAAGAAAATCCAGGCAGATTCCACAACATGGGTGAACCTGGAAAATGTTATTCTAAGGTAAATAAACCAGTCACAGAAAGACAAACAATATATGATCTCACTGATAAGTATAATTTAAATCAATCAAACTTACAGAAGCAAAGAGTAAAATGGTGGCTGCCAGGGGCTGGAGGAGGGGAAAATGGAGAATTATTCAATGCGTAAAGTTTCAGCATGAAAGATGAGTAAGTTCCAGAGATCTTCTGCATAACATTGTTCCTGTGGTTAGCAGTACTGTACTGTGCACATAAAAATGTGTCATGAAGGTAAATCTCATATTGTGTTCTTACCCCAATAAAAAATAAAAGAAGCATGGGGTTTGCCATAAAAGTAAATTTCTCCTTAATAATTTCTATCACATTTTGAATCTGTATGGAGAAGGAAGGTAAAAAGTTAAACAAGCAGTCTCTACATGCAGAACTTAAACACCTGCCCTTTCTCAGATCAGAAGTATAAGACACCTACTGGGGCCTCAGCTGAAAATTTCAGGAGAGCCACCCTGAGGAGCAAAGTGAACTAACTCTTACTCTGATTAACTTGAAAGAAGCAGATCCTTAGCCTATTTGCCAAACAAATCAAAGGAGAAGTCTCTCTGGCAGAGGATAACATTTGCAGTCTCTATAGTTCTTTGTTTGGTCATGTAATTAAAAAAAAATCTTGATATATGTGAAGCGTTAGAAAAATATAACCAAAAATCAAAGAAAAGTTTAAAAGAAAGAAAATTGATACATAATCCAAAAATTGGAGTTAGTGGAAAGGGATTTTTAAAAATATCTGTGATTGATAAGCTAAATAAAACAGAGGATGAGAGATGAGAAAAAACTGATGAATACAGAGAAATTCAAGAGGGAATTAAAATGGCTGAAAATAACTAAATGGATATTTTAAAAGTATAAAATTTAATTAAGTACTTACTGGATGAATTTAACTGCAGGATTAATAAACATAAAGGCAATTCATCACAAAAATGTATAAACAGAAGGACTGAGAGGAAGACAATGGGGCAAAAAGAACAACTAATTCTAATCCATGGAGAAAGAAGATGGAATAATGCTTAACCCTGGAGGCATACTGATAAGATTGACAAAAGGGGCCTCGTGTGTTGGAAATGTTCTATATTTCAGTCTTGGTGGTTATTCCATGTGTGTAAACATACGTAAGATTAATGAATAATACATGTAAATATTTTGAACTTTATGTATGTTATAGATGTGTTTAGTTGTGAATATTCACTGTTTTTACACTTCTATGTTTACTTTTCACTATATTATATATATATACATATTACAATTGTATAAAGTGCTCAAGAAAATTTCTTTTGAGACAGTCTCACTCTGTCGCTCAGGCTGGAATGCAGTGGCACCATCTCTGCACTCAGCTCAGTTCAGCCTCCAGCTCCCAGGTTCAAGCGATTCTCCTGCCTCAGGCTCCCGAATAGTTGGGATTACAAGCATGAGCCACCACCCTGGTTAATTTTTCTATTTTTAGTAGAGAGGGGCTTTCATCATGTTGGCCAAGGTGGTCTCAAACTCTTGATGTCAGATGATCCACCTGCCTCAGTCTCCCAAAGTGCTGGAATTACAGGCATGAGCCACTGCACCCGGCCCAAAATATATTTTGAGTAAATTGTATTGATTTATAATACCTGTATTGGTAGGTAAGACTGATTCAATCAAGAAACACTTGAGTATCTCTAGTGTTATAATTATACTCAGGTAAATCCATTAACAGATTTAAAATCTAATGTGGGAAAGATATATGATGGAATGAAATACAATAATATAATAATTTGTTTAACTATTGTAGATGCAGTGATGTGGAGGCAAAAAAGAGAAGATTATTGGTTAAAGGAAAATGAATTTACTTTGCCTGCAAGGTTTCAGAAGTTATTCTCAATCAGAATTGACTCAGACACAGTCTTTTTTCTAAGGCTTTGTGGTTGTATTTTAATAAATTATTACATGTAGTATATACTCTACGGTACTTCCTTCCAAGAATTTAACAGCTGCTTTGTAACAACACTTTGAATCATTCATTTAAAATATATAGAAAAATGTTAGTACATAAACATTTTTCACTGTCACTCTGGATCTTTCAGCATACCCTCTCAGCCTGCAGCTCTACAGGGAATGAGGTGACAGGTTCAGTCTGTCAGCACTATCTGATATTCAGGGAGGAAGACAGCTTCTGAGAATGACAAAATGAAGGTTTTGAAGTGTGATAGGCCACTTTATAACATGGCTTCATGACTGACTGTGACTGGTACTTTTATGTCACTTTCTGACATACTTTAAAAGAACAGTTGTTGGAAATGCTAATAATTCAGTTCAATTGAGAGTGTTTCTTTTCAATGAAGTACTACAAAGACTATATTCAGGCACAAAAAAATGTACACCCTGAAGGAGATACCTGGCAGGATAATCAAATTTTCTTTAAATGACTGCTTCATATATTACTTATGAGGAGGAGTGGTAAAATATTAACTCAGTACATAAGATAACACAAAAATAAGTAAATTTAAAATATTCAAGGGTAGAATAGACAAATGTTTGTGTTTTTTTTTCCCAGAATTTTTCTATAATCCTTTTAACAAACTACTTTTGTATTTAGATATAGAGTAGATAATTGGCCATATATTGGTGATTTATGTTTTTTAAGAAATGTATATTTACAAATGTATGTACTAGACATACTGCCAATTAATCATTCTATGTTAAGTTCTAATATTTGCATTGTAGTCTTTGAGGTGGGAACACAACTTTATTTTGCACCCAATAGTCTGTATCTCCTTAATTCCCACTTTTTTTTTTTTTAACAATCTATCTTTCTTCTTTAAGATGAATGTTCTGAGTCATCTTTTCACACTGGAAGTTTATCTGAAAGCTGAGCAAGGTCAGGAAACACAGGACAAATATCTAGTTAGGGGGTAACAAAGATTTTGTGCTTGTTTTGTGATTGATTTTGTTGTGGGACTTTTTCTTAGTTCAGCTAAAGGCGGGGTCCTTGTCACATGGACACAAACATTTAGGCTCACAGAACATTTGAAGGGTGAATAAGGCAGGGTTTTGTTGGGTGAAAAGGGGAAAGAAAGTGAAACAGTGACCCTCCACAGAAACAGAGCATGTACAGGGAAACTACTGTTTTTAAAACTATAAGATCACATGAGACTTATTTACTATCACAAGAAGAGCATGGGAAAGACTTGCTCCCATTATTCAATTACCTCCTATCAGGTCCCTCCCACAACTCCTTACATTTCAAAACCAATCATGCCTTCCCAACAGTCGCCCTAAGTCTTCACTCATTTCTGCGTTAACTCAAAAGTCTACAGTCCAAAGCCTCGTCCGAGAAGAGGCAAGTCCCTTCCGCCTATGAGCCTATAAAATCAAGAGCATGTTAGTTACTTTCTAGTTACAATGGGGGTACAGGCATTGGGTAAATACAGCCATTCCAAATGGGAGAAATTGGCCAAAAAAAGGGGCTACAGGCCCAACACAAGTCTGAAATCCAGCAGGTCAGTCAAATCTTAAAGCTCCAAAACGATCTCCTTTGATTCCATGTCTCACATCCAGGTCACATTGATGCAAGAGGTGGGTTCCCATTTTCTTGGGCAGCTCTGCTCCTGTGGCTTTGCAGGGCACAACCTCCCTCCTGGTTGCCTTCATGGGCTGGTGTTGAGTATCTGTGGCTTTTCCAGGTGCACAATGAAAGCTGTCAGTGGATCTACCATTTTGAAGTCTGGAGAATGGTGACATTCTTCTCACAGCTCCACCAGACAGTACCCCAGTAGGGACTCTGTGTGGGGGCTCCAAGCCCACATTTCCCTTCTGCACAGCCCTAGCAGAGGTTCTCCATGAGGGCACCACCCCTGCAGCAAACTTCTGATTGAGCATCTAGATGTTTCCGTACATCCCCTGAAATCTAGGTGGAGGTTCCCAAACCCCAATTCTTGACTTCTGTGCGCTTACAGGCTTACCACCACATGGAAGTTGCTAAGGCTTGGGGCTTGCACCCTTAAAAGCATGGCCTGAGATCTGTGTTTGTCCTTCTTAGCCATGACTGGAGTGGCTGGGATGCAGAGCGTCAAGTCCCTAGGCTGTAGAACTCACCAGAACCCTTGACCTGTTCCAGGAAAACATTTTTTTTTCTCCAAGGCCTTCAGGCCTGTGATGAGAGGGGCTACCTCGAAGACCTCTGACATGCCGTGGAAACATTTTCCCCATTGTGTTGGGGATTAACATTTGGACCCTCATTACTTACTTAAATTTCTGCAGCCAGCTTGAATTTCTCCTCAGAAAATGGGATTCTCTTTTCTATCACATTGGCAGGCTACAAATTTTTCAAACTTTTATGTTCTGTTTCCCTTTTAAAACTGAATGCCTTTAATAGCACCCAAGTCACCTTTTGAATGCTTTGCTGCTTAGAAATTTCTTTGACCATATACACACTAAATCATCTCTCTCAAGTTTAAAGTTTCACAAATCTCTAGGGCAGGGGCAAAATTCCGCCAGTCTCTCTGCTAAAACATAACAAAATCACATTTGCTGAATTTCCCAACAAATTCCTCATCTCTATCTGATACCACGTTAGCCTAGATTTCATTGTCCATATCACTATTAGCATTGTGGGCAAAGCCATTCAACAAGACTCTGGGAAGTTTCACACTTTCCCATTTTCCTTTCTTCTTCTGAACCCCTCCAAACTGTTCCAACCTTTGCCTGCTACCCAGTTCCAAAGTCACTAACACATTTTCGGGTATCTACAGCAGCACCCTACTGTACTGGTAAAAATTTACTGTATTAGTCCATTTTCATGCTGCTGATAATGACATACCCAAGACTGGGAGACTGGGCAATTTATAAAAAAAAGAGAGGTTTAATGGACTTATAGTTCCATCTGTCTGAGGAGGCCTCAAAATCATGGCAGAAGGCAAGGAGGAGCAAGTCACATCTTACATAGATAGCGGCAGGCAAAACGAGAGCTTGTGCAGGGAAGCTTGCTTTTAAAACCATCAGATCTCATGAGACGTATTTACTATCACAAGAACAGCATGGGAAAGACCTGCCATGATGATTCTGTTACCTCCCACTCAGTCCCTCCTTCAACACACGGAAATTCGAGATGAGATTTGGGTGGGAACACAGCCAAACCATATTAGCTATCAAGTAGAAAAGCAAAAATGGCATCATTTGCCGTAGGTTATCAATATGCAATTGACTGATCTATCTTTTTTAGTGAATTTAAATATATGTGTAAATAAATAGATAATGCATTGGAAGGAGTAGATAAGAAGTGCTAAAAGTAGAAACAGCCACAGACAAGGGAAGAAAAAGTCATTAGTGGGGGTTACTAGATCAAAATATAATAAACATCTAATTCAAAGGCAATGGCAAAATTACTAGTATACCGTATCTATTGTCTGGGTCATTAAAGTTGTTTATGGGTCACTAGAGATACTTTTATGTTCTGAATGGTGATAAATGATTTTCCAGTGCTCTTTGATATCTTGCCCTTTTTATAGAGGGTTGATTTTCTCTTTTCCTGACTTCTCTGTGTTCTCTAAAAATAAACACTACCACCTGAGCAACATGAGAATATCTGTGCCCCTTGAAATCTAAAAGCACAAATACAGAGGCATGATATGATTTATGATTACAATTATTGCACAAATTATTCATTCGATGAATATGTATTGACTTCTCATTAGATGCCTAATATTATATTTGTCTCTGGTGATAAGGGGTAAATTACAAAGCCTTTGCATCCAAAGAAGTTAATGCTGCAACTATAGGAGAAAGACAATATGCAGGAATACATATAAATCAATAAAATACTCTTCTGGTAGTGTCAGAGGCATTTGAACCACAGCAACTCCATTTTGAGTGAAGAAAAGGAAAAGGAGGCTGAGATTTGCTGGGCTGCATTCCCAGAAAATTAGGCATTCCTAGCTTCTAGATGTTTATGGTTAAGGGGACAAATTAATAATGTGTACTAAGACCCAGACTGAGAGTGTTCAGATATCCTGATACCTAGAGAACAAAGTCATTCCAATTTTGCTTTAAAGATAATAATATTGATTTTTGCAAAACATAGTAATGAAGAAAATGAATTCTTTATCACAAAACCTTGTAGCAGAACACATCTCCCATATATACAAACATTGTACCTAGGGTGAATATGTTGCTTCTCTTACTTTCGGGAACATACTACTCTGTCTATGGAGTAGCTGTCCTATTACCACTTTACTTTCTTAATAAGCTTGCTTTTTCTTTGCACTGTGGACACTAAATTCTTTCTTGCATAAGATCAAAGAACCCTTTCTTGGGGTCCAGACTGGAAACACTTTCCAGTAACAGTAGGAGTGATGTTGGTGATGACAATGATAATGCACATTATCATGTAGTGAGAAAGTTCTTAAGCACTTTTATGTTATCAGTACATGAATCTCCATTTTATCATAGGTGCAATGTGTTCAATGTACAGATGAGAAAATGAGACACTGATAAAACTTTTAAAAAATAAATAAACATGGTAAGGGAATTTTCAGTGAATGCTGGAATATCCACTGATATACAATTGTGTGAAAGAGAAAAAAGCAATAAAAATAAAAATAAAAAAAGACCAGTGAGTAAAAAGAAGAATGTAAGAGGATAGGTCCCACAGTTATGCAGTGATAGATTATGTAAAACTTTTTAGGCCATGATAAGAGGTTTAATTTTACACTAAAATCAGTGGGAAGTTATAAATGCATTTAGAACTAGGACTACTGTGATTAAACTTAAAAAAAAATCAATCTGCACTGCTTTGTGGAAAATAGAGCTTAAAGGTATCAAATTGGAAGCAAGAAAATCAGTTAAATATTATGGTAGTGCTACCAATCCATGGTGTGGGTAGGTGGCAAAAATAAATAAATAAATGGAAGTAATCAAATTCAGAATGTATTTTGAAGACAGTCTTAAAGGTACTGAAAGTTGACCAACCTGAGCCTTTTATATAAGGGGCTACAGTTCAGACATGCACAATTGGCTGTAATTACACCATCCAGAGCTAAAAAGACTAAAAAGACTTCTGAAAAGGCATGGCAATCCTTAGAAAATATCATGCCCCTTTTATAACTGCATCTGCTAAGGGATTAGAATGTAGGCTGAAGCTGCTGGAAGCTAAATATACAATATAAAGAAAGAACCTGCCTGAGAATGGAGCACGAAGGAAATTAGCATCAAGACAGAGAGAGACACTGCGGTGCAATTTTTTTTTTTTTTTTTTTTGATTAACTGAATCCAACTCTATGTGAAATCAATTCTGCTTTTCAGATGTTTTAAATGGGTTAGAACAGGGATTTTTGTCACTTGCAAGTGAAGTCTTCCACACTATTTTGTAGCAGTTTAGAAAATACTGATAATTTATGATCTAGCTTCTATTATTAAACAAATGAAGTAAGTGGTATAAACCTGCTATGCCAAAGTTTCCTTCTGTGTAAAATGGGAATGATGATACTATCAACATCCTATGGTTGGTTTAAGAACTAAAGGGTATAATATGCCCTTCAATCCATAACTGGCACAAAGACAGGAGAGTAAAAAATGACAATGAGTCTTATTTCTCCTTTCATGTTTTAATCATTAGCCTACATAGAACAACAACTCAATTTTGGGAGTTACTTTGTATATTCCTGACTCTATGCCTTTATTATGCTCTACCTGATAGCATTATTTCATGTAAGAAACATTTAATATGCTTGTGTGTATTGAGTATTGTATATTGTTAAGCATACAAAAATGAAAATATGTAATTCTTGCTCTTGACATATCCAAATTAAGTTGAAATGCATTATGAAATTTATTGAATAGTATTTGTATAAGTGTGTGTTTGTGTACGTGTGTATGTGTAAATTATAAATGTTAATAAAAAGGAAGAACGAACAAATATAACATGAAAACAAAGCAGAGGAAAATGAGGGACTGGGCAATGAAAGGGAGGGGAGTGGATGGAGAGTGAAGTTGAGGTACCCAGATTTCTTTGGATTTGCCCTGATTATCTCTATTCCTCTTGTGCAACTATTAAAATACTTTTGGCAAACAATTATGCCATAAACCATTTGTTAAAATTTATCCTAATAATTATGAAGACAAAAATATACTTACATGTTACAAAGAAGGAAGAAGGCAACTGTGAGGAATATGGGAGGCCGAGGCGGGTGGATCACGAGGTCAGGAGATCGAGACCATCCTGGCTAACACAGTGAAACTCTGTCTCTCCTAAAAAACATACAAGAAATTAGCCGGGCGTGGTGGTGGGCGCCTGTAGTCCCAGCTACTCAGGAGGCTGAGGCAAGAGAATGGCGTGAACCCAGGAGGCGGAGCTTACAGTGAGCCAAGATGGTGCCACTGCACTCCAGCCTGGGCGACAGAGCAAGACTTCCGTGTCAAAAAAAAAAAAAAAAAAAACCACCACCACCACCACAACAAAATATATATATATATAAATCTCCCATTTGCTATTTTATTGGTCAACACCCATCATCCTGTGATTGTGCATAATGATTTACATATTATGAAATAGTAAATAGTTCTTCTTTTTCTGTGCATATTTTTGTAATTTTTTAGATTGACCCTTAATTTGGATGTCCAAAAACCATAGATGTAATAGAAGAATAGAACAAATTTGTACATTTTGTCAATAAAAACTTTATCTTCACCCCCAGACTTTAGACACCTATATGAAGCTTCCAGGGATTGCTTTTGCCAGTTTCTCTTCCTGAAATACTCTCCCTTGAATATTTGAAATGGTCACTCACTCTCCTAAAATATTTCTTCTCATAGATAATTTCATCATCATAATCTTATCAAAAATGGCACCATCTGGCAATATCTGATCCTTTATCTCACTTTATTTTCTTGTAGAGCTGTTATCAAAACCTCTTTACTGACTTGTTTTCTCTCTCCTAATATGTAAGATACTTGAAAAAAGACATTTTGATTTTTTTCCACAATTTTAACACCAAAGTTCAAACACCATATTCTCATTAGATACTTGAGCCATCTGTGGGCAAGATAGCTGCCAGGAAGAAAAATGATGAATAAAAATAAAGTAAAAATAATCCTTAAAATATTTTATTTTGAGACAGTTGTGGATTCACATGCAGTTTTAAGAAATAATTGAAAAAAAAAATTAAGCTAAACACCAGATAACCCAAATGTTTTCCCATTTTATAAGGTAGTCAATTTTCATAGTCAGCTAGTCTCTTCACCCTTTAAAACTACTGGAAAAAGAGCATTACCATTCAATCAAGCTGAATCTACTGTTTATTTATTCTTATGTCACATTCCCCACCCTTCATGTGTTTGCGCAATCAAATCAACTTAACACAATTATAGAAAAAATAAATCACACTCCAGATCATAAACAGAAAAATGAACAATATCTTCTATTCTTGCACATTTACATGGACATATTTTGCAAAGATACAAAGAAAATGGTCCAGGTGAGGTGGTTCGTGCTTATAATCCCAGCACTTTGGGATGCCAAGGCGGGCGGATCACTTGAGGTCAGGAGTTTGAGACCAACCTGGTCACCATGGTGAAACCCCATCTCTACTAAAAATACAAAAATTAGCCTGTGGTTGCATGCACCTGTAATCCCAGCTACTCAGGAGGCCCAGGCAGGATAATCGCTTGAACTCGGGAGGTGGAGGTTGCCATGAGCAGAGATCGCGCCATTGCATGCCAGTCAGGGGGACAGAGCAAGACTCCACCTCAAATTGATAATTAATTAATTAATTAAGCCACGAATGTTACATGATGTCAGTTCATTTTCAGATTTCTTTCTCAGTAGATGACTATCACAGACATTTTATTACAGTGAAAAGAACAGAAAAGGAAATGACTTATAGAAATAGAAGATACATAGTATTTTTCACCAAAACTCTCAAAATATACATTATAAGGATATAATTTGTTTAAAACAAAACTTTATTGCCTGATGATTCAATTAGATTATTTTTGGAATCATTCATTTATTGATTCATTAAATATCCATGCAACATGTTTATATTGAACACCTAGAATGTGCCAGGCACTATATAGGGGTTGTATGCTTCAGAGAACAAAATATCTTGTTTTCATGAATTCTAAGCTCTAACTGGAGAATACACACACACACACACACACACACACAGGTGTGTGTATACCCACAGAGACAAAGCAATAAAATATGCAGTCTAGTGGTGATACATCTATGCAGGAAAAGAAAGCAGTGAAGAGAGTAGAGAAGCGTAGGGCACTGGGGAGTGAGCAGCTGTAATTTTAAATAGTAAAGTAGAATGGCTAGAGAAAGCCTCCTTTGAAGTGATTTTTGTTTAAAGACCCGAAGAAAGTAATCAGAGAATCACATTCTGTCTTTGGGAAAAAAACTGGCCAAGCAGTAGGAACAGGAAGAACAATGAACATGAGGCAGTTATGTGCCTACTATGAAAGAGCAGAGTGGGTAGAGAAGCAGGAGGCTTGGTCAGAGAGGAAATAGGAGCTACATAATTTAGGGCTTTGAAAGCCAGTGTGACACCTTTGGCTTTTGCCCTGAATGTGATGAAAGGGACCTGTATATTTTGAGCAGGGAGTATCATCCTTTTACTTTCGCTTCTTTGGATCACTCTAGCTGCCAATAGAGAGGCAAGGGCAAAAGCAAGGAGACCATTAGAAGTTTTAAATTGCAAAGTATTCTTAATCCATTATCAATCTGTAAGAGTTGAGAAATGAAAATATAAAAGCTTCCCATTCATATATATATATATATATATGGAGAGAACAGTTAATATCTCCGAAGGCTTTCAATAAGTATTAAGTAGCTGAAAAAATTTCCCTGGAAGAAAGCTCCAGGCTGCCCCTTTCATCATTGCCCTAACTTATTCACTATACAAAACTTCACACACACTCTCCTTATCTATGTGTAAAACACTGATATTTCTTTCTCTCCATTGTGTTCACCTTTTTGGTTTAAGGAAATGTAAGTGTTAAGCTTCAGTTATCCTTTTTTCATCTTTTAAGGCTTTGTGCATTAAGCATAACCCATACTTTGAATCATACATCAAAACAATTAATGTACAGTACTGAATTATAGAGTTGAATATAAAAAGGAACTTCATCTCCACTTGATGTACAATATATGTGAAATTTCCATTTGAATTAATGGAATTCACACACAGGCTCTGTGAAGAAATAGTTTTTAGGAGCTTTTAGAAGATTTATCAGAATATGCATACAGCTCAATTTTTTCCATATATCTATTGACTTTTTTGCTTAATTGGTTAATAAGAGTGCTTAAAAATTGACCTGACCACAAAACTCTTAATATTTTAATATAAAACAGAGTATCTTCAAAATCGTATCTGTAAGACTAATTGCTAAATGGCTGACTTATGCATACACGAATTCTGTTCCTGTGAAATTATTTTTCTAATCTTCCACTTAGTGATCACCATCCTCAAATGCTTACTTTTTCTAATGCTGTTTAATTTCAATGCCCTCTTTCTAATGCCAGCCAATTTTAGATTGTTGTCTGCATATAAGGAAACTTACTAGCTATTATGGAGCCATAAAAAGTGATAGAGAATCCCTACCCTGAAGGAATTTGTAATTGGTTATTTTAATGCAAATTTGAGTATAATAACTGTTATACTCAAGGTGTGAGTTTAGAATTTTTTCTATACCAGATAACAACTGAACTAGACCAGAAGAAAGAATAAGAGTTCAATAATCAGAGATGAGATATACTAATCATCTGCACCTTAAAGATAACCTATCACTTTTGTGGCTTTGTTTGAAATAGTTTTTATACAATCACTAGAATTTTTATATTTGTAATTCTGAAAACACCTCAGCATAAACCAATATTATGTATTTGACATATATTTTTGGAATGCTAAGTATATACCAGGTGCTATTTAAAAATATAACATATATCCACTCATTAAATACTTATAACGATTTTCTGAAGTAGGTACTATCTTTATCCAACTTTACAAATTAGTATCTCGTACACTTATTCCCCTACAGTCCTTTATTTCACACAGCAGCAAGCCACTCAGAGCACACACCTCCCTGCTCTAAATTCTCCAATAGATGCCCAAACTACCTAAAGAAAGATCAGAATTTCTCATTGAAGTCTATAAAATATTACGTAATCTGGCCCCTGTCTAATTCTCTGTCTGTTAGTTTCTTCCACAATTCTCTCTATCACTGTTCCCCAGCCACATAGGCCTTCTTCTGGTTCCTGCATACAGTTAACCGATCTCATTCCCCTCTTAGGTTTTGTGCTTACTCTTTCCTCTGCTTGCAATCTTGTGCCCACAAATCATCCTATAGTTTGTTCTTCTTTCTCATAACCAAGATCTTAATAAAATATCAAATTACCAGAGAGACACAGCTCACATATTCTAAGTATTTGTCACTTTCTATTTTACTATTTTTCTATTTTACTCTCCTGTATCAAATTCTTTATGCTCTTAACAAAATAAGTGTTTTCCATTTCAATTTTTGTTTCTAAGATCCTAGTCTGCGTCCCCCACTTTTGAGATTTAAGCTTATTGAAGGCAGAGAGACCTTGTTTATTTTACAACACAGAATTCTTACGGCTATAAAAGCACTATGGCCAAAAGTACTCTTGGTAAATAGCTGCTGAATGAATAAATGGTTACTTAAAGTAACTTCAAATCTATTTTTAAAATTTTAGGCTTCTATACAACTTTTCATACTTCCCAATCCATGCTCTGAATTGGAAAATGTTCAAATTAGCAGACAACGCATCTGCCAGTGACTTAATCTTAAATTTCCAAGCTTTCAGAACTGTGAGAGATATAAAATTCTGTTGTCTGTAAGCCATGCAGCCTATAGTACTTAGTTATAGGTGCCTGAACAAACTGAGACAAAGAGCTAAATTAGTGTCTAATAGAACATAGTCAAATAAACTGAACTGATGGTATTTTAGCACATTCCATCTGGTTTTTGAGCTAATAATCTAGATGACCCTGATATACCTTTTTTGTGTAAATATTTACTATCGAGATTTCCCATAATTACTTGCTTTTATACTTGGCATTCGTATTGTAGGGAAAGAGCCTGAAATATAAAGCATGTCGTTGGGTGGAGATGATATATATCTATCGCCACACTGAGGGCATTACCAGGAGGGGTTTCCCTTCATATCTCCCTTATTTTGGTATCAGGGCCTACGAAGTCATGTGTTTCAGATGGAATAGCTTCCAGAGGGAGGACAGCTATAAAGCTACATCTGGTTTTATAGTAGGAAGAAAAATAAGCCTAAATTTTGTTGTGTGTCTGTAATCTGTAAGTTAATTTATCACAAAAACGCAGCACAGTCTAGTTTATCTTAATAACATGAGCAAATTATAGTTTTGAAAACTATGAAAGTATTTTCTAAAATTTATAATGTCTATCTAATAAAACTGCATGATAATATAAACAGACTATAGTTTTTGAAAATGTGTTATTATTTTCTGAAACCTGTGTAATGCCTGCCTAATAGAGTCACATATAAGTGGACAAATTAATTAGCAAGCAATGTGATACATTTCCATCCCTTCCACTCACAGTCTCTTGGCCAAAATTGATGACGAGAGAACAACCTACCTGCAACTGAGATATGAAGGAGCACACTGAATATGTGATGGTGAGCTCCCACTGTCTAAACCAGAGTGTTACATTATCAGAGGACATACTACGACACAAACATTGACCCTAATCATATTTAAGTAGGTATAAAAGATTCAAGTATAAATTCTAAAATATTTTTTAAATTAGCTGCTACCAAAAGGATTTCAGGTAATAATCCACTTTGATTTTTTTGTAGCTAGAAATTATCCTTAGACCAACAGATATTTTAACTTTCAGAAATAAAAATACACAAGACCTGGATAATGAATGAAATGTTAATATATATACTTAAGTTATACCTTTGCTGCTAGAATTCACTGGAAATTTGCAGTATAATGATATTTATAATTACACAGTAGCCATTGTAAAGTCAACTTGGCATGGAATCTACACATCTAAAAATGTAATTCTCTGAATGTAATTATTACCAAATGAAGGGATTCTAAATTGTCATGCCTTCTTGAAATGACATTTATACCAATGTAAATCAGTTTATCTAAATTTTGGTATTTTTGTGGCTATTTAATATATATTATGTGGCTACAATGTGCAGGTCTTAAAAACTGAACATTCTAAACTTCTTTGATGGTATTGCAGATTTCTTTTGTTAAAATTAAGAAATTGTTCAATGGAGTTAGACAATTTAGAAAACATTTTAAAAGAATATACATGATTCAGCAATATGGCATTTATTCTTCCATTTTCAAAATAATTATTTTCTAGAACAATTTTTAAAAATAGTTATCAGTGAGTCAGAGATAAGACAATATGCCTTTCTTGTTCTGACTCTAGTCGGGCTCCTCTAAGACCTCTAGACCTGGACCTTTATGTCAGTCATTGTAATGCCTACATTTCTTAATTTTGGTAAGGAATTTACTAAGTTAGTTTAGGGAGAATCTCTCATCCTTCATATATGATCCTCTAAATATCTGAACAAGTTCCACAACCTCACATTTCCCCACGTGATATCTGATCACCCTGATTTAAGTTCAGCAAGAATCCCGTTAGGTCTTTATAACCAGAATCTCCCCCAATGCCTGATATTTCTTCTTAGTAATTTTTCCATCCACTGATCCACACCCGGATTCTTGGCTATAAATCCTCACTTGCCCATCCTATACTGGGAATTCAGCCCAACTCTATACTGAGATCTCTTTCCCTCCACTGCAATAGTTCCTGAATAAAATCTGTTTGTTTTTTTTTTTTTAATTTGTTTGTTTCTTTGTTTGTTTTTTAACTGTCCAGCTGTGGTTTTCTTCAACAGTTAGCAACCATAAATACAGAAATCCTTTCACCAATAAAAAAAAGATAATTAAAATGCCAAGTGGGTAATATAAAAATAAGTGCTAACTTGGTGAATTAGAGGTAATTTATTTAGATACAAGAAGCTAAATATGAAATTGTAGCAGTGGAGAAAAGAATTGTTTTTCAGGACACAGAGAGTACAACATCAATATAAATGTGGAGATAAAACAGAAATGATATATTCAGGTGAACATTAAAGGACTGATTTAGCTGATACTGCAATTTTCATAATAGGCATAATCCTATTAGTTTTAATACAAGTTAAAATGTATTGAACGTACTGTTCTCAGTGCTTTGCAAGTGCTTTGTCTTTTAATCCTTATAAGCACTTTATGAGGTAGGGACTATTGTTATCCCCATTTTAGATATAATTTTAAAAAGTAAAACTCACACTAAAATGGAAGATAAAACATGAATGCTTATAAACCAAGTACCTTGTGAAAGTCAGGATTGGGAGGAGGCCTGGAGAGAAAAAGAAACCATGGTTTTAGGAGGCAAGCATGTGCAGAGGCGATGCATGCCAATAGAGTTATAACTTCTGTGATCAAATCCCTTTCAAAACCTCTCATTATTAGCTTGTCTAGTTTGCTTAAGTCAGTTCTTTTTAAATAATCAGTGTTCACCTGTTGTTTTTCATCTCATTATTTAATCTTATTTCCTGTAACCACACTTCCCTGTGGCCCTAGTGGTGGTAACAGCCTCTTTGTTACTACCAGCAGGATAGTCATATCCCTTGATATTTCAAAGAATGTTTCAATAGTTTTCCTGCACCCTAAAAATAGTTTTATAAATAGCCCCTCTGTAGTCTGGTAGGGAGACCACGTTAAGGTTAGGAAGAGGGACATCCCATTTCCTGAGCCTTTGGACACTCTTCTACAGTGTGTCAGGAAAGTTCCAAATTTTACCTCATTCAACCATAGGCCATACTGAGTCTAGGCCTTAATTAACTACCACAGCACATGAATTACTCCTCTCCAAGGTGTTCAATTCAATTCACTAAATTTTAAATACTGTTGCAAGAAATGTGTCCCATTAAGCCTTCTACTTTGTCCAACTTGCTCAATCATTCTTCTGCTCTCCACATATGCACCACATGCTCCTGCAGAAATAGATTTGTGAGACTTTATCTTTTCTCAATGGTTGTCTCCTCTTATAGGCCTTTACATCTTATGAGAGATGGTGCTGGGGTGAACCTCTTTAATGACTTGCAGCAATAAGAATGTCAACGATAGTTCTGAGGTAACTAAGCTTCAACATTTTAGGCAAGTTCTCCAGATGAAGTTACAGAAAGACTTCATTCTGAACTGGCTTCTTCAAAAAGGGGAAGGAGGTCTGCTGCCAGTGGCAAGTGAGGTTTAGGGAAACTTGGAAATTTGAAATTCTTGGCCTTATCTATACCTGCCAAAATGTCCTTGTGTTCTAAGATCTTATTTATTCCTTACCAGTGTGCTTACTTTAACATAAGAGTTGTAGAGTGTGAAATATTTGACAATCTATGTATCTCTTAATCTTAAATTCAGTCTGAAACTCCCAATTAATACAGGAGACAAGGGACATTAAAAAATTTCCATGGAAGTGCTTAATTGTATGTCAAACACTTTTAATTTCTCTTTTCTTCGTATACACATTTCAACATCTTTCTAAGAAGCCAGATGACTCTATAAATGTAATAAATACTATTTCTAACACAACAGTGGCGTAGTCACTTGTACTCTCAGTATATTGATCTGAACCTATACCATATCCCATACAACCAGTTGATTGATTAGTCATGATCATATTGCTTACCATGGATATCTCATGTTCCATTTCCCCCCAGCTTGGTGGTTATCTCTGAGCTCCTTTAATAGGTGAACCGCCCAATCCAAGAATTCTATTGGGAGGGTTTGTTTCCTAGAGACAATTTCAGTACCAAGTACTGTATTAAATGAGTTAAATCACAGATCAGATGCATTCGGTCCAATTAGGATAATTTGAGGGTTTAATGAAGTATGAGCAGAAAATAGAGAAAACATAGAAAATTATGCAGCACACCGAGATTAAAAACTATAGAATTACGAACACTCAAGACCCAAAATGTTTAGGAAAGGAAGCACTATCCAAAACTTGAAAAACAATAATAATATAAAAGCGTTGTACTGGGACGCAGAGATTACAATGAGCCAAGATCACACCAGTGCACTCCAGCCTGGGAAAGAGAGCGAGACCCCAT